>NC_090292.1:46073871-46388679 GCF_037392515.1 Haliotis asinina | reverse complement strand
CTCAGGCACTTCCTGGCATCAGAGCTATCAGTTGTTTACTCAGACCACTTGGATTAGCTCCCATTAAACGTGAATAATGGAAGTTATGCAATACGTGGATGTACGTGTTATTCAAAGAACTGATGTACAAATAACCATTATTATAGAGAATACGAAGAATCCTATGATTTGATCCGGTTATCTTCTTTCCCGTTCCATTCTTGAATAACTCTAATTCCATGACATTGGAGTTGTCGTTGTAATATACCACGTCTCCATTTTGACCCAGAGTCAGACCGCAGACTCTCTGTGCTTTGGTTATCAGCTGCCTGTCACGTCCATCATATTTGACAGAGCAAATAGATTCACGGACACCGACATACACGATTTCTCGAACTGTATCAAGACTAAGAACATATCCCAAAATGTGACAGGTGATGTTCTTTAAATATCTCCCATCAGGTGCCATACTAGTGACGCAAAAATGTGGGTTTCTCAAGGCTAGGAACACCAGCTGCTTAGCATCATCCGCTGCAATTGCCAAAACAATTTTTTTCCGCATTAGGGTCAAACTGACATTAGTATGCAATGAGAAGGCTTGGATGGTATGTGGTCTGTATATAGCCACCAGAACCTGCCTCAATGTTGCTACATACGCCATGGCACTGAAACGTCGTGATTTTATGTGGTGATACGTAGTAATGGAGTTGTTCAGAAGGTGGAACGCATGTAATGGTGTCTTCGATCTGTTTGTATAGGGTGCAACCAGCAGCAGTGTGTTTTCCTCTGTCCTCACTGTAATCACAGAGATGTGTTCATTTACAGATGTTGGTTGATCACCCTAGAGACAGTCATATTTTCGTAGATCCTATCACCAGACAAAAAGAGTTAATGACATTGCCAGTTTGCAAAAATTTCTTATTCTGAATCTTTAATGACACACAATCAGTGTCAGTGTCAGCACTTTGTTTGACTCTTTAAAGCCCACCATGCTGGTCATAAAAGGCAACTATGCATGTCGTAAGAGGCGACTAACGGGATCTGGTGGTCAGACTCGCTGACGTGGTTGATCGGTTCCCAATTGCGCAGATCGATGCTCATGTTGTTGATCACTGGATTGTCTGGTCCAGACAAGATTATTTACAGACCGCCACCATATAGCTGGAATATTGCTGAGTGCGGCTTAAAACTAAACTCACTCACTCACTCACTCACTCACTCACTCACTCACTTTAAAACCCACCAAATCAGGCTACAATGAGTTTGGGGAGACAGTGAAACCATGCAATGGTACTTCAAAACTGTTCAGAATCACGTTTTGAGCGTCAAATATATAGGATGTAAAATCTTAGTGCCTATGTTACGGCATAAAATGCAAACACAATCTACGCCAATGGAGATTACAGAGATGTCGTTGGTCTATTATGTAACATAGCCTTATAAATGTATCAAATCTATTCAAGTATGACCTGACGAAAGGCAAATTCAGGTAAGCTTAGTTTTACAAATCGCTACTCATCTTGCACATACATTTCCAAAGAATTTATACTTACATTTTTTACATCGGAAGCCACTGGATTTCTTGAGAATAATCCTCGATTGTCTGTGTTTGCGTAAATCCTCCCTTTGTGATATGGACGCAAGCCTTTCCTTTGGACAGAAACACAAACATAAATAAGTATTAGTTTCATTGCTATTACTTATTATGATGCAGATGCATTCAAAGAACGTCAAGATCACCTTGGTTTGCTTAATGGCATTTCATCGTATTTATTAACAAGAAAGCACATTGTTTCTTTAACAATGGTCTGTTTTCATAATCGTTACCCAGACCATAGTGTCTGAACTCAGCCTGGTGCTGACTCCTGTCTCTCCTTTTAAAAACTATGAATAACCAAAGTTGAACTAGTTCTTACACAACTTAATATTGAATGCAGTAAAATATATCACTATGTGTGTTCTTCACAACAACATCGAGGTGGCAACTCCACTCAATTGTTGATCATATGTGATAACAGCGATGTCTTTTTCACCATGATTCAAGCATACGTTCTTAAAGTGAAATAGCTAGTCTATTGATATCAGGGGAGCAATGACTTGTGAGATGCCTCGTGGCTTTCAGCATGTGTTCACGAACACCAACATAACCGGAAAGAGTTTCCTAACAGCAAGTTTGTCACCCTAAAATCGGATACCTTGGTAAAGTTGAGAAAGACTCCATCTTCTCTATTTGTCTGCGGTGGACAGCTTGCCGTGGTAGCAATGCAGGCAAGTCTCTCCTTGAGAAATATGCAAAATGTGCATTCGCTGAATTGACTACAGTAATGTTTGCACATTTCAGGTCCGAGCGGCTGTCTCTGTTGGTCGGACTTTGTAGTGGTCACAATGATGAACACTATTGTAAGTGTAACTTGACATCCTCTGTTTGTAACCATCTTTCTTCATCTCCCAGCTGCAAGCAGATAATTACTTATTGCTAAGCTCTGTATGTCTGACAAGTATATGTACCTTCAGTTGTTTGCATTCTATGGCTCATTTTTATTTTGTATTGAACTTGATCGTTAAACTGTTTTAGATCTAATTACTAGTTTTACATTCTTCTCTGTGATATTCTACTTAGTTTCAACAGGTTTTTACAATGTGTCATTAATTAATATGTATTTTTGTAATTAATAGTTCTCGTCACGATATGGCTGTAATATTGTCGATGTGACGATAAATTTTAACTCACTCACTTACAGGCTTATGTCTAATGAGAGAGGATTTCACTTAGAATGACACATTGACACGCATCGTTTTCTTCTCTGTTGCAATCAGACACATCATGGCCATGTCATTTCATTAAATTCTTCAGTATGCACAGAATGATTTCCATAGTCCACACTTGTAACATGTTGTTATTTTACTATTTCTCTTTGCTGTCTATAAATGATTGTGTGATATCTTTCTCTTTAGACCTACCTGTGAGAGACCACATTTTACAACGAACAATTCAGTTCAATAAGATCTTTGCAAATGGCTATCTGTCAGAAATGCATAAATCATAAACACAAGTAACACAACTTAAAGCTGCCACTGCCTGTGTCTGTCTGCTCGTATTGGTCTCTCTCCTATATTGCATGGTATCTGTATACAACGTAAATGTAATAAAGCCATTTAAATGGTTGAGACTTAGGTCACATAGACAAATATTCTTGAGAAACTATTGGCAGTTCAAACCTTTCTTCAGAATTCCCAGTAGCGGCGCAAGATAACTGTCATCCTCTGCAACATGCTTGTCCTAAAAACCGGTCAACACATTGGTGTAAATAGAAAATACCTTTTTCTCATTTAACTAAAAATGTCTCCAGTGTTCATATCTTCCGTTCTGCATCCTTCCCAGATTGTTACTCAGAATGACACTCCTGTCCTAGACAAGCCAAGTGGACGCTTCATTGCACTAAAAGGTTTGTATGAACCATATTCTCCACATCACTGACAATACAAAGATACAGACAGAGAACCATTAATGTATATACAAAAAAGGATGGAATTCAGTTCTATTTTCGTCCAGCCGTTTAGTGCCTTTTTGGTTTTAAGACACAGATCTCTGAAAAATGCGAATCGTTAAATGTATATTTTTCTGAATATGTTTGCTCTCATTTCGAAAATGTCAAAATATATTTACGATGGTCAATCGTTCAGAAATTTTGATGAAAATGTTACCTTTTCATGTTATTACACTTCTCCCTCAATAATCAGAAAACTAATCGATCTGTTTGATTGGCATTTTAGAAGTTAATAGAAATAATAGAATGGATAATAGAAAAGTATAGTACTTTATGGATAACAACTTCTTTATTTATATGAAGGGGAGTGTCGGTATAGCTTCTTATACCTTTTTCAGCTATACCAAAACCTCATACCTTTTTGAAGCAAGTTTTCTTGCTTGAAACGGTATAAGAAGCTATATCAAAACGTCACCAGACAATCCAGTGATCAACAACAGGACCATTGATCTGCGCAAATGGGGACCGATGACATGTGTCACCCAAGTCAGCGAGCCTGACCACCCGATCCCGTTAGTAGCCTCTTACGACAAGCATAGTCGGCTCTTACGACAAGCATAGTCGGCTCTTACGACAAGCATAGTCGGCTCTTACGGCAAGCATGGGTTGCTATGAAGGCCTATTCTACCTCGGACCTTCACGGGTCAGGCACAATTTGAAAAGAACATGCATACATTGTTCCGCGTTGTGATCCGTTCCACAGTTGGTTCCCACGATCGAATTTCAGGGACGATATCAGAACAATTAATATTACCATGACAGTGATGGTACTTCACTGCACTGAAAAGGTTTTCATCAATATGGCACCCGTGGCGAGCCACCTCCTCGTGGTGGGTGCTGGGTAACGCTAAGAGCTCGCCGACACCCCCGTAGTGGACCCGGGGGGATATCTGGTCCACCAACCCGTTTGCCGTGGGTTGCAGCCCTGTGTCGGCGGAGGAAGGGATCCTGGTGGTTGAGGGCAATAGGAGCTTGCAATCGTGTTCCTGTTGCTCAATACACCACTTTGGCCCTGACTGCGCCTAGACGGGTGGTCGAATGGGCCCGGTTCTACCAATCGGCTGGTCATGCCAAGCCCTGTGCATGGATTATACTTGTATTTATCATTGCACAAATATCATTTGGAATTGGTGTACTTTGGTCTTGGCGTTATTGTGTAAAACATTTGTAATTTGAAATATGTTGTTCTGAACTTTGCCTAGAGTCCTATGCCAGAAGGCGGTGGCTCATGGGCCAATCTGGTGGAATTATTAATCTTTTGATTCTTCTGCTGGAGTATATCATTCGAGTATCCTTGGTGCTGCAAGCTGGAGGCCCGCTTGCTTTAGCATTGTCCTTGTGATACTCCGTGGTGGGTGGGGAGCTCGGATGACGAACCAATATACCAGTAATCATGGATTACCAAACTCCTAACAAAAAAACCAAACGTCAATTGGAAAATGACGATCAGCATCGACCCTCTGCACAAATTGATCACTGGCTACGTTTTTTGATTATTGAAACACTTGACAAGACACCTTTGAAATTAAATCCCTTTGCAATTTCAAAAGGCATCTCTGGCATTGCAGGTGAGGTGAAAGATATCAAACGTTTGCGATCAGGTTCACTGCTTATTGAATGTAGCAGAAAACAACAAGCTACCAACCTGTTATCAACTGATATGTTTGTCGGAGTCCCGGTAGTAGTTTCTGCCCACAGAACACTGAATACAAGCAAAGGTATAGTTCGAGACCGTGAGCGTCTTCTAGCAGACATGACTGAGCTCGATATAATGTCCGAGATGAAAGATCAAGGAGTATCATTCGTCAAACGTTTCACAACACGGAGAAATAATGAGACTGTCCAAACCAATACATATTTGTTTTCATTTTCAGCTCCAACACCTCCAAAGACAATCAAAGCAGGTTACTGCAATCTCAATGTTGACATATATATTCCAAATCCCCTGCGCTGCTTTAAGTGTCAAAAGTACGGACATGGTGTTAATACTTGCACATTGTCTGTTACATGTGCTCACTGTGCTGAGAATACACATGTAACCGAAGATTGTAACAGTATTCACATAAAATGTGCAAACTGTTCAGGAAATCATTCATCCTTTTCGAAAGAATGTCCCATCTGGAAAAAGCAAATGGAAATTAATAAAGTCAAATTCTCCAGGAACGTCAGTTTTGCTGAAGCAAGAAAGATTGTACAATCTACTGAGCACACTGAAACGTACGCCTCTATCACAAGAACATCTGAAACCTTATCAAAAGGAACAACTACGCCAGTACTAACTTCGTCAAGCTCATGTCAGACTGACCTCACATGGGTACATTCAGATATTCCTGAGTCTATCTCACCTGATCTTCCACAGTCTATCTCAGAACAGTCTACTCAGACAGATACAGCTCAGTCTACGCAAAAGACTATACCTCCTTCGACTACAACTCCTTCACAGTCTGATAGACATGATAAACAAACTGTAGAATCGAAATTCAAGACAAGGCCAGAAACTTCGAAATCAAATCGAGCACCAAAGGGGTCAGATAATAAAAAGTTTGGATCACTTGAGGAAATGGATGTATCGGATCACATCCATCCCAGGGCACATAGCTTGTCGCCCTCCAAAACAGTGCGGGGTAGATCCCCAATAAACCCCCCCCCCCTCCCCAAAAGGAATGAGGACTAATTTACATGAATTACAGCTATTAGTCCAGGATTTTACACCCTCAGCGATATGTCTCCAAGAGACATATTTAAAACAAACAAATACATTTGACCTTCGTCATTTTAATGCATATCATTCTTTTTCACCTCCGGGTGATAGAGCCACTGGTGGGTCATCCGTTCTAATCAGACAAAACGTTATTCAAAGCCCTGTTTCACTAAATACTAATATGCAGGCTGCTGTGAGAATTACTTTACATGTGGCGTTTACACTATGCTCGCTCTATATTTCGCCATCTTCGACGTTTGCCAAAACTGATCTTCAAGCTCTCTATGACCAACTCCCAAAACCCTGTATTATAATGGGAGATTTAAATGGGCACAACCCACTCTGGGGTAGTGTAAATATAAACACTAAAGGGAAATTGTTGGAGGACTTTTGTTCTGACAATGATTTATGTATTTATAATGATGGTTCCAGCACATATTTACATCCTGGTACAGGGACCTACTCTGCTCTCGACTTGTCATTCACAAATTCTGAACTACTAAATGAATTCGAATGGTCAGTCCACGATGACCTATGTGGAAGTGACCATTTTCCTACTGTATTAAAAGCTATAACTCCATCCGATGTTCCTCCATCATCAAGACGAAATTTTAAAAAAGCTAACTGGGCTTTATATGAAACACTGTGTGCTGAAAAACTTACACCTGAAAGTTTTTTTGATGTTCCCGATGCTATTAAATGCTTTTCTGATGAACTGAATTCCATAGCTGATGAGTGTATACCACAGTCCTCTGTAGTTCCACACATAAGAAAACCATGGTTCAACGATGAGTGCAAACAAGCTAGGAAGGCAAGGAAAAAAGCAGAACATTATTTCCGTCGCCATCCTATGGTGCATAATTTAACTAAATTTAAGATTTTAAATGCTAAAGCACGTCGTACTTTTAAACAGAACAAACGCCAATCTTTGCAAAATTATGTATCCAAAATAAATTCTCGGACACCTATGTCCAAGGTATGGAACATGGTCCAGAAAATCAAAGGTAAAGGTACTAAATCTAGTGTCCATCATCTTAAACAGGGAGATCAATTGCTTACTGATAAATCAGATATTGCCAATAAACTGGGTGAAACCCTTGCTAAATACTCTTCCTCTTCAAATTATGTACCAAAATTCCAGCAATATAAAAAACAACAAGAAAAGAAAAGTATTAATTTCAATTCTGATAATGGGGAAGATTATAATGAAACGTTTTCTATTCATGAACTCCATACTGCACTTGATCAAGCTCATGATACTGCTACAGGAGCTGATAACATACATTATCAACTCCTGAAACATTTACCAGAATCCTGTCTGGAAACTCTCTTAAATATTTTTTATGGTATTTGGACATCGGGTAAATTTCCTCCTTCATGGCGTGACGCCATAGTAGTACCAATACCTAAACCTGGACGTGATCATACGGATCCATCCAATTATCGTCCGATTTCATTAACTAGCTGTGTTTGCAAGACCACGGAACGCATGATAAATAATCGACTAGTTTGGTACTTGGAAACAAATAACCATATAACTGATACACAGTGTGGTTTCCGTAAAAACAGAAGTACTGTTGATCACCTAGTGCATTTAGAATCATTTGTTAAAAATGCACTAATTAATAAACAACATGCTGTGTCTATCTTTTTTGATCTAGAAAAAGCATATGACACAACCTGGAAATATGGTATTTTAAGAGATTTACATGACTTCGGCTTGAGAGGTCGTTTACCTCAATTTATAGCCAACTTTTTAAATGATAGACACTTTCAAGTTCGAGTGGGTTCTACCTTGTCTGATCATTACTATCAGGATCAGGGTGTTCCACAAGGCAGTATTTTGTCTGTTACACTTTTTAGCATAAAGATAAATAGTTTATCAAAAGTTTTAAACGATTCAATTGATGGATCGTTATTTGTGGATGATTTTGATATTTCTTGTCGTGGTAAAACATTCATACTATTGAACGCAACTGCAGTTGTGTTTAAACAAAATAAATAAATGGCGTGTCTTGAAAACGGCTTTAAATTTTCTAAATCCAAAACTAAATGTATACATTTTTGCAGAAAATATAAACCACATAAAGACCCTGAACTATCTCTAGATGACACTCCCATGTTGTAAAGGAGGCCAAGTTCTTGGGCCTAATCTTTGACTCCCACTTAACATTTCTGCCTCATATTAAGTCCCTTAAAACTAAATGCCTGAAAGCTCTTGACTTGTTGAAAGTTGTTTCCAACTCAAAGTGGGGAGGGGATCAAGCAACCCTCTTACACCTGTATCGATCACTCGTACGTTCGAAACTCGATTATGGCTCCATCGTATATGGTGGAGCCTGCAAAAGCAACCTTAAACTTCTTGATTCTGTCCACCATCAGGGTTTAAGACTTTGTCTTGGGTCTTTCAGAACTTCACCTATTGATAGTCTGAGGCCGATGAACCATCTCTTACTCAACGTCGTATAAAATTGTCTTTACAATACATTGCTAAATTATATTCTAATGAATCTAACCCTGCCTATAACTGTGTATTCAATCCCCTTTATGAGGATTTGTATAACAAAAAGTCTTCTCTTGTTCCACCTCTTGGGCACAGAATTAAACCATTTATTTCTTCAGCCGGTATAGAGCTGGAAAGCCATATTAACAGCTCTCAAATATATTCAAAGACACCCTAAACGTAAACAATATATAATCTATTCCGATTCTCTTTCTTGCCTTCAGGCTATTAAAAATATTTCTTGCAAACATCCACTTTTAATAGAAATTATTGAATTGTATAATGATCTTGCTACTGGCCAATACGACATCGTCTTCTGTTGGTTACCCAGCCATGTAGGCATTTCTGGTAACACATTGGCTGACCTTGCTGCTAAAGCAGCACTCAACAAATCTGTGACACCACTTCTTGTTCCTTATAGTGATTACAAAGCCACCATTAGAACTTATATCCGTGATCTGATGCAAAAGACGTGGGACACCCAAGTGGGTATCAATAAATTACATGAGATAAAACCTTACATTGGTTATACCCACTTGGGTTGTCAGTCCAGATTTGAAGAGGTTATTTTAAGACGATGTCGTATTGGCCACACTAGATATACTCATGTGTACCTTTTGAAAGGTGAGGTTCCTCCGTTTTGTATCCCTTGTGATGAGAGAGTCACGGTCAAGCATATTCTGCTTGACTGTGTTGAATTCTCCATCACAAGGGATCAATTTTTCAATGTCAAAACTGTCAAGGACCTTTTTAACACTGTTAGTTGTCATTTAATCATTGCTTTCTTAAAAGAAATTGATTTGTTGGTGGAATTTTGAAAATTATGTTGTGTAAATAGATGCATTTTAATGATTGGTAGTTTGAATTAGTAACCTGAATTGTTGGTGGCTGTACCCTCAAAGGGGGTTGAAGTATTGTAAAATTATTGTCCTCCTGAGAGGGTACGTAAGTCCACAAACATTCACAGTAAATTTAAGTCTACCAGGATTTTAATCGTAGTATTCATGTGATTTTAATTTCGGCTAACTTTTCGTACAATCGCCAGCAGCTGAAGGAATGGTGTAAATCCAACTAGGGACCATGCAGGTAGCAAAGGTACTGTAAGTCACCATGGTTCCTAGTGTGGTGATCTACCTTCTGTTGTTGGCGATCTATAGTCTGTTTTTATATTGTATTGTCTAAATAGTGCTATTAGTTTTAACTTTCCATGCTTTCCCTCACTCACTTTTCATCAATATACTCTGAAAATTCATTTTTTAAGAACATTTGGTTTCAGATCATTGCCTCTAAAAAGATAAAAAGATAGAGTGGGTTGATAACACAGCTGGCAACTCTATGTTTCACGTATTCATAGCCTTCGATCTGTCGCCTTTAACTCTGATAACGGAGAAGATTACAATGATAAGTATTGTCCTCCTGAGAGGGTACTTAAGTCCCGAAACATTCAAGATGAATATAAACTTACCAGGCCTTTTAAATGTAGTATTCTTGTTGTTTCAAGTTTGGCTGACATTTCCCACAATCGCCAGCAGCTGAAGGGATGGTGTAAATCCAGCTAGGGTTAATGTAGGTAGCAAAGGTACTGTATGGTCCCCATGGTCCCTAGTGTGGTGATCTGCCTTCTGTTGTTGATCTATAGTCGGTTTTTATACGATATTGTCCAAATAGTAATATCAGTTTTAACTTTCCAGGCTAGTTTTGATTCTAATTGTGATATTTTAGTTGTTTACTGTCCTTTGTCCTCAGGTTTTGATGGTATACATATATTCCATTTGAGTGTTAAATGTTCTCGTCACGACATGGCTGCAATATTGCCGATGTGACGTTAAAATATTAACTCACTCAGTTAGTATCTGCCCTCTGTATTTCGACCCCCTGGGAACGTACGTAAGTCCTAATACATTCAATATAAATTTAAACTTATTATTTCAACTACAATATATGTCAAATTTTACGGATTGAAACTTGAGTTTGAATTGGAGCCAAATCCATAAAGTTGTCCTGTATTACTACGCCAACTTCTAAATGCCCTTGAAGAATTACAATATATGTCATTTTAACTTATGCCCAGACGTGTCTACAATCTGGAGGCACAGTCTATATCCAGCTAAAAACTCTGGTGATCTACCTTCAGCTGTTGGCAATCTATAGCCTGTTTTATATTGTATTGTCCGAATAGTGTTATTAGTTTTAACTTTCCACGCTAGTTTTAATGCTAATTGTGATATTCTAGTTTTACTGTCCTTCGTTGGCAGGTTTTTACAATATACATATAGTCCTTTTCATTATTGTTAACTGTTCTCGTAACGATATCATCGTATGGCTGCGGTATTGCTGGTTTTCATTCTTATTTCTGACAACACTGCGATGTCACATGCTCACATGTAAGATTTTACCTGCGATTGATTATACTCGCTTCACTTGGTTCAAGGTTGATTATCTCCCTTTGCCAGCTATTGTTTTGCCGTGCTGTCGTCAGTGACAAGTGTCGCTCTCAAGTTTTAAAGTATTGTCCTTGCATTATGGCTCCCACCACGACGTACGTTGATTTACAGTGATGTGGGATTGATTCCTCGTATTCTTGCGAGAATTTTTCAATGGTATCGCCTGTATTTTTATGCATTTAAAAGAAACGGTTATGGCAATAATTTGAGAGGCCCTGTACGAGTGGTAATGTCATGCAGTAAAAACGTACGTCGCTGTACTTTTGTGAGGCTCTATACAAGTGGGCTTCACATTCGTATATAAGTATACATTTGGGGAAAAAACTATTGGATTTTGGAACTCCTCTGCTACATGTGCCAATCGTGTTATATGATTATGCCAAAAATTGGGATTAAACCTTTTATTGTCACATATATATATGGAGTACTGACGATAAAATGACCAATGATGTTTGTTACTTGTTCAATCGCTTATGGTCATTTCAAAACGACCATACAAGACTCACACAAATGGTGACAGAATAACAATGGTCACAGCTACAGGCTACTGTTGGTCAGACGTCAGTGGAGCACTAATGTCACTAGAAAGAATGAAGTACTCAAATCTGACAGGAACTTCAGTATCTGGTGTAGCCACCGTAAAAACCTACTCTTATCTGACCCATGGATCTTTCTCCATGATGTCATGTTCCAGTCCATGCGTCCCAGCCCAGACCATGAGCTTTGGGAGCAGCTGCCAGCAGAGGGCAATTCGTCGATTGGGCAGTCATCCTCGTTTTAAGACACTAATTACGCCGCGCATGCCTCTAGACGGCCCTGTCTTCCCAGTCAGATTCCCAGTCTGGATCCAGAACGTCTTCAGTCATTCACACCATTTGCTTCTCGGTGCTTTTTCAAAAGGCGGCTAATGGTTGATGGATGATGACCAATTTGAACAGCAATTTGACATTCCAGCGTTTCTCGTGCCGATTATCTCCCATCTGCTATGACTGAGAGTCTGGGATTGTATCCTAGATACAACGTCTCTCGGCTAACTCTAATTAGCTAATTAGCTTTCAGTGCCCGGGAGGGTATTCACAAGACGTCTTGTGTCTGGATAACCCTTGCAATGAGACGTGACAAGGTGAGAGTTGTCGACTGTAGCCCGACATCTGCAAACAGGTCATTAAGTTAATAGGTCATTAATGATAGTACAGTTATGTATGGTTGTCTCAAAGTACTGCGTAGTCAGTTACAACATGTGTCATATTCAGTTATCCGTGAAGATCCGGGGTAGAACAGGTCTTCAACAACCCATGCTTGGCACAAATGGCGACAAGAGGCGACTAACGGGATTGGGTGGTCAGACTCGCTGACATGATTGACACATGTCATCGGTTCCCTATTGCGCAAGGCGATGGACATGCTGTTGATTGTCTGGTCCAGACTCGATAGCTTACAGACCGCCGCTGCTGCGGCGTAAAACTAAACTCATTCACTAATCGATTCTGAGTCTGATCTTGGTTACCTAGAAGTTTATAATGTGGGGATTCTTTCGTTCTTTCACTGATAAAGAATTGACGGAGTGAGAGATTGAGTGAGAGTGTGAGTTGTCCTGTCATTACGATTTACAAGAAGCACTGACGGAGCGAGCGAGTGAATATGTAAGTTGTTCTGGTCGTTGACAAGTTACAGTAAGAACTGAAGGAGTGAGCGATTGAGTGAATGTGTGGGTGTTTTCTTGTTTGTGTTTGTTTGTTTATTTACTGTATCATTTGTGTGCGTGTGTGTGTGTGTCATGGGTGGTCTAGAGATACATAAAACAGATTCATATGCTCAACAATGATCGACGGTGGTTTCGCGTGCGTGGGTGGGTGTGAGCATGCGTAGAGCAGCACTTTGCAGTTCTGGGCCAAGATTTTCGAAAAACCCATAGCGCTAAGATGGTCGTAAGTGCCATACATAAACATTAGCTTACTACTGCCATAGCACCAAGAGAGCTTCCAAATTTTAGGCCCTGGCCCCAGTTCCTTAAATCGAGCCTTGCTGTGTACGATGATCGGGTGACTGAGTCAGATAAGGGCGACACACAGCTTCCCCTGTCACCGATCCCTATCCTCCCAGATCTCTTTCACCTATATGGTATATTCAGTTGTTGGTTATCTCCAACCCGTTTTCATTTTGTATTCTTCATAAAAGTTTGTCAACTTTTACAGTTGCATGGTAGAATTAAATCTCTCTGTGTGGTAATCTATTTTATTGTACTTCGTTGGCAGTGTTTCACAATTTAATTGTGTCTATTATGAATTTATAACTTTCAAGTCACGATATAGCTGAAATATTGTCAATGGGCCTATAAATTTTAACTCACTCACTCTTTCCCTAAGTGATGTCTCTGAGATCAGCTTATATGTGTGTTTACCGTTGTATATGAAAGCTTGCTGTGACATTGTACATAATGTGAAAGTCAAACACAGTCAAGACTAGACTTCCTACAAAATTTTATAATTATCTTTGATGAAAAATGACATTTGAAGTGGGACTTGTTTAGTGTATACATGATTCAAATTACCAATATATATTTTGCATTTAAGCCAGGAAACACTACCACTTCAACCAGTGAAACTGCACAGATTAACAAACATTGTAATAACAGATGATATATCTGTCACAGCACACACTTTAAGTCAGAGATACTCATCGTATATCAATATGCCTACATAATGCATAAAGATGCATGATACGGAGGGTGATGATAGCTTTTGCTGAATGACTGTGTGCTAACGATACTTGCAGTGATAAATAATATATATGGTGTTCGAGTTTCGAAGATGTTTTGATACCATACGCAAATCAGTTTTGAACTATTTTCTGCCCTCATACTGCAAAAACAAAATATGACCAGCTCAACCATCATTGTTTTCAATGAACTCTCCATTGAAAAGTGACAACATACCTTTTCGAAAATCAAAGAAATGATATTAACGGATGGTGTCTGTATGCGATTTGCATTGGCTCTGTCCTGTTCAATAACTCAAGGATAGTTAATCTCAGTTCAGGGCCAAAAAGGGTATAAAAGTTGATGTGTAGACAGGTTACCACACACATGTGACGAGTTGAACGTGAGAGGGCCATAGGTATGCTCCAGATGGGGCCAACACAAACCAATGTTTTATAAGCCTTAGACTGCACCAGTGTCGCCGTTGCTAGACTGCTGCAACGTTACATGCATCGTGCCAGACACAGGTCAAGCCAAGAAGTGGGAGGCCGTCCAGCTGAGAAACCGTTTTCCTGGCGGTAACGTCATCACCGGTAACGTCAATCCTTTGATCACCGTGTCAGTCAATGCACGGTGGTTAGACGTCTTCGGGCAGCAGGTATACATAGCCTGCAGTCCCTTCAAAGGACAGATGTTGAACCCCTGAACACAGACGTCCCAGATTGTGTTGAGTTGAGTTGTTCGGCGTTGGGGAACAACGTCAAACTGTTTGAAAGAGTGGTATATAAACACTATTTCCATGTTCACAGACGTTTGTATAGGCACTACCAATCAGTCATTTAAGCAGGTTATTCAAATGTCCATCAATTAATTGAACTTGACCATCATATTTGTACATCTCTCGACGACAAAAATGTATATTGTAAAATATTTTGTGATGTATCCAAAGCGTTTGATCGTGTGTGGCACAAATGGCTTGTACGTAAATTAGAAATGTACGGTATAATATGCCGACTTTTACAATGGATATCGACTTACATAAGTGATCGCAGTCAATATGTCTTTGTAAAATGAGCTATATCAAGGACCAGGTATTTATCAGCTGGCGTTCCCCAGGGATCAGTATTGGGACATTTTTATTCGTGGCCTTTGTTAACGATATTGCTGATAAATTAGATCGTGTTACAAAACTTTTTGCTGATGACACGTCGCTTGGAAAATCATCGGAAAATACTAAAGAAATCGAACCTTCTCTTAAAACCAATGATATAGCTGGAGCAAAACCTGGTTGGTCTCATTATCCCAAAGAAAACAGAATGAGTGATGTTTTCCATGTTATATGAAACTGGAGAACTGAAATTATTTTTTGGCGGAAAGAAAATCAATTTGGTAAATATCCATGAACATCTTGGAATACAAACATACAAACAAACATACAAACAAACATACAAACAAACATACAAACAAAAATACAAACAAAAATACAAACAACAGCAAATGGTTTGGTCACACTAATCAAATTATCAATCAATTCTCATCAATGCGAAAATTAAAATACAAAACAGAAATACAATTATTACCATTTTATAAGATATTTATCAGACCACAATTTGAACATGCTCGTGAATTATTGGATGCTTGTGCCGTTACACAGAAGGAAAACTTAAACTTCAGTTAGAAACTGCCAGAATAGTTACGGGTCTACCTGGACTTATCTCATGGCAAATTCTAGATTATGAAACAGAACGGGAAAGATATTATTCATTATTCCAGATAGTGTGGGATCAGGATCTAAAAACCTTAGGAATGCTTACAATATTATCTTACATCCCGCAAGGTTAAAACTTTCGTAGGATTCTTTTTTCCACCAACTGTAAGAATGTGGAATGATATTTCTGATACCGAAAGAAATCGACCTTCATTACAAAGTTTCAAGTACTTAACACGTTTACAAAGTTTCAAGCATCCTGTAGCTCCATCATATTACTCCCGTCACGAAATATTGAAATATTGCCGATGTCAAATACTAAATTTTAACTCACTCACACCATCATTTTACTCGTTTGGAATTAGAAAACTTAACATGATACACACGGAGTTGAGATTTATGACTAGTCAGCTAAATTAGTATCTGCTGCATCCTTTCAACATGAAAGATTCCGCTTCCTGTTACTGTGGCAACGGTCGTGAAAATGTACATCAGGTCCTGTTAGAATGTAAACTGTACATCATTCAAAGAAATTAATGTTATGTATAAACGCAACTCTCCAATCAAATTGTCACTAAAGTTATTTGGAAGTCCTGATATGACCATTCAACAAAATGAATACATTTTTTAGTATGTACTTTTATCAATCAATCAAAACGTTTTGTGTGATCACCAAGTGTCCCTTTCTGTCTATACCTTTCCTATCTCCTCTCTATCACCAAAAGGACATACAAGCAGTGATGAAATAACGATCCGTGGCCGATAAATATTGTGTCGGGCTATCTGGAAATCCTCTCCACCAGCCCGATTGTCTGGCTGAAATTTTTAACGTCGACCTACTTTCAGTTCGCCCTTGGGACGATCATTCCATTTTAATTATCATGGCATATTTTAATGTATGAAACATGAATGAAAGCTACAAGTATATGCATGGACAACTCTTCAGCCAGTGACGATAGCAATAGGACTCGAAAACCGACTGGCTTAATTAGCTATGCTATGATTGGATATCTGTAGTCACAGGGTTACTTACTCGTTTGTACTCGTTAAAATATGGCGACGTAAGCGACTCCACAATGCACTACATGGCCCACAGACTGGAATTGAGCTTCAATGCAGCTTTCAAAACATCGAAACTGTGTGCAGACGTTATGCAAATGCTTCATCTTCTCTACTGTTTCTACAAACATCTCCAAAGGGTAAGTTAACTTTTTAATGTCAACCCTTTTTTGTTATTAGAGGTGATAAAATGCCGCATAAGTAATTCGAAGTTGTAAAAATGATTATTATAATGAAACGTTTCAATTGCTCTTGTAAATAACTAAATAAACATGGTGTTTACCCAACAAATTGAAAGGTATTACAATTTGAAAGACTTTGCAGTTAGCATACAAATTCTTAAAACTGTAATGACAGGCTTCAGTTATTCACATTCATTGTTGGTTTAAATTACCGTTATTAAGTCATAACGTTTTGACTATGAAACTTTTGTTTATTTCTGTAAACTTCTGCTTCATTAAGTGCATAATTTCATTTTATATAGCTTTTTATACATTATTGGTACACCTGTGTTATTTTGTTTAATTTCAGTAAACTGTACAGCCATGCAACTTTGCATCATAATTTCATCAGCACTACTTGCAAGTTCAAAGTTGAAGTTTGTTTATTTTTTAGCTTTGTTTCAGCATTGATTTCAACCCATTTAATATTGTTTAAAATATCATACAGTCTGATTATGATAGTTTCTTTGAGCATAAGTTCGGCAAATGTTATTTTTTTCTAAATTTTCTGCTTGTCGGTGACAGTCAGTGTTTGACAGTGCTATAAGAACTAGATGTTGAGCTTACTGTTATTTGAATTTGTCAAACATATTACGTGTTTTATTAATGATAAATATTTTGATTCAGGTCAATGTTAAAGGGATCTGTTGAATCACTTGATGTTGCTCCAGTGATGCTCATTTCCTTCATGACGTCCTGAACCCATTGAGCAAACAATCAGCAGAACTACAACGAAAGGATGTGACCATCCATGAGTGCCACGAACCGTTGAAGGCTACCATCGCGACTCTGGAACAGATGAAAGAAAAGTGAGTCATTTTGTTGAAAAGGTTTTTCTTGCACTTTTATTTTAGACCTGGATTTCATCTACGTGCAGTAGAGGATAGGAACACTTCCCAAGGCCAGTCACTGTCTGGAGAGGCTGTTTCATCGTCCACTCTGAACAAGGTGCTCAATGAAGTCATCGTATCCATGTCAAATCGTTTCTCCAACATACGTAATTCTCTACTTTCTGCATCTTCCCTTGCTGATTTGAAGTAATGGCCAGATACATTTGATTCAGGTGTGTTTTCTGTATTATGAAAAAATACCCACCTCATAATGTATTGAGTATTTATGTCATGGATGAGGCATTCTAGTATGTGAGGCATTTGTATGTCATTAATATGTTGACAGATGATGATTTCATAATACAGTTCATGAAACATGTCAGTTGCAATCATGCAACCACCAATTGTTTCAGATGGCATTTATTCTTGCAAATGAGATCTTTCTTTTTTAGAGTTTGGAGCAGACAAAATTAGACAAAAAAAACCAGACCACCACAGAGAGTTCCTCACCACCAATACTGATACTGAGCTTGATCTGATTGACCAGGAGTGGATGAGTCTAAAAACTACGATCTGCAACAGGTAAACAAAAAAATGGCAAGCATTGATTTATCTTCTTCTTATTGTATGGACATCAGCTATCACGGTGTGTTTTATAGTCTCTATAGACAAATACAAGATGCATGCTGTGGAAAGTATCATTCAGGGTTTGTACTTTGTAGTACTGAATTACCACTCACTCTGTACATGCAAAGGCTTATGTACACTTGGTGATGTATTGCATTTCATATTTACAGTTTTGGCATGTTCAAAATGAACTGTCAAATATAGATGCTTGTAAAGAATATTACATGGGGAATAAACATAGTAAAGAAGAAACGTTTATGTTAGTAAAATTTTGAATTCATACAGTCTGCCTAAAATAAAGTGATAAACTTCATGCAGTTTTAAAATGCAATGGGGATATTGTTATGTTTCAGTCACAAGCCTTCGGAACTGTCCTGAAATGTTGTGTGGGAAACCTATGGAGAGACGTACATGAAGTGTCTGCACATGATTGACCTTCTGTTGACTTTACCAGGTTCCACAGCAGAATGTGAACGTGGATTTTCTCAGCTAAAATTATCAAAACGGAAATCAGAAACAAACTGAGCAGCTCCAGTGTCAAATCTATTGACAGTCCAACTAAATGCCGAAGAGAGGGAAGATTACGGTGCAACTCAGGCCTTCCATCATTGGTTGCGAGCAAAACCCCGCAGAACACAACACCTGGAAAGAAGACTCACCACCTTCACAGCTAAAGAAGACAATGATACTATTTGTGTTGAGGATGAAACTGAACTGCAAGATCCACAATTGCAAGGAACGTCAACCTGACAGCTGTTGTTTACGTGTCGTCATGCCCGCGGTCACGTGTCACAGAGGGCAGATAACTCTAAGCGGCAAAACTGGAAAATGGCTCATTGCAAGGCAGCTGTAGAGCACAGCAGTTGTGATGATAGCAGCTCCACAGTGTCAAATCTATTGACAGTCCAACTAAATGCTGAAGAGGTGGAAGATGCAACTCAGGCCATCCATCATTCGTTGCGAGCGAAACCTCGCAGAACACGACACCTAGAAAGAAAACTCACCACTCTTGCAGGTAGAGAAGACAATGATACTATTTATGTTGAGGATGAAACTGAACTGCAAGTTCCAGCTCTCAAGGCAGCAGTAGAGGACTCTGACAGTTCTGATGACAGTTGTTGTCTCCAGTGACTACCCTGACATTGATATCTAACTCAAAGTGTAAACTGTATGTAGTAATGGTCTCACTGCAAAAGTAATCATCCTTCCCTTTAAACATTTAATGAATTTATAACTGAATAACAAAGGACAAAAATACGGATAAATGTAAACTTCTTTCTTGTGTGAAAATGAAGCCACTTTGGGTGAATGCATTACTCACTATGTTATGTGGGGGAGTGATGGAGTGATTTCCTTTCTTTCACAAAATAAAGTAACTGACAATGATAACTCTTTTTGTTTTCAGTTTTCATACTGGTTGTGTTGATTTTAGTGAACCACATGGTTGTGTTCAGAAACGTATTATGTTTTGGCAATGAAAGTTGTAGAGGCACACTGTGCACAGGATGTAAATTCTTAATGGTGTGTTAACTTATTGTTCATAATATGTTGCCTAATCAATACAAATTTGACTTTTTAATAATATGTGTCTGTTTTTGTAGGTTATTGCAAAAAAGTAAGTTAAAAAGGTGGGCAGACAACTTTCAAGATGGGCAGGCAACATTTATGGGCCACCAGCCCGGCTGTCCGGTTGAGGTGAAAAATTATTTCAATCACTGCATAAAAGGCATCACTGGTGAAGTGAAAAACATTAAACTTTTGCGTTGAGGGTATTGTTCGTTGAGTGTAGCAAAAGGCAACAAGCAACTAATTGTCTACTGAAACTTTCGTCGGCATTCCGGTATCAGTCTCTCCTCACAGATCACTTAACACCAACGAAGGAATCGTTAGAGACTGAGATCGGTTATTCGCTGGCATGTCCGAAGCTGACATTGTTTCAGAAATGAAAGATCAAAGCGTCAATTACGTTAAGCGTTTTACAACACTCAAAACCCAGGAAACCATTCAGACGAACATTTACCTGTTCTCATTGTCTTCTCCCAATGCACCCAGATCAATAAAAGCAGATGTAACACGACTGTTAGTGGCTGTATCCTCGGGGGTGTGTGTACTGTAAAATTATTGTCCTTCCGATAGGTTACGTACGTCCCAAAACATTCCATTTTTTAAATCGTAGCATGTCTGTATTTTAAATGTATGGCCAAATGTGTGTAAATTGAAGGGATGGCGTAAGTCCAGCTAAGGCCCATGCAGTAAGCAAATGTAATGTAAGTCCCCATGGTCACTAGTATGGTAATCTACCTTCAGTTGTTGGTGATCTTCAATTACCAGAATGTTTTAGTTTTCCATGCGAAGTTTATATCCATATCTCTGATAATCTAGTATTTTTATTTGTATCATGGCATATTTTTTTCTTCAAACCGTTTTGAGATTTCTCATATAAATTGTTTTCGTCACGATATGGCTGAGATATTGCCATATGTGACGTTAAATAGTTAAATATTAACTCTCTCACTCACTCAATGTACAACTGGTGGAGTGATTTCTGATCAAAACCCCACTTTGAGTGTGCAACAAATGTTAATATATCAGTCATTGTCTGGCATTTATTTTCTAAACATAATACATTTGACTGAAAGGTGAAACGGTGATGGAAAATAATATCCCAGGACGTGCACCGACGGAGAAAGAAATGGCGCTTTACTGCTTAATGATCCCCGTAACATTTAGTGTGATGATCGAAAGTAATACCCAGAAACATTTAGTGTGATAGATTGTTTTGAATGCATTATTAACTTTCTGAGAACCCACGCTCGACTTCGGGTGTTCCACAAAATCCTCAGTTCATATACTGACATACTAAAGACAGCTGATCGACTGAATCTTGCACTGGGAGAGGAACTGGCGAAGGTGACAACAATGTAATTGGAAACAGGTACATCTGTGACTTGTAGGTCATGATCAAGAAACGTTTCAACGCATTCAGTTTGTTTCTCGAAAATAATCCGAAAACAACAGATGTTTACTTGAACGTCAGTTTATATCGCATCCTTTCACATCTAAATGTCAGCATCAGCATTTTCATTACCGCGGTCTCTGAGTATACCAGGAGGATCTCTGAGTATACCAGGAGGACAGATCATGTGGAATATGCTATTTGTCTGGATGTGGTTGAGTAACTTGGATGGTAAAAAACTGAGTGCTTCTAATGGTATCAGTTTGTGCCTCGATACATGCACATCAGCTCCAAAGTTTGACACGTCAAAGGAAATGAACACTTTTGTCTGTCATTTCAACAGAAAAAGAGAATTGAAAAGCGGAATCTATGTCGAATACGAGGTAGGTGTAATGCAGTTAAGATAAATATCGTTGGTATTTAATAACAGATTTCTGAATAAAGATATGAATGTATAGTGAGAAAAAATATATTGAATTGTGACGGCACCGACTTAGTGTCACAGAATTTGTGGCTGAATACATACGATATACATAATTCAACAAGAAGTAGAAGCACATGTTACTTCTGAAGGTGCAATGCAAACAAAGGTAACGCGGGATGCAAATATGAGTGTGATGGTATCGTTTTGCTTTGAGCAGCGACCCTTGCGACTGTATGCAAACAATTTCCGTAGGATTACATCTTCACGTCTCAGAAGATTGATCTAAGACGATGTCGTACTGGTCACGGTCGGTCTACTCATGGCTAGCTGCTTAAGACGGATAGGGATGGACTCCCATGAGTGTAGGACATCTCACTGTCAGCTACTTGAGAGAATAAATTGTGACTCTGTAAAACGAAAGGCTTATTACGTGTCGTTTTGGTTTGTTTTTGTTTTTTGTTTTTTGTCTTTTCGGGGTTTTTTTATAGTTCATGTTTGTGGTTTGCTTTTTTTTTCTATAATCCACATGGCGATCCCGGTTTGAATTGGTATCAGCAAAACATTTAATGTCGTTAAAATTTTCAGTGCTTGTCGTATTTGGCTACCAAATTTGTAAGATGTGACTGAAAGGTCTTTTGACAAGCTACCTGACTTGGTTGAAGTATATCATCTTATTTTATTCTCGAAGATTATTGCTTCTGATATCAGTCACTGGATTGTCAAGTCGAGTGCCATCGTTGTCGTTATTTGACTATTTACAGACCGCCGGAAATGCTGCTAGAGAAGTGCAATGTACAAAATAATGAGAGCTACTGTGTTGTCTGATCCTGACTCATAAGACTGAAATATTGTGCTGGGGTGTGGAATACACAATAAACAAACAGATACAGTGGAAGCTGTCTAAACCGGCCCTTGTGGGGACTGAAGGAATAATTCGGTTTAGACAAGGTGCTGGATTGTAGAGCTGATGGTAAATATACAAGCCATGGTTGGCGCTGAGATTGTATGCCAGTGTTGCCAACCTGTCGGATTGGACAGATGCCTATTTTGACAGCTTCCACTGTAATACTGAATGGTTGTAAATGTAAATATTGTAACAGATGGTCATTTATTCTGGCTTCAGAGGCATGGCAGCCTGTCTAGGGTGATTGGAATAGATTGCCTGATCACGACCCAGCATGTGGAGCCCTGGTGCGTTTTGGGTGAGTTGCTCAAGGTTGCAGCCCTTAGCTCTACATGCAGGATCCGCTAGTATAGTAGAACAAAGGGAAAATGAACAGTTGCTCGTTAAACACCGTTGTCTGTAACGTCCTAGCTGCGTTGAACATACAGTTGTCTAGAAGTTAAATGGTTGGTCTGTGGTTCTCGTGTATTAATAGTAAGTGGCTGTCTCGACTTTAGAATTATTCGAACAATTTACGTTGATCCCAGTCGAGAATACTGCAAAATCCAGTGACAGTGTAACACGTCGATACAGCGACAGTGTCACATCAGTATAGTAACAGTATCACATCAGTATATTAACAATCCCTTTTGGATAATGGACTTTGAACGGTATTGGATGCTAACTTGATCTCTTCACTATATGCCTGAAATAATGCCGATGTGACGTAAAGGCCAGCTCAACTCAACTCAACTCAACTCATTTAACAATTTCACGTCAACATAGTGATAATTTCAGATATCCATTTCACGTCCACACAGTGATTGTTTCACGTCACGATTTTTTTTTCTTTTTTTAATTTCACGTGAACATAGTGATAATTTCAGATATTGATAATTTCACGTCAACACGGTGATAATTTCACGTCAACATAGTAATGATTTCACGACAACATAGTGATAATTTCACGTCAAGATAGTGACAGTCACGTAAGCATTGCTTCACATAGGAGAATAGGTGAAATATTCCGGCAGTTGCTCAGTCGCTTAAACATTTCTTAGCAAGGTGCCAAAATCTTGCATTGGAATGGCTGGAACGAGTACATGTATAGGCGATTGATGACAAATCCATTCCAAGGAGGAGACAAAGAATAATAAGGATGCATTTTAGTCTTTTTGAAAGTGTTATACAGACGGATAAAAGTGAAAGCAACTACTGGGCAATATAACATGCCAGTTACATGAAGTGTGTAAAGAAACCTCTTCAGTCTGAAACCTGTGGCCAAGATGGGTCACCCTCATCCATCTGTGCTGTCTTGGCCTTGCCACACGTGTACGTCCAGAACGTGACCGCTCGATGACGTCATTTGTGTTCTGATAGCGTCTTACCAGTGTTCCTGTGGCAATGGAAATGTGCAGTCACTTGTCGTTGAGACATTCCCCGACGTTAGCCTTGGCGTGTGTGCGCTTCAATAGCCGTTTAATTTTTTTAACAATCGCAAGGGCAGGAGCTGAACTTTCCAAAATGACAGTATCGTGTTTTTCTTTTCCGGCATGCACGTGTTACTACACATATAGCACTTCTCAAGGACGAAACCACTGACGTCACGGAACGTCATGCATGTTGGATACGTGTCACTAATCTCTAAGTTGAAATCCTTATGTGTCTACATAGATGGGTTCCATGTACAAAGGGTCGAGGCACAAGCCTGTGACGTAAAGACCAGCACAACTCAGTTAACAATTTCACGATAACATAGTGATAATTTTACGTCAAGACACTGACAGTGACGTAAGCATTGCTTCAAGCGGTACCTGTAATGTAAACGTAGTAAAACCGTTTCCATTTATGAAGTGAACAAACTTCTTATACGCAGCTGTACAGTGACAGAGTAACTCTTAAATATTTACGATGTGTCGTCAATACAGCGACAGTGCAAAGCGTTAGTATTTTCATAGAATCACGTCAGAATAGCGACATTATCACGGCAATACAGTTACAATAACTGATTGAATGATTAGAGTTTGTTTTGCGCAACGTAACATTATGTACATTGACAGCATAACATGTAGGTGTAGTAGTAATGTCGCCACAGTGTTGAGATTTACAGGGACTACATTTGAATGTTTTATCAAAGTTTATTTATTGGAATGCGAGGCAAATTGTTTCATAGCCATCGCTAGAGTTTACATACGACGCACGAAAAGTTATCTCCCTTCCATCGATTTGCATTCGCAAAACATCGGTAATTTCCCTGCTTCAAGCGTGATTCAATGTTATTCGAGATAAGGAACTACTTCCACGAAGTACTGAATGAGTTGCGATTGGCAGTGGGATACATTGAAAGTAATATAAAAGCGCTCAGCCAGTCATAAAGCCACATATATGTGTGAAGTAAGATAATATAACATGTCCGTATAGAGGTAATGTAACACGTCTGTATATAGACACTGTAACCTGTATGACAAGAGACAATGTGACATCTTTACAGCACAGTGCAGGGCAGTCCGCAGCATGGGGAAGCGTCTTCCTGGGGTCGGGACTCCTGCTCAGTACATCACGGTAGTATCCAACACAAGGTACAGCTGTACAAGACGAAACCTTCCAAACTTGTCTCGGTGCACCAAGAGGAAGGGGACGGGAACCAAAGAAAAGAATAACACCAGGATGACAGAAGAAAGAAACAAGAATACCATCACAAAGAATAATGACAGCAGCCGAAAGAAAATTCCCCTAAAACTTACCTCCACCCAAGTAACTGGTATATATCAAGCGATACATATTCGTTTTTCTTGGTGGTTTATTTTTGTACTGTCAGAACACGTTTTATTAATGTGGATGTTAATCACGAGCAAGTAGTAACGCAAACTTGGAATCATTGAGAAAGACCTACATGAAAACAACAAAAAATGTTCATAGGCATGTATACTATCCATCAAAAGTATAGCATCGCTAGTGTAAATATAGCCAGTCGCCTGTCCTACACTAGGTCTTCCAACATATTCCATGTTGTTGTTTTTTTTAAAGGCACTTTTTACACACGGACTTTGGTATTGTAAAGCAAATTTGCAGCGTTGAAACGATTATTGTTCATGAGTTCAATAACTGATGCATATGTGAACAACAGTGTAACACTTCTGTGATTTTGGGATTCACTAACTTACATGCATATGAGAAGACTATGGAATCATCTTATTCACTATCAGTATTTTGGATTGTGCAGGTTATCAGGCGATTCAAGTTGGGAGGGACATGATCCACGTGAAGCAGTACAACATGAACAAGACTTGGGACGAAGCCTTTCAGCAGTGTGATGCAGACGGGGGTCACCTCCTTACGCTGGATACAAAATACAAACTGAGAGCAGTCCGTTCTTTAAGTAAGTTTCCAGGACTATAGGAACTGAGTGTGTATAGCACTTGGTAGACTGCAGACGTTATACGAACTACTCCTTATGAGTAGTATGTGTGGCGTATGCCTGTATAGTGTGTGTGTGTGTGTGCGTGTGTGTGTGTGTGTGTGCTTGTATTTAAGATAACATCTATATGACTTAATCAGATGCATTTGTATTTGGTCACATGTATGTGTGTATGTGTGTATGTGTGTCTGTGTGTGTTGTATTTGTTTGCAGTAGTGTTTGTGTGTTGTGTGTATGTTCTGAGTCACTACTAACGTGCATATAGGTTGTGTATTTGTTTCTATTAGTGTGTGTGTATATGTTTGTAGTTGTGGGTGTATGTTTTTTCAGTGGTGTGTGTATGTGTTCTGTGTATGTGTTTGTAGGAGTGAGCAATGTTATTACTTTGTTGCCTGACTAGCAGTGTGTATCTATGTTGTGTGCGGTAAGTAGTAGTGTATGTTGTGCACGTGATTGTATTAGTGAGTGTGTGTTGTGTGTATGTAGTATTGTGTGTATGTGTTTGTAGGATTGTGTTTGCTGTGTGTATATGTTTGTAGTTGTGTGTTTGCTATGTGTATGTGTTTCTAGTTGTGTGTATGTGTTTCTAGTTGTGTGTTTGTAGTGTGTATATGTTTGTAGTTGTGCGTTTCTTGTGTGTATGTGTAGTTGTGTGTGTATGTTTGTAGTAGTGTGTTTGTAGTTGTGTGTATATGTTAGTAGTGTGTTTGTTGTCTATGTGTTTGTTGTGTGTATATGTTTGTAGTTGTGTGTATGTGTTTGTAGTTGTGTGTTTCTTGTGTGTGTAGTTTGACAAAGCACACGGTAACCGGAAGTGTTGAATGTGTGTAATCAAAGGTCCTCACATCAGCGTCCGTTTGAGGTCAAAGTATGGAGGATCTGACCACATACAGAGCCAAAATAGGAACTTTTCGCCACCTACCCGGTACTCGGCAGGTGAGCCATGTTGACGAATACACACCATTCACTCGACGCCGCGATCAGGATGTTGACACCATGCCTTATCGTTTAATGATATGCGTTTTGTTGTTCACAGTGCATTTGTCACTTTCTGCCCTCATTATATATAACCAGAAGGTCTAACTGTGACCTAGTTCTCTCTGTGCACCACGCCACAGCTTCAATCATTGACCATATGCAATACGAACTATCAGGCTATACGCAACAAACAAAATAAATTGATTTATGACTCGTGCATCCCAGTCCTGTCTCTGCCACATTATGTAATTAGGCAAACATACATGCACATGTACACATGACATGTTTTTATGTCTGTGGGTTGCAAACTACATCTATTTTTCTCGGATGACTGGATCTGACGGAAACTGGCGCAAGCTCCTGTCAGTTTCAAGTCCTGGTTTGTACTTGGACGAATGGCAGTTTCCAGCCACGCAGTAGTTCACCATCTCTACTGAGGTGATTTTTTGATTGGATCGATCGCAAATTCAGGGAACATGTATTTACAAAATCCAACATCTCTATATACTAGTGCATTCTTTATGGATAACAACTTCTTCTAGTGTAAATGATTTTGTTTGACAACGGTATATGAATCCATACTGAAACGACGCATCAAGTACTGTAAAAGAAGTTGTTATCCATAAAGAATCTTACTTTCTTGTGACTCGCCATACTTCTAAAATGTCCATCAAACATATCATCTTTCTGTACACATAATAAGCCCTCAGCATATCAGCAAATGAACCAGCCAATCGGAAGCCGTCGTTACACTTGAGTGCACCCCTACCCGCTATGACAGGGTTTGATCTTCCGAGGACTTCATTTCGAGGGAAGTAAGCCCAAGTACAAAATATTGCACTTTTGAATCACGATCGAACGCTTATAATTTTGTTTATTTGTTTGGGTTTTTTTACAAGCGGAAATGTATATTATATGTCATGGATAAGTGATAATTGTGTTATAATTATGTTTGATTTTTTGGTTGCATGTCACCTTTAATTTGATATGCACATATATACCACCTGAAGGCTCTCCTTATTATAACCATATTGATACTAACAATAGCTTAAATAATCGGGAGGATTTTTATAAAACAAGCAATATGATACACATACTGTTTTGTGTGGTGATCTAAATTCCCGAACTGGTAATGCTAATAACAGATGATGACATATTACACAGACACTTCCGAATTCATGAATATGATGACATATTACAAGGATACTTTCGACTTCATGAAGATTATGACATATTACACAGATACTTTCGATTTCATGAATATGATGACATATTACGAGGATACTTTCGATTTCATGAAGATGATGACATATTACACAGACACTTTCGATTTCATGAAGATGATGACATGTTACACAGATACTTCCGATTTCATGAAGATCATCTTACACAGATACTTCCGATTTCATGAAGATGATGACATGTTACACGGATACTTTCGATTTCATGAAGATGATGACATATTACAAGGATACTTTCGACTTCATGAAGATTATGACATATTACGAGGATACTTTCGATTTCATGAAGATGATGACATATTACACAGACACTTTCGATTTCATGAAGATGATGACATGTTACACAGATACTTCCGATTTCATGAAGATCATGTTACACGGATACTTCCGATTTCATGAAGATGATGACATGTTACACGGATACTTTCGATTTCATGAAGATGATGACATGTTACACAGATACTTCCGATTTCATGAAGATGATGACATGTTACACAGATACTTCCGATTTCATGAAGATGATGACATGTTACACAGATACTTCCGATTTCATGAAGATGATGACATGTTACACAGATACTTCCGATTTCATGAAGATGATGACATGTTACACAGACACTTTCGATTTCGATGATGACGCTAATGTTGATACTCGGAACTCCCACGATTCGGCTACAAACAAATCTTCCCAGAAACTTTCATGTTACGCATTCCAATTGTTTGTCGCTAATGGGATAGTGTACGGCGATTTACAAGGGGAATGTACATATTGTGCGAATCAAGGTGCTTGTGTAAATGATTATTTTAAATGCTCGTCTGATTTCTTCCAGTATAACGGCTTGTTGAATATTGGGGATCGGCATGAGTCTGACCATTTACCTCTTGAATTAACTTGTAAGTTCCCCGGTATTAATCATAGCTTGAAGAATGATAACAGGTCCTCAAATATTAAACGACTGGCGTGGAATGAACGTTAAAAAACAACATAACTTCGTTTGGAGAAAAATGATACAGATGTAAATGGGTTCATAAATGACTTTTGGCGACTTCATCTAATTGTATGCTTAAAGATGTCAATCACAAACAACGAGCAAATACTCTGAATACAAATTGTAGACAAACGCGAAGCAATGCTCGTAGACATCTCCGTAGATTCAGAGTGACTCGCAGCAATTACGATAGAAGGAGATACTGTGAAGAGAATCTGTAGACAAGAAAGGTTAGAAAAATCTATCAACAGCCCAGCTGCATTTGGGAAAACTATCCGGCAAGTCAAGAAACAGCATAACTAAAACTCAATGGTTAAATAATTTCAAAGATGTACATTCGACCAGTGAGATATTTGACTCGACGAGGTAATTAATACTCCACATTCCAATAATGATTGTTATACAGAAGTAGACCAACTTGTACTGGACAGTCCTACTGCTAAACAGGAAATATAAGAAGCGATCAATCATCTTAAAAATGGGAAAGCTGCTGGACCTGACGATATCATAATAGAAATCATAATGTGTTTTAAATTTGAAATTATGCCGTTCCTTACGAAATTTTTCAATAAGCAGTTTGGAAATAGAATGTTTCCCAGCAGCTGGTCAAGCTCTATAATAATTCCACTCCATACAAAGGGGGGCAGAAACGATCCAGATAATTATCGGGGTATATCATTAAGGAGTATATTAGGGAAAATGTTTAATTTGATACTGAATAATATACTATCTCGAATATGCGTGATAAAATTCCTAAATCCAAGGCAGGATTTGGAAAGGGATATTCGACAACGGACCACATGTTTACTCTGTATGCACTGATCCAGAAAGCATTATCACAAAGAAAGCATAAGTTGTACATAGCATTTGTAGATTTTTAAAAAATGATTCGATTCGGTCAGTCGTTCTAAATTATGGCAGTATTTACGCAAAACAGGGAAAATGATAAGCATTCTGGAATCAACGTACTGTAACGTTCGTTCTTGTGTGCGTTTGAAAGACGGGGTTACAGATTTGTTCGATTGTCCACTTTGTTTAAGACAAGGTTGTTGTTTTCAAGTCCACTCCTATTTTCCTTCTTCATTAGTGAATTATGTCATGATATCAAATTAGGTGGAAAACATGGAATTCAAATGTACCCAGATCTTTTAGAAGTCCTAATGCTCCTTTTTGCTGATGACGTTATTTCAGTTTCTGATACTGTGGTCGGTTTACAAAATCAATTAAAAATCTTAAACAGCTACACTAAAGAATGGAAGTTAACAGTTAATGGAAGCAAAACAGAAAGTGTAATATTTCGGAGGGGCGGTCCTGTGGCCACAAACGAACGATGGTCAACTGATTAATGTATCCGATCAATATTCCTACTTTTTTGTTTTCAAATAGAATGAATTTGACTAAATGTACACAGAATTTAGCTTTACGTGGAGAAAAGGCTTTAATACAAGTTTTAACGGTTTTATACAAAGTTGGAACTATGTCACCCAGTGTTTTTTAAAGATATTTAATATTCAGATTAAACCTATTCTATTATATGGAGCTGAAATATGGGGTTTTCAGCGATTCGATTCTATAGAGAGAGAGTTCATCTTTTAGTCTGTAACAAGTACCTCAATATAAGCCAAAAAACACCTCACTGCATGGTATACAGTGAATGCGGCATATTCCCCTTATGTATTAATTCTCAGATGAGATGTTTAAAATATTGGTTCAAGGTTCTGAATATGCACGAACAACGTCTGTCAAAATTAGCTTACAATATGCTCTTAAACCTGGATAGTTTGGGAAATCATATTTGGGTAACTGATATCAGAAATTTATTGTTTTGTCACGGTTTTGGTTTCATGTGGTTATGCCAGTCAGTTGGCGATGTGAATTGGTTTATAAATGATTTTCGCGTTAGATCAATAGTCATGTTTAATCAAGAATGGAAATCCACCTTAGATTCAAGCTCACGATATGAATATTACAGGATGTTTAAAACGTTACTTCAACCGAAAAAATATTTATCGATAATTACCTCATATACCTTACGAACAATGTTTGTAAAATATCGTTTATGTATGTTATCGCTAATGATTAATGAGGATAGAAAACCGCTGTCAATATAGAAAGTCGATATTGTTCTTTATGTAACATGGGATTAGAAAATGAAATCCATTTCACACTGATATGTCCTTGCTATTATGAATTAAGACAGAAATAGATACCACACCATTTTCTTGCAAAACAACCCCTATATGAATATATGTCTTTGTTACAAAGCAATATCGAAACTATTATTGTTTAACTGTATTTGTATATAAAGCATGTATTAGCATTGAATACCCATAAACATATATACATATGGAAATTAATTAAGCAACACCAAATTCAAAGACACATAAAAACTTAACAAAGTTTAACGAAGTAATTTTGATGATTGATTATTCAATTTTGATGTATTGACATACAGCATGAGCTTTTCATGGGTTGATATGACGCGCGTGAAGCTTGCACAGCGCACGTGCATTGCTTTAACCTCAACTTTCGAAAAATGCACTTTTTCCCTGGGGTGTTTACAAGCGCAGGTTGTCGATTGCATTCGGTTTTTCATTCATTTCAATGTCATGGCACGTAGGAAATTATCAGAGGCCACTCGTTGGCAAATAATCGGCATGAGGAATGCTGGTATGTCTCTAAGACAAATCGGGACTCAAATCGGACGACATCATTCCATAATTTCAAAACTTTTGAAAAAATACCGGGCCACTAATGAAGTTAAAGACCTGCCTAGACCAGGAAGACCCAGGAAGACCACAGTCCGGGAGGACAGAGCTTTACTGAGACTTGTACGGCGCAGGTCCTTCGACTCGAGCTCTCGGTTGAGACAGGAGTGGCTTCCAGGGAGACCCATCTCGAACAGGACTGTTCGGAATCGTCTGAAAGCTGCAGGATACCGGGCAAGGAGGCCAATCAAGCGACCCAGACTGTCTCCAGCCCATAAGGCAGCCCGACTGGCCTGGTGTAATGACCGTTTGCACTGGAACATTGCCTCTTGGAGGAAGGTCCATTTCTCAGATGAGAGCCGGTTCTTGCTGCACATGGTGGACGGTCGTACTCGGGTCTGGAGGCAGAGGAACACAGCAATGGCTCCACGGAACATCCAGGAGACTGTGGCCTTTGGGGGAGGTTCCGTTATGGTATGGGGGTGCATTTCCATGAACTGCAAGTTGGATATCATTACCATCCGTGGCAACCTTAACGGTGTTCGTTACCAACAGGAGGTTCTTGACAGGGCTGTGGTACCTCATTTTGAGAACCATCCTCTGGCAACGAGACCCATATTTATGGACGACAATGCTAGACCTCACAGGGCGCATGCTGTAAATGATTTTTTGCGGCAAAATGCAATTGACAGAATTCCATGGCCTGCCATGAGCCCTGACCTCAACCCCATTGAACATTTGTGGGACTTTATTGGCCGTCGTGTGAGGCAGAGAGACCCACCAGTCCATAATCTCAACGAATTGACGGCTGCCCTGCATGAGGAGTGGAACAGGATCCCCCAGAATCAGATCCGGAGACTCATCCAAGGAATGAGGAGGCGTCTGGAATCGGTGGTGCGTGCGCAGGGAGGACACACTAGATATTGATGAAAGTCGGTGTGCAGACTCTCAGATGACTGTTCTTTCTTTCCATGTGACATTTGTGTTAATACACCTGACAACAACGTCTGTGGATGAATAGTAAATTGTGTCCATTTTTTCATGAATTTAAGACAGTTTTAAGAATTTGGATTTCGTTTCAATAAAGCAAAGTCTTGATACTTTTTCCCTTTAAGTTGTTTGTCAGAGATCGTCTGTTGAATAAAAAAGTGTCAAACTATATCAACCCGGCATATTTTGATTGTCAGAACACTTCAAAGTTGCTCCAATAGAAAAAATTGGGGTGTTGCTTGATTAATTTCCAGGTGTATATGTAAGTATCTCTTCATCACTGTATATGGGCCGGAGGACTCATACAATAAACTTCTTTTGCGTTTGACTAGTTGTCTGTTTGTCGTGTGTATTTGTTTGCATTTGTGTGTTGTATGTATGTCTGTGTAGATGTTTGTAGTTTGTTGTGTGTATGTCTGTGTAGATGTTTGTAGTTTGTTGTGTGTATGTCTGTGTAGATGTTTGTAGTTTGTTGTGTGTATGTCTGTGTAGATGTTTGTAGTTTGTTGTGTGTATGTCTCTGTAGATGTTTGTAGTTTGTTGTGTGTATGTCTGTGTAGATGTCTGTAGTTTGTTGTGTGTATGTTTGTGTAGATGTTTGTAGTTTGCTGTGTGTATGTGTTTGTAGTTGACTAGTGTTGAGTGACTAGTCTCCAAGGTGTGCGGAACCAGGTCTGTTAGCTGCCAGATAGATGACGTTTACCTGGTCGAATCCCGTACCTGCGATGGACGGGCCCTTACCCGAACTACGGTTTACCCCCGTACTTCGGTCCTGACGATAGGGGATGTGCGAGAGGTACAATGTCAGTACCCGGGGGCCCTTGGAGCTTTACCGTAGTTCCTCCAGCAACCACAAGACGATGATCTTCGTTCAATAGTTTATTTGGAACAGTGTTGCTGGACAACCCACTCTATGGTCACTCTATAAGACTTCAGCCGCAAAGCTTCCGTCTTAAGCCAAATGCTGGTGCCTTTTAAGATAGTTCTTCCGACGATTCCTTGTGACCAAACACCAAGAGTGGGAGCGCACCAGACTCCCGACCCTGGGCTTTGCTACCGCTTAAAGCTGGGTCCCTACGTCACAGCCAACACCCTCTTCTTTTTGCCCATTGGTCAAAAACCCCTAACCCTGCATACTTTTTCACTCCCCCATCCTTATTCCGCACCCCCAATACCATATTTGTAAAGCTGTGAGGTGGATTCCAAGAAACCCAAAGTATCTACCTCCTAACCATATATGTCCCGTGGAATACTACGAACTGCTGCCGAGGTCCCCGGACAAGTTGCTCCATCTTGATAGCACCGTCCCTATCCTTTTTCCTAACCTATGAGTCATCTCGCCTTGCCCCTACTAAGTTCTAACGACCTACTTTCATGCTTATTTCCTCCGCAGCCGATTACCTACCTCTCCTACATTGTATATGTTTTCTACCTCACAGGCCTTTATCTACTATTTCCCATTCTAAATATACTATTAGTACACCTTGATCACTTATTCTTAATAATATCATTCCTAGATCTAAATATTATAACCACAATAATAATTCCTCGCCCATGATTCGCTATTATCATAATAATCATAATTCCATGCCTCTGATACGTGTGTGTGTGTGTGTGTGTGTGTGTGTGTGTGTGTGTGTGTGTGTGTGTGTGTGTGTGTGTGTGTGTGTGTGGCGGGGTGGAGGGATTGTGTTTACCAGAGTTACCAGTGCTGGTAGGTAGTGTGTCTGTTACGTCCGTGTATGAGTGTATGGTGCGTGCGTTCGCATCTATGTGCGGTTGTCTTGTTGACAAAAAACGTTTTCCTCGCACAGACAACTCTCACGCTAGCCAGGCCTTTAGGCTATAACAAAGTCGGATTTGCAGATCAGCTGTTACTCTGAATGTAGAATTGTGTGTATTTTGATACACATACTCTTTACTTACCAGTTATATCTACCTCATACTGGATCGGGATGAAGGACCTGTACGACAATGACGCATTTCTCTGGATCGACGGGGCACCTTTGAGTTTCAAAGGCTGGTGCGTAAGGCAGCCAAGCCACTGGAGTCACAGCGGACAGAAAGAGAACTGTGTTGAACTCCGTTGGTGTCTCCTTGGTCGAATAGCCTGGAATGACCGAACATGTTATGACCCACTGCCATTCCTGTGTCAGAAATAAACCAAACCCCAAAGACGTTTCTTAAAATAGGTAAATATTTGTGAAATTGAATAACATAGTTATAATCTATTATTCATATCAATTTTTCTTTTCTCTCAAGTAGATGTGCACGCAATGTATTTCAGAGACGGTGATTCAAAAATGTGGGCAGTTGAAAAGTCCACACAATAAAGCAGAATATACGTGATGGTGAACAACTCAAGATATACGCATACGAGGTCAATCTCCATCCGTTTTTTAAGCACCCCAACACACTCCATGGTTTTACAAACAGCTAGGTCAGCACCTTGAGGTGATGTGTATGATCTGTAGACCTTTGCATGCTCCTATGACACGTTTGGAAGCGGTTCCGTGCCCTATTGATGACGCTGTGTCTAAAACCAAATTGGTCAAGTCGCGTCGTAGTCTGTGCAACTTTGCAGTACTCCTCAAAAGATCTTCCGTCGACAAATGAGGTAAATTAACTGTCGGTTTTTGTTAACTGAATCCTAAAGTGTGGTTTACAACACAGAGAATTATATGACAACGCTTGAAACATGTATTTTCTAGCTTTCAGTCAATGCATCCGCATCTGGTATTCATTAGATTCCCTGTACATCTGGTAGCTGTTTTTACTATTAAAATCTTTCCTCAGAACATTGCATCGTCCTTTGGGAAACACTGAGAAACATACAATGACACATAACATATTCTCTTGGTTTGACATTCCTTAAACTCACATTGAAAATACGCAACATATCCTTTCTTCTTCAACAAGAATCAATTTCAATTTTGATTTTTCAAAATAAATTACTCACCATGTGATGAGACCACGCAATAGCTACAAAATAATATAATAATCCTTTCCTTTGTTATGATGTGTAATATACTTTTGTCATCACAAGCACGCTTGCAAGTAGAATTTACAAAGTATATATGATTGGCTGAAATATAGGGTCAGCAAGCGGAAGTGCACGTGGCTTTCTAGTGTAAAGTTGTCTGCACTTGAACTTGACTCATGTTTCCAAAACTTGAAGTAAAGTTGATAAAACTTCAGAGGAATACACATGACCAGGTATCCTAGCTGGGAGAAAGGGGATTTCATACATCATTGTATATTTGAACGTTAACAGAAACGGAAAAACATAATTATCGTCTGTTGTTTACGATATTCGAGATATATTGCGGCGTTCTGTAAATAGCCGAGTCTGAACCAAAAACCCAGTGTTTAAGAACATGAGCATCAATCTATGGAAGAGGGACACGTTGATATGTGTCAATAAAGTAAACTTACCCGACCACCCGATTGAACAAATCATAATTACAACAGCGAGGGGTGAGGTTGTCTCTATTGCAAATACGATAAAATTTAGATATATTCCTTCAGCCTTGCTTCCTGTAATCGATCAGGAGTTCTAGTATTTGTAAGCAGTTCAGCAGACAATGATATACTATGGATCCCTCTTAGGTTTTAGAGCTTTCTTGAGACAAGCCCGGATTGTTGAGGACCAATTCTAACCCGCATCTTCGCAGGCGTGTCACACCATAGACCTGGGTTCGACTATAGTCTGACTTGACAGTGAAGGAACACTCACTCATTCACTAATGATTAGCCACATGTCACACAGAGTAATAATCCAGATGAAAGCAAACTTTTGCAAAACACGCAAAAATGTTTACCTGAGTTGCAGACTTCGTATCACCGACCGAGCTACTACACCGGACTCGCACACCTTCAGAGTGTCCATATCTAAAATAACTATACTGAAGAACTTTTGAAATTCTGATCACCTGATTTAATGAGGGATAAAACAGCTTTATTGAACGGGAATAACAATAAAGATTCACTCACACAACAGATCATATTCCAGAAGAGACATTTCAAAGGGACACCTTGGTGAACGGAAGGAATATACATTCAAAGCGGTTTAGACTTAAGGGAAAACATTGTGTCCAGTCATTCTAGTAATGAATTTTGAGAAAAGAAACCCTGAAGTCAATCATGTTATGGTTTTGGAGCTATAACTAGTCTCGAAAGAGACTTAATATCAACTTTCCTTACACTTGAATAATTCGACTCATTCAATACGTACATGTCCCACTCGTGCAGATGACTTACACACAGATAACCTTTATGGTAAAGTACGTTTCTACTATACATGTTTAATCCAATAACATTTCTCTCTCTTCCTTTTTTGAACAATTCCAATCGGATGATATTTTTCTTTTCGTTGTAATACATCACATTTCCCTGATCGCCTAATGTGAGACTTATCGTACGGTGGGACCTTGTTATTCTTTGCCATCCCTGCCCAGAGTATGAGCATGAACAGATAAATCCACCGCCTGAGGTATACAAAATATGCCGTCTTGTATCAAGACAAAGTGCCAGAACCTGAATTGGAGTGGAGATGTTTCGGAAATTCCTCCCATCAGGTGCCATACTAGCTGCACCGGCATGTGGCCTCTTCGTTACCAGGAAAACTAGCTGTTCGGCATCATCCACAGCAAGTGACACGGCGTAGATGTCCCTGCTTACAGTAACACTAGAAGTTGTATGTAAGGAGAAGGCTTGGATGGTCACCGGATCGAAAGTAGCCATCAAAACTTGTCGGAGTGTTGGTACATATGCCATGGCAGTGACAAATTGTGGTCGTATATGGCGATATGTTGTAACGGAGTTGTCCTCAAGGTGGATCGCACGCAATGGCATCATCGCCGAACCACCGGTCACGTAGGGTGAAACCAGGATACCTGTCTGTTCTTTTGTTTTCACTGTAAGAATAGAACTCTCTTATTGATATATGGGCAGGCTGCTGGCATGTTCAGATATTTCGGCTGATGACTTAATTACTGTAAATAGAAGTTCTTAATCTGCATGCACTTTTCGGGATACAATTGATCTTCTGTCTTGACTAAAGTGATAATCAATACTCTGTCTTACACAAAAAAAATATCAAAAGGTCACCAATAAATGTACATGCAAGGTTGCAGGAACAATAGTTACTGTGAAGTGTGAAGTATTTCGAGCACTGTTAGGAATCTTTCAAATAGTTGCATGAGCAAATAATCAAGACACTTACGTTTTATACACCGAAAGTCTTTCGACCGGGACAGAATCACCCTTGATGGTCTCTGTGTGCACAGCTCCTTTCTTTGTAGAAAGGTCCTAAGTTTTGCCTAAGAGAGAAATCTAACTTTATGTACATACTGTTACCAGTTGGTTAAGCGACAGTTAGCGTAGTATTATTGCAGTGTGTGAGTTCATATTTAACGTCACAGTGGCGATCTTCCAGCCATATCGTGACAAGAACATATTTTACATTGAACTAGAAGATTTGTAAATTGTAAAAACCTGTCCAGACAGGACAGTATCACAATTAGAATTAAAAATGAAAAGGTAAAACCAATATCACAATTTGGAAAATCGAATATAAAAGCAGGCTATAGATCGCCAAAAACTGAACGAAGATCACCATACTAGGGTCCATGGGGACTTACAGTACTTTCACTACCTGGATTTACAGCATCTCTTCAGCTGCTGGCGATTGTGCTGAAGTTAAGCCAAATAACAAATATACTACGATTCAAAGTATGGTAGAGTTAAATTTGAACTGGAGGGACTTACAGGACCTCTCAGGAGGACAATAATTTTGCAATACTTCAACCACCTTTGAGGGAACAGCCACTAACAATATAAGTCACTAATCTAAACTACCAATCATTAAAATACATCTATCTACAAAACATATGAATCATAATTCATCAATCAAATCAATTTCTTTTCTTAAAAAAAACAATAATGAAATGAGAACAGTGGTAACAGGTTTGACACTGAAATATTTTCAATTGATGATGGAGAATTCAATACAGTCAAGCGGGATATGCTTGACCGTGACTCACTCATCACAAAGGATACAAACCAGAGGTTCCTCATCTTTCAATAGGTATACATGAGTATATTGTGTATGGCCAATATGACATCATCGTAAAATGACTTCTTCAAATCTGGACTGACAACCAAAGTAGGTGTAACCAATATACGGTTTTTCATTTCATGTAATTTATTTATACCTACTTGGGTGGCCAACTTCTTCTGCATCAGAACACGGATGTAAGTTCTAATGCTAGTTTTGTAATGACAGTATAGAATAAGAAGTGCTGTCACAGATTTGCTGAGTGCTGCATTGGCAGCAAGATCGGCCTTGTGTTACCAGAAATGCCTACATGGCTGGGTAACCAACAAAAGACGATATCAGAACAGTCACGTATTATTATTGTACCATCACATGCCTACAGAACATAACTGCATGTCAACGCTTCTAAATGGTCCTCATGTTGACACCCAAAACACATACACTTTCATTAAATTAGTTTCACCCCTGAAGAGCAAACTCTTTGTGGTGGGTGCTTGGTAACGCCAATGACTCTTCACCACTGTGTGGATCCGGAGATGAATAGGTCCAACAGCACCCCATTGCTGGTTGTACGAGGCCACCAAATTGGGCAGCCTGTTTGCCGTGGGTTGTGTGCCTGTGTCGGCAGAGGAAGGGAGTCTGGTGATTGATAGTGGCAATAGTGTTCACTAATCCAACACACCACTGCAACTCTATCTTTGCCAAGACGGGCCCGATTCTACCAATCGGATGGTCACGCCGTGCTCTTTGCATTGAATGTTAATGCAACCTTTGGTATAACAACATTTTGACATGTTAAAAAATATGCATATTCCGCCTAAACAAATCAGCTGTGCAGACCCATGCACAGAAGGTGGTGGCTCATGGGCCAATCTGGTGATGTTGATCTCCGATTACTGTACATCTCCAGGTGATTGTCACAGACCGAACCATCCTGACCTTTGACAGCTACAGCTTTTCGTGTCAACATTACTCGACTATAACATCCCTCATCCCTGGTCGTTCAGGTCGAAGATCCGCTGCAATATAAGATCGTCCCTGTTGACACTCCATTGTGGGTGGGGAGAAGGGGTGCTGACTTCACAACACCTCGGTTCAAAACGAAGACACGTAGACTCTGCACATAGTACACCCTCCCGACCTGACTACTGGACTCGCTTCCTAATCATTGAAGCTTGTGACTCGCAACTTACGCAACTACTGAACCCTTTTGCAATCTCCTAAGGTATTGCTGGTATCCGCGGAGAAGTTGCCAATGTCACTAATCTCCGATCCGGCTCACTCCTAATAGAATGTACACGGAGACAACAGTCCTTAATCTGCTAAAAATACAAGAATTTGTGAATATCCAGGTTTCAGTCTCAGCGACAAACACTTAACTTGTGTAGAGGCATTGTACGAGACAGAGCTCTATGACTGAAGAACAAACTGTCCGGGAGCTCTCAGAGCAGTCTGTCACAGATATATAACGATTCACTTTCAAGTAGGACGGTGTTGTTCAACCAGCAAACATCTATCTCTTTACGTTCGCGAGAGTAAAGATCCCTGACTCGATTAAAGCTGGTTATTACTGCATTGGTGTGGAGGTATAAGGCCTTGGGCTCTGTCTTTGAGCCTTTAGGGCCTGTCCCGTAGACAGCCTATATGAGGAGACTAACGAAACATCCCTTGAACAACGCCGCATTAAATTTACACTACAGTATATCACTAAACTGCACTCAAATGAGCCCAACCGAGCATACAATTGTTTTAACTCTTCAGATGAAAACCTCTTCTCTAACGTGCCAAACTTGGTCCTACCATTTGGAATCAGAGTTCAACCACACATATATGCAGCTACAATTGATCTCGATATCACAGCATCTTTCCGGCTTCTGTCTTCGCCACCTTGGCAGATGGTGAAGCCACAGATTGATCTTAGTCTCCAAACTCGAAAAGGCAGAAACAAACCCTTTGGTGTTCCAACAGCTACCTTCCAGGTATTACACCCATAGATCCATTTTCACAGATGGATCAAAGGATGATTAGAACATTACAGCAAGGTTTCTCTTGGCCAATGTGACATCTTCCTCTGATGTCCAGGTCATGTCAGCGTAGCAGGCAACACAAAGGTCGATGTTGCAGCTGAAGTAGCTCTTGACAAGCCCATATCTCTACTGCTGATCCCGTAGAGTGACTTCAAACCACTATCAATAGTTACTCGTGACCTCATGCAAGAGCAGTGGGAAACCCAGCTAGGAAGAAATAAACTTCATGAACTGAAGCCTACAACTGGCTTGACTTGGGCTGTCAGTCAAGACGTGACGATGTCATATTGGCCACCGCCGTTTCACTCATGACTATCTGTTGAAAACTCCTGTGTGTGTTTATTGCTATGTTTGTTAACCATCAAGCACTCCAGTGCAAGGAATTCCCATGATGTTGCGATAAAACGGAAAGATCTGTTTTCCTGTTTGAGCGGGCATCTTACTGTAAATTACCTCAGGGAAGTTGACCTGTATCATCAAATCATTAATTGTAGTTTTGTAAACAGAATAACAAATTGCTTGCTTCTGTATTTGGTGCTAGGACATTTTCTGTTTTTAAAGGGTAGTGAAATGAAAATATATGTTTTTGGACCATGGACAGGGATCGGAAATAATCCACACTTGATCTCCTCACTGTATGGCTGGAATAATGCCAGTGTGACATTATTATTCAAAAACAGAAGCAAATACAATTTAGTATTCTCGATATGTAGCAACAATTCAAGAAACTTGTCAGCTTCACACAGGTAGTTTACAATCAGATGCCCTCTCATGGAAAACAATATTTTGTGGCAAAACTAGGAATAAAAACACGCACTAAAAGGAGTCCCAAAAACTTTTGCCCCTAATTGCTTTCAACAAATCGACAGGTTTGTTGAAGACGGTGCAATAGTGTGGGGTCCATGTCAAGCACACAAACATATGATATCGCGGTGATTTAAAAGGTTTTGATGGCAAATCGGAACCAGTCCATGCACGTCACATGCATACGATTATAGACCGAGGGCCTTATTCCAGCATACGTCGTGGTCTGATACCTTCTCAGTTCTAACGTCAATTTCTTGCTACGATCTTCCCGATCAGATCAAAACCAGATAGAACGGTGAACGCAATCCATGTGTACGGCAAAGCGAAAGCACGTCTTAGCACCTGTACAACAGGCCATCGCGTGGCAGGAAATGTAAGGAGGAATTACCCACTTTGTGCCGAGCAATGATTGCTGCCAGTGGTGGCAATGCAAAGTATGACTTTGATGCCATATTCGGAACTCAAATAAACAAAACATATATATATATAGAGGTTATTGTTGTAATGGTGATTCTTTGTTTATAGACATGCGAATTGTTACTATCTACCATTGAAATTACAAAAAATATTTATTCTTAACTAACTTCTAAAATGACTTATACGTTTCCTTTTTCAAGAATGTAATAGCTATATTATCAGAACATTTAAAAAATGCTTTGATCAAAACGTACGTTTCGTCACTGTTGGATGAAGTATTGTAAAGGCGCATCTGCTAAGACTTAAATGTGCTTTCATGACTTTGAAATGAAAAGATAAAGCCTTTATCTGCCCTTGGTGAATACCAGAGGGTCCCATAAAACAACCGTTACCTTGGTGATAGTTATTTTACCGTTACCTTTACAAAGATAACCTCCTCTCCGTTAGTGTGTGGCGCTGTTTTGGACCATGACGCTATGCAGGCAAGCCTTTGTATCAGAAAAATGCAAAAAGTGCAGTCAATGATTTGGGCACAGTGATGTTTGCACAACTGAGGTCCAACTGGCTGCATGTTTGGGTCAAAAGTTCCAGTGGCAGTCGTGATAAAAACTGTGCAAACCATCTGGAATATGTTGTCACATGTTCTGTAAAGGCGCATCTTTCTGTACCTCGATGTGTCTGGAAGTGGCATTAGTATATAGATCACCATACTGACCTTAATGCATGTGTGTAATAATGAACAGATGTATACAAGGATGCCTACAATCAACAACAGTTCCATCTGTTCAGATCAATGTTCAAACCGGTTTTGAATTCATCGAACAAGAGGAATTAGATGTTCACAGACGGTGAAAATACGAAACTGTAAGTAATATTTAACACACACACACACACACACACACACACACACACACACACACACACACACACATAGGGAAGTGCCTGCAATGAACAAATGTTCCAGTAAGTTAGTGAATGTAATGACGACACGTCTGTAAATAAATACATATTCAATTATTGGAAGTTTAGATTAATAACCGAGATTGTTAGTAGCTGCTCCTTCAAAGGTATTGTAAATACTACAATCGACAGTAGCTGAAGAGATGGTTTAAAACCAACTAGGGTCCATGTAGGTAGCATGTTTACTTTCTTATGGTCACTTGCCTCAGTGTGTGTGTGTGTGTGTGTGTGTGTGTGTGTGTGTGTGTGTGTGTGTGTGTGTGTGTGTGACATGTGCAGAAATTATTGAAAACAAATTTGAACTCCTGAGTTTTATCAAAAGCTTCTATACTACCGAAACACGAAACATTGAAAGATGTCATCTGCTGTCATATAACTACCAAATATATTCATAGTGAAGTTAAATACATACGTTTTCCGTCCGTGTATTCTTTTGCAGAAGTTGTTTCCACAAAGGAATTTCTATTCTGAGAGAGAATTGTTTATCCCACATCCTAAAAGACGGTTCGTTAAAAGGTTTGCAGTCAAAAAAAATACCCATCTTAGTATCTATTTTGAAAACTTTTTCCTTCATTGACTTTCATAGATGCTTGTGTCAGATAGAATTGCCTGAGTGGTCAAAAAATGTATATCTGAGGTGGTCGTGGTATCGATTAGTTCCCTTCAATTAAGCTATATTTTCTCGTTATATATTCAGAAATCGTTTTGGTAGTGCTGCTGTACCGAGTATAACCTTGCTTATGACTGAGTCTTTAATCCGCTCTTTCAGAATTTATATATTAAGAAATCATCTCTTGTTCTGCCTCTTGGGCACAGACTTAAACCATTCATTTCTGCTGCCGGCATTCACGTTTACTTTAACCACATTTAAAAAATTACAAGTGCCCATGAGAATAGTTGAAAAACGAATATGTCTTCTGTCTTTACGAGATTCTATCACATAATATTTCAGGAATGCTAAAAAAGTATGCCTGAAACGGTCCTGATATGGATTTTAACCCACGTCCATTTCGTTAAAAGGTTTGTACTTAAAAAGCATCCAAGTATCTCTTTTGGAAACTCGTTTGACTCCATGCCGTTTGACTCCATGCCGTTTGACTCCATGCATTGGCTTTTCAAGATGTTTATGTCAGATAAAATGCTGTCTTCTGTTGATGAGTCATTATTTCTTGATGTCGGGGTAAACGTGTGTACACGATTGAGAGACAGTTGCAGCTCTGTCTCAAAAAATTATTGATTGGTCCAAACGAAATGGCTACAACTAAAACTAACTGCATCCGTTTCTGTCACAGATATTAACCACACAGCGACCCAGATTTTCTTTTATCGGGTAGTTCCATTAAAGTAGTGAGTGGAGCTAACTTTTGAGGCTTCATGTTTGACCATCATCTTATGGCAAAATGCCTGAGGGCCAAACAGTTGGGATCAGTCGACTCTGCTTCACTTGTATGTATAGGAGAAAACACGCCTCCAAGGTTTTGGTAGACAATGGAAAACCGGAGGGGGAGGGAAATCAGTACCGTCGCCAGTTGCAGATATAAATCCAGCTAGGTAGCCAAAGTATTGTAAATCACCACGGTCCCTGGAGTGGAGGTCAACTTTTAGCTGTAGACTGATACCTGTAGATAGATACCTTTGGAAACATACCTGTAGGTAGATAGATGCCTGTAGACAGGTATCTGTCGCTAGATGCTGTAAATACATACCTGTAGATAGACACCTGTAGCTAGAAACCTGTAGCACGAAACCTGTAGACGGATACCTGCAGACAGATTCATACCTGTAGATAGATACAGATAAATCTCTATTGTATATCGTTTATCAATGTGTTTTGGAGTGATGGTGTTGTGAACACTTTGTGAATACCGGTACGTACATGGGGCCTTGTGCAAAGAACTTAATGTTTTACAATTGAAACCGTTCCTATAGACATGTACATCGAAATGTTAAATGTTTTCATAGTTTTACAGGGTTTTACCTTGCCCTACAAAGTCCAGGTGATCCACAGTTACAAAGACAATGAAGCCGTACATAAAATATTTGGTCTGTAACACAACAGTAGTATAGTGTAGTGAACTGTAAGAAGTAACGGCAGTAGGTGGTTTGTAAATTTTAGACTCTGGACCAGAGAATTAAGTGATCAAACTACCGAGCATCGAGCATAAAATGTAGGTTTATGTGATCACTGGTAATAACGGCCATGGTTTTTCCTAGCGCTTTAAATGCTAGGAAAGTTATACTGATTTACATATGATTGTGATCTACGATGTTGTGTTACTGCAGGAACTCTTAATATTTGTTCACTCGTGACAGACTTACACACTTGGGCGTTTTTCAGGAGATTTGTCAGAGATATAACCTTGATAAAGTTCGAACAGACTGACTCCTCTTCCGTAGGTTGTGGCGGGTTCCTGGACCATGTAGTAACGCAAGTTTGGCTCCATTTCAGACATGTGCAAAATGCACACTCATTGAACTGTTCACAATAATTTCACACACACACAGACTGATACACACACACACACACACACACACACACACACACACACACACACACACACACACACACACACACACACACACACACACACACACACACACACACACACACACACACACATACAGTCGAACCCCGTTTACCCGGACCCCACATATCCGGAAACCCCGCCCTGCCGGACGATTTTTATGTTAAACGAAACTTGCGTTCATTAATTGTACTCGCTTAACCCATTGAAAAATGGGTCCAGTTATCCTGACGGAGAGATCTGTGCAACGTGCATGTGTATGTGTCACGTCAACATAGATAGATAGATAGACAGACAGATAGATAGATAGATAGATGGATATGTGTGTGTATGTGTGTGTGTCTACTGGGTTGTCACTGTTTGTAGATGTACTGGGTTGTCACTGTTTCTAGATGTACTGGGTTGTCACTGTTTGTAGATGTACTGGGTTGTCACTGTATGGAGATGTACTGGGTTGTCACTGTATGTAGATGTACTGGGTTGTCACTGTATGGAGATGTACTGGGTTGTCACTGTTTGTAGATGTACTGGGTTGTCACTGTATGGAGATGTACTAGGTTGTCACTGTTTGTAGATGTACTGGGTTGTCACTGTATGTAGATGTACTGGGTTGTCACTGTTTGTAGATGTACTAGGTTGTCACTGTATGGAGATGTACTGGGTTGTCACTGTTTGGAGATCTACTAGGTTGTCACTGTTTGTAGATGTACTAGGTTGTCACTGTCTGGAGATGTACTGGGTTGTCACTGTTTGTAGATGTACTAGGTTGTCACTGTATGGAGATGTACTAGGTTGTCACTGTATGGAGATGTACTGGGTTGTCACTGTTTGTAGATGTACTAGGTTGTCACTGTTTGGAGATGTACTAGGTTGTCACTGTATGTAGATGTACTGGGTTGTCACTGTTTGGAGATGTACTAGGTTGTCACTGTATGGAGATGTACTGGGTTGTCACTGTTTGTAGATGTACTAGGTTGTCACTGTTTGTAGATGTACTAGGTTGTCACTGTTTGTAGATGTACTGGGTTGTCACTGTTTGTAGATGTACTGGGTTGTCACTGTATGGAGATGTACTGGGTTGTCACTGTTTGTAGATGTACTAGGTTGTCACTGTATGGAGATGTACTAGGTTGTCACTGTTTGTAGATGTACTAGGTTGTCACTGTTTGTAGATGTACTAGGTTGTCACTGTTTGTAGATGTACTAGGTTGTCACTGTATGGAGATGTACTAGGTTGTCACTGTTTGTAGATGTACTGGGTTGTCACTGTATGGAGATGTACTAGGTTGTCACTGTTTGTAGATGTACTGGGTTGTCACTGTATGGAGATGTACTGGGTTGTCACTGTTTGTAGATGTACTGGGTTGTCACTGTTTGTAGATGTACTAGGTTGTCACTGTTTGGAGATGTACTGGGTTGTCACTGTATGGAGATGTACTAGGTTGTCACAGTTTGGAGATGTACTAGGTTGTCACTGTATGGAGATGTTCTGGGTTGTCACTGTATGGAGATGTACTAGGTTGTCACTGTATGGAGATGTACTGGGTTGTCATTATATGGAGATGTACTGGGTTATCACTGTATGGAGATGTACTGGGTTGTCACTGTTTGGAGATGTACTGGGTTGTCACTGTATTGAGATGTACTGGGTTGTCACTGTTTGTAGATGTACTAGGTTGTCACTGTATGGAGATGTACTGGGTTGTCACTGTTTGTAGATGTACTGGGTTGTCACTGTTTGTAGATGTACTAGGTTGTCACTGTTTGTAGATGTACTGGGTTGTCACTGTTTGTAGATGTACTAGGTTGTCACTGTATGGAGATATACTGGATTGTCACTGTTTGTAGATGTACTAGGTTGTCACTGTATGGAGACGTACTGGGTTGTCACTGTTTGTAGATGTACTGGGTTGTCACTGTTTGTAGATGTACTAGGTTCTCACTGTTTGTAGACGTACTGGGTTGTCACTGTTTGTAGATGTACTAGGTTGTCACTGTATGGAGATATACTGGATTGTCACTGTTTGTAGATGTACTAGGTTGTCACTGTATGGAGACGTACTGGGTTGTCACTGTTTGTAGATGTACTGGGTTGTCACTGTTTGTAGATGTACTAGGGTGTCACTGTTTGTAGATGTACTGGGTTGTCACTGTATGGAGATGTACTGGGTTGTCACTGTTTGTAGATGTGCTGGGTTGTCACTGTTTGTAGATGTACTAGGTTGTCACTGTATGGAGATGTACTAGGTTGTCACTGTTTGTAGATGTACTAGGTTGTCACTGTTTGTAGATGTACTAGGTTGTCACTGTTTGTAGATGTACTAGGTTGTCACTGTATGGAGATGTACTAGGTTGTCACTGTTTGTAGATGTACTGGGTTGTCACTGTATGGAGATGTACTGGGTTGTCACTGTTTGTAGATGTACTGGGTTGTCACTGTTTGTAGATGTACTAGGTTGTCACTGTTTGGAGATGTACTGGGTTGTCACTGTATGGAGATGTACTGGGTTGTCACTGTTTGGAGATGTACTGGGTTGTCACTGTATTGAGATGTACTGGGTTGTCACTGTTTGTAGATGTACTAGGTTGTCACTGTATGGAGATATACTGGGTTGTCACTGTTTGTAGATGTACTAGGTTGTCACTGTATGGAGATGTACTGGGTTGTCACTGTATGGAGATGTACTGGGTTGTCACTGTATGGAGATGTACTGGGTTGTCACTGTTTCTAAATGTACTGGGTTGTCACTGTTTGTAGATGTACTAGGTTGTCACTGTTTGTAGATGTACTGGGTTGTCACTGTATGGAGATGTACTAGGTTGTCACTGTATGTAGATGTACTAGGTTGTCACTGTATGGAGATGTACTGGGTTGTCACTGTATGGAGATGTACTGGGTTGTCACTGTTTGGAGATGTACTAGGTTGTCACTGTATGGAGATGTACTGAGTTGTCACTGTTTGTAGATGTACTAGTTTGTGACTGTTTGTAGATGTACTGGGTTGTCACTGTTTGTAGATGTACTGGGTTGTCACTGTTTGTAGATGTACTAGGTTGTCACTGTTTGGAGATGTACTGGGTTGTCACTGTATGGAGATGTACTAGGTTGTCACTGTTTGGAGATGTACTAGGTTGTCACTGTATGGAGATGTACTAGGTTGTCACTGTATGGAGATGTACTAGGTTGTCACTGTTTGTAGATGTACTGGGTTGTCATTATATGGAGATGTACTGGGTTGTCACTGTATGGAGATGTACTGGGTTGTCACTGTTTGGAGATGTACTGGGTTGTCACTGTATGGAGATGTACTGGGTTGTCACTGTTTGTAGATGTACTAGGTTGTCACTGTATGGAGATGTACTGGGTTGTCACTGTTTGTAGATGTACTAGGTTGTCACTGTATGGAGATGTACTGGGTTGTCACTGTATGGAGATGTACTGGGTTGTCACTGTTTGTAGATGTACTGGGTTGTCACTGTTTGTAGATGTACTAGGTTGTCACTGTTTGGAGATGTACTGGGTTGTCACTGTATGGAGATGTACTAGGTTGTCACAGTTTGGAGATGTACTAGGTTGTCACTGTATGGAGATGTTCTGGGTTGTCACTGTATGGAGATGTACTAGGTTGTCACTGTATGGAGATATACTGGGTTGTCATTATATGGAGATGTACTGGGTTATCACTGTATGGAGATGTACTGGGTTGTCACTGTTTGGAGATGTACTGGGTTGTCACTGTATTGAGATGTACTGGGTTGTCACTGTTTGTAGATGTACTAGGTTGTCACTGTATGGAGATATACTGGATTGTCACTGTTTGTAGATGTACTAGGTTGTCACTGTATGGAGACGTACTGGGTTGTCACTGTTTCTGGATGTACTAGGTTGTCACTGTTTGTAGATGTACTAGGTTGTCACTGTTTGTAGATGTACTGGGTTGTCACTGTTTGTAGATGTACTAGGGTGTCACTGTTTGTAGATGTACTGGGTTGTCACTGTATGGAGATGTACTGGGTTGTCACTGTTTGTAGATGTACTGGGTTGTCACTGTTTGTAGATGTACTAGGTTGTCACTGTATGGAGATGTACTGGGTTGTCACTGTTTGTAGATGTACTAGGTTGTCACTGTTTGTAGATGTACTAGGTTGTCACTGTTTGTAGATGTACTAGGTTGTCACTGTATGGAGATGTACTAGGTTGTCACTGTTTGTAGATGTACTGGGTTGTCACTGTATGGAGATGTACTGGGTTGTCACTGTTTGTAGATGTACTGGGTTGTCACTGTTTGTAGATGTACTAGGTTGTCACTGTTTGGAGATGTACTGGGTTGTCACTGTATGGAGATGTACTAGGTTGTCACTGTTTGGAGATGTACTAGGTTGTCACTGTATGGAGATGTACTAGGTTGTCACTGTATGGAGATGTACTAGGTTGTCACTGTTTGTAGATGTACTGGGTTGTCATTATATGGAGATGTACTGGGTTGTCACTGTATGGAGATGTGCTGGGTTGTCACTGTTTGGAGATGTACTGGGTTGTCACTGTATTGAGATGTACTGGGTTGTCACTGTTTGTAGATGTACTAGGTTGTCACTGTATGGAGATATACTGGGTTGTCACTGTTTGTAGATGTACTAGGTTGTCACTGTATGGAGATGTACTGGGTTGTCACTGTATGGAGATGTACTGGGTTGTCACTGTTTCTAGATGTACTGGGTTGTCACTGTTTGTAGATGTACTAGGTTGTCACTGTTTGTAGATGTACTGGGTTGTCACTGTATGGAGATGTACTAGGTTGTCACTGTATGTAGATGTACTAGGTTGTCACTGTATGGAGATGTACTGGGTTGTCACTGTATGGAGATGTACTGGGTTGTCACTGTTTGGAGATGTACTAGGTTGTCACTGTATGGAGATGTACTGAGTTGTCACTGTTTGTAGATGTACTAGTTTGTGACTGTTTGTAGATGTACTAGGTTGTCACTGTTTGTAGATGTACTGGGTTGTCAGTGTTTGTAGATGTACTAGGTTGTCACTGTAGATGTAGGGTTGTCACTGTATGGAGATGTACTAGGTTGTCCTGTTTGTAGATGTACTAGTTTGTCACTGTTTGTAGATGTACTAGGTTGTCACTGTATGGAGATGTACTAGGTTGTCACTGTTTGTAGATGTACTAGGTTGTCACTGTTTGTAGATGTACTAGGTTGTCACTGTTTGTAGATGTACTAGGTTGTCACTGTATGGAGATGTACTAGGTTGTCACTGTTTGTAGATGTACTGGGTTGTCACTGTTTGTAGATGTACTAGGTTGTCACTGTTTGTAGATGTACTAGGTTGTCACTGTTTGTAGATGTACTAGGTTGTCACTGTATGGAGATGTACTAGGTTGTCACTGTTTGTAGATGTACTGGGTTGTCACTGTATGGAGATGTACTGGGTTGTCACTGTTTGTAGATGTACTTGTTTGTCACTGTTTGTAGATGTACTAGGTTGTCACTGTTTGGAGATGTACTGGGTTGTCACTGTATGGAGATGTACTCGGTTGTCACTGTTTGGAGATGTACTAGGTTGTTACTGTATGGAGATGTACTAGGTTGTCACTGTATGGAGATGTACTAGGTTGTCACTGTTTGTAGATGTACTGGGTTGTCATTATATGGAGATGTACTGGGTTGTCACTGTATGGAGATGTACTGGGTTGTCACTGTTTGTAGATGTACTGGGTTGTCACTGTATTGAGATGTACTGGGTTGTCACTGTTTGTAGATGTACTAGGTTGTCACTGTATGGAGATATACTGGGTTGTCACTGTTTGTAGATGTACTAGGTTGTCACTGTATGGAGATGTACTGGGTTGTCACTGTATGGAGATGTACTGGGTTGTCACTGTTTCTAGATGTACTGGGTTGTCACTGTTTGTAGATGTACTAGGTTGTCACTGTTTGTAGATGTACTGGGTTGTCACTGTATGGAGATGTACTAGGTTGTCACTGTATGTAGATGTACTAGGTTGTCACTGTATGGAGATGTACTGGGTTGTCACTGTATGGAGATGTACTGGGTTGTCACTGTTTGGAGATGTACTAGGTTGTCACTGTATGGAGATGTACTGAGTTGTCACTGTTTGTAGATGTACTAGTTTGTGACTGTTTGTAGATGTACTAGGTTGTCACTGTTTGTAGATGTACTGGGTTGTCACTGTTTGTAGATGTACTAAGTTGTCACTGTAGATGTAGGGTTGTCACTGTATGGAGATGTACTAGGTGGTCCTGTTTGTAGATGTACTAGGTTGTCACTGTTTGTAGATGTACTAGGTTGTCACTGTTTGTAGATGTACTAGGTTGTCACTGTTTGTAGATGTACTAGGTTGTCACTGTATGGAGATGTACTAGGTTGTCACTGTTTGTAGATGTACTGGGTTGTCACTGTATGGAGATGTACTAGGTTGTCACTGTTTGTAGATGTACTGGGTTGTCACTGTTTTGAGATGTACTGGGTTGTCACTGTTTGTAGATGTACTGGGTTGTCACTGTTTGTAGATGTACTAGGTTGTCACTGTTTGGAGATGTACTGGGTTGTCACTGTATGGAGATGTACTAGGTTGTCACTGTTTGGAGATGTGCTCTGTTGTCACTGTATGTAGATGTTCTGGGCTGTCACTGTATGGAGATGTACTAGGTTGTCACTGTATGGAGATGTACTGGGTTGTCATTATATGGAGATGTACTGGGTTGTCACTGTATGGAGATGTACTGGGTTGTCACTGTTTGGAGATGTACTGGGTTGTCACTGTTTTGAGATGTACTGGGTTGTCACTGTTTGTAGATGTACTAGGTTGTCACTGTATGGAGATGTACTGGGTTGTCACTGTTTGTAGATGTACTAGGTTGTGACTGTATGGAGATGTACTGGGTTGTCACTGTTTGTAGATGTACTAGGTTGTGACTGTTTGTAGATGTACTAGGTTGTCACTGTTTGTAGATGTACTGGGTTGTCACTGTTTGTAGATGTACTAGGTTGTCACTGTTTGTGGATGTACTGGGTTGTCACTGTATGGAGATGTACTGGGTTGTCACTGTTTGTAGATGTACTAGGTTGTCACTGTTTGTAGATGTACTGGGTTGTCACTGTATGGAGATGTACTGGGTTGTCACTGTTTGGAGATGTACTAGGTTGTCACTGTATGGAGATGTACTAGGTTTTCAGTGTATGGAGATGTACTAGGTTGTCACTGTATGGAGATGTACTGGGTTGTCACTGTTTGTAGATGTACTGGGTTGTCACTGTATGTAGATGTACTGGGTTGTCACTGTATGGAGATATACTGGGTTGTCACTGTTTGTAGATGTACTAGGTTGTCACTGTATGGAGATGTACTAGGTTGTCACTGTTTGTAGATGTACTAGGTTGTCACTGTTTGTAGATGTACTAGGTTGTCACTGTTTGTAGATGTACTAGGTTGTCACTGTTTGTAGATGTACTAGGTTGTCACTGTTTGTAGATGTACTGGGTTGTCACTGTTTGTAGATGTACTAGGTTGCCACTGTTTGGAGATGTACTAGGTTGTCACTGTTTATAGATGTACTGGGTTGTCACGGTATGGAGATGTACTGGGTTGTCACTGTATGGAGATGTACTGGGTTGTCACTGTCTGTAGGTGTACTAGGTTGTGACTGTTTGTAGATGTACTTGATTGTTACGATATGTAGGTGTAACGGTTTGTAACTGTATGTAGGTACATTGGGTTGTCACTGGTTGTACGTGTACTGGGGTGTTACTGTATGTTTGTGTACAAGTTTGTAACGGAATCTAGGTGCACTGGATTTTCACTGTAAGTAGGTGTAGAGTTTGTCACGTTGTGTCTGTATGCTACGTTGTCGCTGTATGTGTGTGTACTGAGTTGTCACTATATGTAAGTGTACTAGGTTCTCACGGTATGTAGGTGTATTGAGTTGTCGAGGTATGTAGGTGTACTACATTGTCACGGTATGTAGGTCATACTATGTACGTCAACTGTAGGTACTACATGCAGTGTTATGTATGGTTAATGTGTTGTCACTGCACCTATAATCATTTTATTGTGTTTGGTAGTTAGTGGGATTTTACACCAAGCATTTACCATAAGATGTGATTGTTATGGCCTTGTAGGTATAAATCTGATAGAGTATGTAAGTAAAAAAATGAAGTCAATTTAGACTTACCAGGTTTTTAAACGTAGTATTCTTGTTGTTTTTTCCCCGTGTGGACCCGGGACAGAATGTGTCCACAGCACCCCATTGCTTGTCGTAAGAGGCGACTAAATTGGGCAACCTGTTTGCCGTGGGTTGCGTCCCGTGTCGGTGGAGGACGGGATCCTGGTGGTTGAGGGCAGTAGGAGACTGAACCATTTTGCTCCTATTGCTCAATACACCACTTCGGCCCTTACTTCACCTAGACGGGTGGTAGAATCGGCCCGATTCTATCAATCGGCTGGTCACGCCATGCCCTGTGCATAGAAAGTATTTTCGCACATTTGATTTATTGGACATTGGTCATTTTTGATGTCTAGTGCGTAATACCTTTTTCCTATACCTACTTGCCTAGAGTCCTATGCCAGAAGGCGGTGGCTCATGGGCCAATCTGGTGATGTCGACCTCTGTGTTCTATATGTCTCCAATTTCTTGTTAGTAGCCGAACCAGCCTAGCATTTGAATTGGTAGACAAATGTAGCTACTCATGTCGTATTTACTGGAGTATACCACTCCTGTATCTCTAGTGTTTGCAGGCTGGAGTTCCACTGCATTACAACACTGTCCTCGTTGACACTCGGTGGCGGGTGGGGAGCGGGAGTGCTGAATCTATTATCATCACCATGTCAATCACCCTTTCTGGTTCCACGAGAAACGACAAAAAAAGACGTTTAGAGGCTGATCATCTTTCTTGTAATGAAGATGTTTCAGGTCCAACACACCAAGAACCTTGGCCAAAAATTCATAGTTATTGAATCTACCAATGGTGAACCACTCAAGATCAATCCATTTCTAGTATCAAAGACAATACAAGCTATTTGTGGAGAGGTTAAGAACGTTTCACGTCTCAGAGGAGGTACACTTCTTGTTGAGTGTGCGCGACGACAGCAATCCATAAATTTATTGCAACAACATCAATTTGCCAACATCAATGTTGCTGTCTCAGCTCATAGAACTCTGAACTCAAGTAGAGGCATTGTTAGGGATAGAGCCCATTGTCTGGCGGACATGTCCGAGGATGAAATAGTGGCTGAACTTAAGGATCAGAATGTAACTTCCGTGAAACGCTTTCCTGTTAAGAAGCAGGATGGTAGCATTGTACCTGGCCACACTTACATGTTTAACTTTTCATCGTGCACTCTACCAAAATCGATCAAAGCCGGCTATTTCAATATCGGAGTGGAGGTGTATATCCCCACTCCACTCCGCTGCTATTCCTGTCAGAAGTTTGGACACGGGTCTAAGTCCTGTCGAAACACTCCCCGTTGTCATCGTTGTAGTGAACATCATCAGGACTCTGACTGCAGCAATGATATTAAATGTGCCAATTGTGGAAGCAGTCATCTTTCATCTTCTAAATGTTGTCCTGAATGGCAAATGCACTCTAAGATACTTAGATTAAAGTATGAAACAAATATTTCCTTCATGGAGGCTAAAAACAAAGTCCTTAGCCAGAATCAACATAATCCCTCTCCCACTGTGACATACTCTGCTGCTGTCTCACGACGACCAGAAACAACCTCTTCTTCGTGTCAAACGGATTTGACCTGGATGGCCTCTGAGAAACCTGTTCATGTGAATAGTACTTCTGGCAGTCAGGGCTTTTTTACAGCGTCTGCCTCTCAGACTATTAGTCACGTATCAGGTGAAGTTGTTCAAACAGCTATAGATGTTGAAACGTCAAAAGGTGAAATGTCAAAATCGCAAAGAAAACGTCTAAATCGTAGATCAAAGAAATCTCCTGCTGATACTCCTGTAGAGGTTCACAATTTGTTTGAGCCTTTGGAGATGGATGATACGCCATCTTCACAAAACCGACATAACGGTACACCCTCCTCTCGTACACGTGAGAGGTCTCCAATAGAACCGCCATGAGTAACGCTACAAATGTAGTACAGTGGAATTGCAGAGGGCTTAGGAATAATTTTCACGAAGTCCAATTATTAGCTCAAGATTTAAACCCATCAGCATTTAGTCTACAGGAAACATTTCTGAAACCTGATGATAAGTTTGAAATGCGTCAGTACAACTCGTATCACTGTTTTTCACCTCCGGGGGATAAAGCAACCGGGGGCGCTTCGATTTTGGTGAGACAGGGGATCATTCACAGCCCTGTTCCTCTTAAAACTAAACTTCAGGCTGTTGCTGTCCGACTAACTTTACACGTCACGATCACACTCTGTTCCTTGTACATACCACCATCCTCGACTCTTCAGCTATCAGAACTTCAGGATTTATATTCCCAATTGCCTGGACCCTGTGTTATAACGGGAGATCTCAACGGACATAATCCTCTGTGGGGAAGCAACGATACGAACAATAAAGGTAAAATTCTTGAAGATTTTGTTTCTAATAATGACTTGTGCATATTTAACGACGGTTCGAACACATATCTACATCCAGCATCGGGTACATATTCAGTACTAGATTTGTCAACCATACTTAATGAATTTTCATGGTCAGTCCACGGTGACCTGTGTGGTAGTGACCATTTTCCGACAGTAATCACTGCTATAAATCCAACTGATGATCTGTCGATGTCAAGATGTCAAGCTAATTGGCCTTTATTTCAGACTAGTTGTACTAAAAACTTAAAACCAGAATTTTTCATGGACGCTCATGATGCAATCCAGTCATTTTCGGAGACACTGAAACAAATTGCTGATGATACTATTCCTAAGTCCTCTGTAAGTCCACACATTCGTAAGCCATGGTTTGATAACGAATGTAAACATGCCAGGAAAAGTAGGAAGAAAGTAGAAGACTATTTTCGCCGAAACCCTACTGTTCACAATTTAGATAAAGTTAAAATTTTAAATGCCAAGGCTCGACGCACATTTAAGCAGAATAATCGTCAGTCTTGGAGAAAATATGTTTCCAAGATCAATTCACGCACACCTATTTCAAAGGTGTGGAATATGATACAAAAAATAAAGGGTAAAGGTTCCAAATCTACCGTTCAACATTTAAAGGATGGTGATAATTTATTAACGGATAAGGCTGACATTGCCAATAAGCTTGGTGAAACTCTCGCCAGGCACTCATCTTCATCCAATTATGTCCCTGAGTTTCAAAAACACCAGAAACAACAGGAGAAGAAAACAATCAATTTTACCTCGGAAAATGGTGAAGATTATAATGAATTATTTTCACTGCATGAGCTCTATACCGCCCTTGAACAGGCTCATGATACAGCTACAGGGGCTGATGGTATCCATTATCAGCTCCTGAAGCATTTGCCCAAAACATGTTTGGAAACGCTGCTTAATATATTTGATAATATCTGGACTACAGGCAATTTACCAACTTCCTGGCGTAATGCCATTGTAGTCCCAATACCAAAGCCTGGTCGTGATCATACTGATCCATCTAATTACAGACCAATCTCTTTAACGAGTTGTGTATGTAAAACCATGGAGCGAATGGTAAATAATAGATTAACATGGTATCTTGAAACCAACAACCTTATTACAAATATTCAATGTGGTTTCAGGAAAAATCGCAGTACGATTGACCATTTGGTACGTTTAGAATCCTTTGTGAAAAATGCTATAGTAAATAAACAACATGCTGTATCAATTTTCTTTGATCTCGAGAAAGCTTATGATACCACGTGGAAGCATGGCATTTTAAAGGATTTACATGATTTTGGTTTGAGAGGTCGTTTACCTCTTTTTATATCGCAGTTTTTACAAGACAGGCAATTTCAAGTCCGAGTGGGTTCTACCCTGTCTGATCATTACAATCAGGATCAGGGTGTCCCTCAAGGCAGTATTTTGTCTGTCACATTATTTAGTATTAAGATCAACAGTTTATCAAAGGTTTTAAATGATTCAATTGATGGTTCATTATTTGTGGATGATTTTAATATCTCTTGTCGTGGGAAAAATATGCATACTATTGAACGACAACTGCAGTTATGTTTAAATAAAATAAATAAATGGTGTCTTGAAAACGGATTTAAATTTTCTAAATCCAAAACTAATTGTATACACTTTTGTAGAAAATATAAACCTCATCAGGACCCAGAGCTAACCTTAAATGGCTCTCCCATCAAGGTGGTAAAGGAGGCCAAGTTCTTGGGCTTAATTTTTGATTCCCATTTAACATTTCTGCCACATATTAAATCTCTTAAAGCTAAATGCCTCAAGGCGCTCGATTTGTTAAAAGTTGTATCCAGTTCAAAGTGGGGAGGGGATCAGACTACTCTCCTTCACTTATATAGATCACTTGTCCGCTCTAAACGTGACTATGGCTCAATTGTATATGGTGGAGCCTGCAAAAGTAACCTTAAACTTTTAGATTCAGTCCACCATCAAGGTCTAAGACTTTGTCTTGGCTCCTTTCGTACGTCACCCATTGAGAGCCTCTACGTCGAAGCTGATGAGCCATCCCTTGATCAACGCCGTATAAAATTAGCCTTACAGTACGTAACAAAACTACATTCCAATCAGTCAAACCCTGCCTATAACTGCATCTTTAATCCCCTTTTTGAGGAACTGTACAACAGAAAAACTTCTCTTGTTCCGCCTTTAGGCCACAGAATTAAACCGTTTATTTCTGCTGCCGGCATTGAGCTGGACAATGTAGCGCCTTCCCGTCTTCTTTCTTCTCCTCCTTGACAATTGGTTAGGCCACAAGTTGACCTAACATTAGCCACATTTAAAAAATCAGAAACTACTGAATTACAATACAAACAAGAATATAATCAATTAAAACATAAATATAGCAAATATAAAGCTTTATTTACAGATGGGTCCAAGGACGGTGGTGCAGTGACTTGTGCCACTGTCATTGGATCCAGAACAATATCTTCTAGATTACCATATAACAGCTCTATTTTTACTGCAGAAGCAAACGCCATATTATCGGCTCTCAAATATATTCAAAGACACACTAAACATAAACAATATATAATTTATTCAGATTCTCTTTCTTGCCTTCAGGCTATTAAAAACCTATCTTGTAAACATCCACTTTTAATAGACATTATTGAATTGTATAATAATCTTGCTACTGGCCAATACGACATCGTCTTTTGTTGGTTACCCAGTCATGTAGGCATTTCTGGTAACGCAATGGCAGACCTTGCTGCTAAGGTACCACTCAACAAATCTGTGACACCACTTCTTATTCCCTACACTGATTACAAAGCTACCATTAGATCGTATATCCGTGATCTGATGCAGCAAAAGTGGGACACCCAAGTGGGTGTAAATAAATTACATGGAATTAAACCATATGTTGGGTATACACACTTGGGTTGTCACTCCAGATTTGAAGAGGTCATACTACGACGATGTCGTATTGGCCATACACGATATACTCATGAATACCTTTTGAAAGGTGAGGATCCTCCGTTCTGCATCCCTTGTGAGGAAAGAATCACAGTCAAGCATATCCTGCTTGACTGTGTAGAGTATTCCATCACAAGGGATCAGTATTTCAATTCACGAAGCATGAAGGATCTTTTTACTCATACCAGCTCTCATTTAATTATTGCATTTTTAAAAGAATTAGATTTGTTATCAGAATTGTAAATAGATAAATATTTTATTATTGGTAGTCTAGATTAATCACTGAGATCGTTAGTGGCTGTGCCCTTGAGGGGGTTGAAGTATTGTAAAATTATTGTCCTCCTGAGAGGGTACGTAAGTCCAAAACATTCTATGTAAATTTAGTACGACCAAACTTTTAATCGTAGTATATTTGTTGTGTTTAATAATGGCTAACTTTGAGTATAATCGCCAACGGCTGAGGGGATGGTGTAAATCCATCTGGGGTCCACGCAGGTAGCAAAGGTACTGTAAGTCCCCATGGTCCCTAGTATGGTGATCTACCTTCAGTTGTTGGCGATCTACAGCCCGTATTTTATGTTGTATTGTCCGAATAGTGGTATTTGTTTTAACTCTCCACACCAGTTTTAATTGTAAATGTGATGCTCTAGTAAATGTGATACTGTCCTTTGACGACAGGTTTTTATAATGTATACATACATTCATTTCAGTATCAAAATGTTCTCGTCACGATATGACTGAAATATTGCCGATGTGACGTTAAATATTAACTCACTCACTCACTCACTCTTGTTGTTTTTATTTTGGTTACCATATCAACAGTCGCTGGCAGCTAAAGGGATGATGTAATTCCAAATACTGTCCATGTAGGTGGCACAAGCACTGTCCAAATAGTACTATTAGTTTTAACTTCCCATGCTATTTTTTAATTCTAACTGTGAAAATCTAGTTGTTTTACGGCCCTTCGTTGACAGTTTTCATCATATACACATATTCCTTTTCCATGTTAAGTATGTTCTCATCACTGTAGGCACCCGTGGCGAGCCACCTCCTCGTGGTGGGTGCTGGGTAACGCCAAGAGCTCGCCGACACCCCCGTAGTGGACCCGGGGGATATTTGGTCCACCAACCTGTTTGCCGTGGGTTGCGGCCCTGTGTCGAGAGCATGGGGGTTGAGAGCATGGGAGCAGGACCATTGCTCCTATTGCTCAACACACTACTTTGGCCCTGACTTCACCTAGACGGGTGGTTGAATGGGCCCGGTTCAACCAATCTGCTGGTCATGCTAAGCCCTGTACATGTAAATGTTGTTTCACAAACTTGATAAAATATTTAATTTTTTGTCTTGGCTTCATGATGATTCATTTGTATTTCGATTGTACAATTCAAGTTTCGTAACTTGCCTAGAGTCCTATGTCCGGAAGGCAGTGGCTCATGGCCCAATCAAGTGAAATAATTACTTTTGTATTATTCTGCTTCAGTATATCATCCGGATATCCTTGGTGCTGCAGGCAGGAAACCCGCCTGCTTTTAGCATTGTCCTTGTGATACTCCGTGGCGGGTGGGGAGCTCGGATGATGAAACATTATAAACTTACCATGGCTTGCGAAACTCCCCTAAAAAAACAAAACGTCCTCTTGATACTACTGATCCTGATGTTGAAGACCAAGGACTGTCCACGTCCATTGACTACTGGTCACGGTTTATTGTAACTGAGACCACTGACAACACTCCGTTAAAGCTGAACCCTTTTGCGGTATCAAAAGGCATACAGGGCACTGCAGGTGATGTTAGAAACGTTAGACGTTTATGAACAGGTTCTTTACTTGTTGAGTGCAGTAGGAGGCAACAGGCAACCAATCTCCTTTCAACAAAATCAGTGTTAGCCTTTCCTCACCGTACTCTTAACACTAGTAAGAGTATTGTGAGAGACCGTGATAGACTATTTGCTGATATGCTGGAAATTGACATTGCCGCTGAGATGAAGGACCAAGGTGTGTTATTTGTCAAACGTTTCACAACACGAAGAAACAACCAGATCCAACAAACCAACACCTATTTATTTTCATTTTCCACTCCCACGGCTCCAAAATCAATAAAGGCCGGCTACTGTCACATCAAAGTGGAAACTTTTATTCCTAATCCACTCAGATGTTTCAAGTGTCAAAAGTATGGTCATGGTGTAAATTCCTGCACATTGTCTGTTGTGTGTGCTCACTGCGGTGAGAGGACCCACACAACAGAAGATTGTGGCAGTAATTACAAGAAATGCACCAATTGTTCAGGCGACCATTCGTCTTTCTCAAAAGAGTGTCCGATTTGGAAGTACCAGATGGAAATAAACAAAATAAAATTTACTCAAAATATCAGCTTTGCCGAAGCGAAACAACTTGTTTAAAGATGTGACCCACAAGAAATATATGCTTCTAAAACACAACTATCATCTGAACCATCCTCTAAGGCTTCTAAATCTTCTTCAGCTGCTCATACAAACTTGACTTGGATGCACACTGATTCCCCAGAGGTTTTTTTCACCCGTGATTTCCACTCAGACCGCTGGGCTACTTCCGCGCATGTCGCAAAGTCAAACAGGGCCAGCTTCGGATCATGATTTATCATCACAGCCACCTGTAAGGTCTCAATCTTTGTCAAATGTCCAACAAATTCCTAAAGGAAAAACTAAACCTATGCCTGATTCTTCAAAAAGCAAAGTGGCAGAGCCCCAAAAGGGTCTGAAAACAGAAATAAGCTTTATAACAAATACGGATCACTTGAGGACATGGATGTGTCCGAAAACGTCCAATCAAGGGCGCACAGCTTGTCGCCCTCAAAAAAAGTGCGGGGTAGATCCCCAATCAACCCGCCCAAACGATAATCCATTCCAAAAATACTGTACAGTGGAACTGTAGAGGCCTAAGGACCACTTTCAACGAGTTACAGATACTTGTCCAGGATTTTGCGCCATCCGCTTTCTGTCTCCAGGAAACCTATCTGAAGCAGACAGACACTTTTGATTTACGTCAGTTCATTGCATGTAATTGTTTTTCACCTTCAGGTGATAGGGCCAGTGGATGGTCTTCAATTCTTGTAAAGCAGGATGTTATCCATAGTCCTGTAACACTCACAACTAGTCTCCACGCTGTTGCATTGAGACGAACTCTTAACGTTACCATTACACTATGCTCTTTATATATTTCACCTTCTTCAGCACTCCAGCAGTCTGATCTTCAAGCTCTCTGTGACCAACTTCCTAAACCTTGTATTTTAATGGGTGATCTCAATGGACATAACTCGATTTGGGGTGGTACAAATACAAACTCTAAAGGTAAAATACTGGAAGATTTTATAGCCAATAATGATTTGTGTATATACAAAGATGATTCAAGCACTTATCTGCACCCTGCAACTGGCACCTACTCTTCTCTTGATCTGTCTCTTGCAGACCCTTCTCTGCTAAATGAATTTGAGTGGTCAGTCCACAATTACTCTGTGGAAGTGACCACTTTCCAACTATCTTTTCAGCAATTAATCCATCTGATTCTCCATCTTATACAAGATGGAATTTTTCCAAGGCAGACTGGTCGTTATATAAAACGTTATGCACATCTAAGCTACGGCTGCAGTGTTTCAGTGTTGTAACTGATCCTATTCGGCTTTTTTCTGACACTTTAAATGAAATAGCTGATGAGTGTATACCAAGGTCTTCTACTGCTCCACATGTACGGAAACCATGGTTCAATTCCGATTGTAGGCAAGCCAGAAAAGCGAGAAAAAAGACGGAAAATTATTTCCGCCATCATCCAACTGTCCACAACTTGAACAAGTTTAAAATCTTCAATGCGAAAGCTCGTCGTACATTCAAACAAAACAAACGGCAATCTTGGAGGCATTACGTTTCCAGGATTAATTCGCGCACGCCAGTGTCCAAGGTATGGAACATGGTTCAAAGAATTAAAGGTAAAGGTGCAAAATCTTCAGTTCACCATCTCAAAGATGGTGATAATTTAATTACTGACAAGTCTCATTTTGCAAATAAACTTGGCGAAACACTTGCCAAAAATTCTTCATCGGCATATTATATCCCTGAATTTCAGAAATATCAAAAACAACAGGAAAAGAAAAAAACTTAATTTTGAATCAAATAATGGTGAAGATTATATTGAAGTTTTCTCATTACATGGGCTATATACAGCTCTTGACCAAGCTCATGACACTGCAGCAGGTGATGACAATATTCATTATCAGCTACTGAAACATTTGCCTAAACCATGTCTGATCACACTTTTAGATATATTTGACAAAATATGGACGTCTGGAAAATTTCCTCCTTCGTGGCGTAATGCCATTGTAGTTCCAATACCAAAACCTGGCAGGGATCATATAGATCCGTCGAATTACAGACCGATATCTCTCACTAGCTGTGCCTGTAAAACCATGGAACGTATGGTGAATAATAGATTAGTTTGGCATCTTGAAACCAATAGTTTTATCACAAATATTCAGTGTGGTTTCGGGAAAACTCGCAGTACCATTGATCATTTGGTACGCTTAGAATCCTTCGTTAAAAACGCAATAGTAAATAAACAACATCCTGTATCAATTTTCTTTGATCTTGAGAAAGCATATGATACGACCTGGAAGCATAGTATTTTGAAGGATTTACATGACTTTGGGTTGAGAGGCCGTTTGCCTCTTTTTATATCAGAGTTTTTAGAAGACAGGTAATTTCAAGTCCGAGTGGGTTCTACTCTGTCTGATCATTAAAATCAGGATCAGGGTGTCCCTCAAGGTAGTATTTTGTCTGTCATTTTGTTTAGTATTAAGATCAACAGTTTATCCAAGGTTTTAAATGATTCAATTGATGGATCATTATTTGTGGATGATTTTAATGTTTCTTGCCGTGGTAAAAATATGCACACTATTGAAACACAACTGCAGTTATGTTTAAACAAAATAGATAAATGGTGTCTTGAAAATGGCTTCAAATTTTCTAAATCCAAAACTAATTGCATACATTTTTGTAGAAAATATAAGCCGCATAAGGACTCTGAACTATCTTTAAATGGCACTCCCATCAAGGTTGTAAAGGAGGCCAAGTTCCTGGGTTTAATTTTCGATTCTCAGTTAACCTTCTTACCACACATTAAATCCCTTAAAGCTAAAAGCTAAATGTCCGAAGGCACTAGATTTGTTAACGGTTGTTTCAAATTCCATGTGGGGAGGGGATCAAGTTACCCTCCTTCACTTACACAGATCATTGGTACGATCTAAACTTGATTATGTATTGCATATGGTGGAGCCTGTAAAAGCAGCCTTAAACTATTAGATTCTGTCCATCACCAAGGTCTAAGACTTTGTCTTGGATCTTTTAGAACCTCACCTGTTGCCAGTCTCTATGTTAAGGCTGATGAACCATCTCTTACACAACGCCGTATAAATTGTCTTTACAATACATTACTAAATTATATTCTAATAGATCTAACAGTGCCTATAACTGTGTGTTCAATCCACTTTATGAAAATTTGTACGACAAGAGGTCTTCTCTTGTTCCACCTCTAGGACACAGAATTAAACCCTTTCTTTCTTCGGCCGGCATTGAGCTGGAAACCATAGCTCCCTCCCGTCTTCTTTCTTCTCCTCCTTGGCAAATGGTTAGGCCACAAGTTGACCTAACATTAACTTCATTTAAAACATCAGAAACTAATTAATTACAATATAAACAAGAATATAATCAACTAAAAACTAAATATAGCAATTATAAATCCTTATTTACAGATGGTTACAATGATGGTGGTGCAGTAGCTTGTGCCACTGTCAACTAGAATTCCAGATAACAGCTCTAATTTTACTGCAGAAGCAAACACCATATTAACTGATCTTAGATATATTCAAAGACATCCTAAACATAAACAGTACATAATCTGTTGAGACTCTCTTTCGTGCCTTCAGGCTATTGAAAACCTATCATGTAAACATCCACTTTTAATAGAAATTATTGAACTTTATAACTATCTTGAAACTGGCCAATGCGACATCGTTTGTTGGTTACCCAGCCACGTTGGCATTTCTGGTAACACAATGGCCGATCTTGCTGCTAAGGCAGCACTCAACAAATCGGTGTCACCACTTCTGATTCCATACTCAGAGTATAAAGCTACCATTAGATCTTACATCCGTGATCTGATGCAGAAGAATTGGGACACCCAAGTAGGTATCAATAAATTACATGCAATAAAACCATTTGTTGGTTACACCTACTTAGGTTGTCAATCCAGATTTGAAGAGGTCATTATACGACGATGTCGTATTGGCCACACTAGGTATACGTATGAATATCTTTTGAAACGTGAGGATCATCCGTTCTGCATCCCTTGTAATGAAATCATGACGGTCAAGCATGTCTTGCTTGACTGTGTTGAATATTCCATCACAAGGGACAATTATTTTAAATCAAGAACTATCGATCAAGGACCTTTTAGTAACGTACGTTCTCATTTAATTATTGCATTTTTAAAATAATTGAATTTATTGACTGACATGTAAATATATAAGTATTTTATGATTGGAAGTTGAATTAGCAGCTAAGATTGTTAGTGGCTGTATCCTCGAAAGGGGTTGAAGAACCGTAAAATTATTGTCCTCCTGAGAGGGTACGTAAGTCCCAAAACGGTTTAAGTCAGATTTAATCTTCCACTTTTTAAATCGTAGAATATGTGTCATTTTAATTTGTGGCTAATCTTGCATACAATCGCCAACAGCTGAGGGGATGGTGTAAATCCAGCCAGGGGCCATGCAGGTAGCAGAGGTACTGTAATTCCCCATGGTCCCTGGTATGGTGATCTACCCTCTGTTGTTGGCGATCTATGGCGTGTTTTTTTTATTTTACTGTCCAAATTAGTGATACTATCATTTTTTAAGTTTCCACGCTAGCTTTAATACTAACTGTGATAGTCTAGTGGTTTTACTGTCCTTCGTAGACAGGGTCTTCATAATATGCATATATATTCTTTTTGTCACGTATGTTCTCGTCATGATATGGCTGCAATATTGCCGATGTGACGTTAAATATTAAACTCACTCACTCACTCATCACTATATGGCTGGAATGTTTAAGTATTAACTCACTCGCAGGTGTAAAGCTTCGAGAATTTGTTATTAAAGGGGCACTGATGCGGAGCAATTTCCGTGGACTGGTTGTTCCTTTTGTTATTGTTTTTCTCCCGTGAGTACCCGGATGATATCCCAGAATTTGTGACTGGTTCGTTCCCTCTGTTGCGCAGCCCGCATGTGCATTTGAAAGTGTAATTATAGACAGATTAACTAAGGTGAAGTCATTTTTACATCTTTACAAATGTATTATGAAAACAAATGTAACACTTTGAAGGTTAATCATCTGACAGTGGTAGAAATGGTAAAAAACTATTAGGACGGAAAAATAACGAATCTACGTCTTTACATTTTGTGTCATAACCCTAATTAGTTTATTATCATATTTGTATGATTTTGAAAGTTAATAAAAGAACACACGGTTATACTGGTTATACTTAGAGTAAATTTCTTACATGTAACATTGTATAGACTGCCAGTGTGATCCTTTTTACACACACCCTATGCGCGATCTAGTGTGTGTTTTCTGTCAGATAGATTCCGCTGAATGCTACAACAAATAACTTAAAACAAAATGCAAATAATGAATTTAAAATAGACTAATGTTATAGCAACAATGTCAGGCTACTACCTTGTTCAGGAATGTATCGATACCTATCTACATAAAAGAACGATATTCCATTCATCTGCAGCTGGTAAACAATCCTGCTCTATGTGGTTGTGTCTCACTGCAGTCTAATTTGCAAAAACGTGACCCATCGTTTCAGGTCTTTCACATTGGTGAAAACCTGATAAGCCTTTCATTAGTCACCCAAGGTAGCACACCTGGCAACTAATTGTATGATGTCCGCCATAGTTATCCAATAATTAGCAATCAATCAATCAATTCATTTTCATTTTTTTATACATATGTATTATTTGGTGAGTATCACCTGAGACCTCAAGTAAAGTTGTGATTCAATACATTTCTTTAAGTTCGGATTCGGACTGACACGACTCATTACCGTCTTTATATGTGTGATACTATTAGCTTATGCGCTGAAAAATCCTTTAAATGAACTACTGTCTCTATTCTAGATCTATGGAGAGATTATCGCTGTATCGTTTTGCAGCTTGTAGACACAGTGCATAAATTTGATTTCTTAATCATAATCAGTACAATGGTCCAGTATATGCAGAAACACTGATAGCACTTATAAACACTTTAGACAGAGTGAGTGAGTGAGTGAGTGAGTGAGTGAGTGAGTGAGTTAGTGAGTTTAGTTTTACGCCTCACTCAGCAATATTCCAGATGGCGGCGGTCTGTAAATAATCGAGTCTGGACCAGACAATGCAGTGATCAACAACATGAGCTTCGATCTGCGCATGAACTGGGAACCGATGACATGTGTTAGTCGCCTCTTACCACAAGCATAGTCGCCTTTTATGGCAAGCATGGGTTGCTGAAGGCCTGTTCTACCCTAGGACCTTCACGGGTCTTTAGACAGACTTCAACGTATGTAAAGACAGATGAATACACATACTTAGTATTAATTTCCTGGTTATTGTTTATTTTGTAGTTTTCCATTAAACATGAAAGAAATGTTGTTGCGGATACAGCCACAATTTCACAATCGTGTATCTTTTAACAACCCAAAACGACAAATGCAGACACCGTTTTACAATCTATTCCACTATTTACCACACCGTGTCATGTTTTTGAAACGAAGACTTGAATTATACATGGGCATTTGGTTTTAAGATATTATGATCTCTGATACAACATTTGGTCTAAAGATATTGTGACATCTGATACAGTATTCGGTCTAAAGATATCATGAGATCTGATACAGCATTTGGTCTTAAGACATTATGATATCTGATACAGCATCTGGTCTTAAGGTATTGTGATATCTGATACAGCATTTAGTCTTAGGATATTGGGATATCTGATTCTCATGCTGGTTTGGATGGATACGTGGAACTTTAGGATCAAATATTTGTCTTGCGATAAATGTATTTTAAAGCGATTATAGTAAAGTTTACCATTTCACGTACTTTGTTTTCGTCAGATGTTTTATACTAACATGTTACCATGAATTGCGGCTTTGCTCATAAGCCTAACAGACTTGCCAAATACTATTAAGCACCCTATTCTCACCTTTAAATTTATTGACATAAATATAAACTTGTACACATTGTGAATGTTCCAATGACTGCTCATCGATTCATTTGACATTATACTGACTGGCTATGGTAGTGTATTCAACGGATCCACCAAAGCAACACTACCGTTCAGTTTCCACGCCCGTTGCCAACGCTCAATGGCCGTCTTGCACACGTTGACTCGACGCTCACATCTAATGTATATACTTCCAACCAAAAATAAGGGAACAGATGAAATGACAGTGAATGTGAAATTGCTCTGAATGTTCACTAAATCAAATCTGGGCATGAAGTTCTATATCAGGTGTGTACACTATGTAGCACAACACATTCACGACACCTTGGTGGCATACTCTTGATTAATTTCCGGATGGTTGCCGTGGTATTGCCTGCCATTCCTCCTGAAGAGCTGTACCAAGCTGTATGTCCTCTCATCGGAGATAACCTGTGACAATTTGGTTACAATTAAAAATTCTTACCGATGATTCTAGCCAGTGGAGCGAAGACGAAACTCATATTTTCGTCAACGTATCGCTGACCAGTCAGGGTTCATTAACGATGACCAGATATGATCGCCTGTCATGTGTAACCCAGCCCCACACCATGACACTGCCACCCCCGTATCGATCATGGTCAATAATAGCTGTTCTGGCATACTGCTCACCGCTACGGCGCCAATGACGTTTTCTGCCATCTGTAAATCTAAGGCAAACCCTTGACTCATCTGAGAACCTGGTGTAACGCCAGTGGGGCAAAGCTCGCCCATGATGCTGTCTCGCCGAGGCCAATCTTTGGCGCCTATGGTGAGCTGCAAGGGTAAACCCCTTGAAAGGGCGCCTTGCTTTCAGACGGTTTAGATAGAGACGGTTTTTAATGGTTGAGTGAGACATTCGTCTCCCAGTGGGTGTGCGGAATCGATGGCAGGTGCTGATTTGAACCATTAATGTAGTAAGACGGTCCTGTCGTGAGGTCGTTGATCTTGGTCTACCAAGCCCAGGTCTCATTGCAACTCCACCTGTCTGACACAATGAATTAGTATAAGTGTTCACATCACTCTCATTTCCCCGTAAGATCACATGTAAAAGACGTCATCAGATAATTAAAAACCGACCACTCTTTTACGACCTCCAATTTTAGGTTTACATACGTCCCCCTTTGATCAGAGGTTGGTTCCGTCCGAAATGTGTGTGTCATGGGTTGCACACGACTTACACTCGTGTTCAAAGTGTGGCCAACGGTTTCCACTTGAGTGTTCATTGACATTGCACGTGCATGCAAGGTGAAACAACGTTTAGGCAGAAGTGAATGTTGGTATACTGGGTGGTCATGTTACATACGTGCACTAGGTGGTCATTCTGTATTTGTGTACCGGATTATCGCTAAATGTAGGTGTATTTGGTGGTCATTCTATGTAAACTAGCTTTCAAGAGATACGCCCCCTAATATTTTTTTCCTGGTCTAAAACAAAACCTACACTAAATATGGTAACATTGCAAACATGTTTCATTGCAAAAAGCAATCATTCAGCATCATAACAAGAAGAAAAACGACGCAACTCGTGACCTAAGATTACATGAATGACACTGGGGTGCATTATCCAGCTTTCGATTACTAATGCAGTGTCGACTGGGAGCCTTTACAACTTTGTGGGCAGCAGATATTGTTCAGTGTCGGGTGTGGCCACCTCTAGCACTGATGCAGGGATAAACCCGGTGTCGAACTATGTAGCTGGTTTTGTTGCTGCCAGTGTGGCACAGTCCTGATTCATCTCAATCTGGGACGTCGGTGTTGTCACATCAACGTATTTTTTTTCAATCGGCACAAAGACCGTGAATGCGGAGTCGTCTAGTGACAGTTTGCTTACTGGATGTCCAATACTGTTGACGCTTGTAAATGCTGGTCTTCATGTTTTCGGAGAGACCATCTGTCACAGACAGATATTCAAAACTATTAATTAAATCTAAAACAATTCAACTATAGAGGGTGATACAATATAGAAAAGGGCTATAGACCGCCAACAACTGAAGGTAGATCACCATATCAGGATTCATGGGGACTTACAGTACCTTTAAAGCCTGCATGGATCCTAGTTGGACTTACACCATCCCTTCAGCCGCTAGCGACTGTAGGAAAGTTTTAGCCAAATTTTGAAAGAACAAATATACTACGTTTGAAAACGGGTAAGCAAAACTTAAACTGTGAAAGTTTTGGGATCTCAAAATACGAAAGGCAAGTGCAAATGTTCACTTGGAATAAGCATGTGAGTTCGAGATATGTGTTTTTTCCTCTTTGCAAACAGATAAATTTACGGTCGTTTTTATTTTTTTTATTTTGGGGGTGTTTCTTTTGGCCGCTAGTTTAGGGGTACTGCGTTGTCACTGTATGCACTGTATGTAGATACGCCAGGTTGTCTCTGTTTTATAGATGTACGATACTGTCACTGGAGGTTGTTGTATTGATTTGTTGCGGTGTGTAGTTGTACTGGTTGTTGTATCCTTTAATAAATAATAAATAATAATAATAATAAATCCCCCAATCGTTATGATAATACATGATGTTTCTTTTTATCTTGTCGGACGTTGTAAGAAATATCAGCCGCTTTTGGAAGGAAAAATACCAATCAGCACAAAAAGGCTAAAAATATGTGAAGCTTGATAGAACGTAAAAGATAAAAGGATGCTCTTGTCCTTTAACCTATCTTTCCTTTTTATCAATGTAATTTGAGTGATTTCTTAGAAGTGAATACACAGAAGATTGTTTTACAAAGCTTTTAGAACAATCCTTTTAGATGGACATCATGAACTGGATAAAAAAAGAAAGATCATTGCGTACCAAAAAGTAAGTAAAATATGAACTGCGCAGATATTGTGCAAGCACACAAATTCTGAGTTGCCGGCTTCCCCTCTTTTTTTCTGTTTGTTTTACATTAACTACTTAACGTTCACCCTGCAGTGTAGTCGGGTTTCCAGGAAAACTATTTGTCACGTTTCACGATCCTAATTTCCTATGTTGAGCGCCCCTTAAGACTCGGGTGTTGCAGGATCGTGATTTTAAGCCTCTAAATCTGAAGCAGGCACCACTGAAGTGTTTCTTAACATAGAGCAACCAGCACCAGTCAAAGAACGTTCGTAAATTGGAAGTTTGCCGTTCTTTCATGTCTATATGGACAAAAACATAGGTAAGAGACAGAGAGATCACTTTATTTATATAATGGTGGAGGTTTGTAGATTAGGAACATGCTGAAATCAGGATCGGCCGGTACTGTACACATTGAATCTGCACCCATTAGATTATATCCGTTTCTGCAATTCATGCATTTCCTCGGTATCGTTACTTTAAAGTTCTCCAAGCGATACATTCTGTTGCCTATTACCACAAAGACGAATTGACCAATCCACTGAGTAGAGAATTACTTTATGTCAAATGCCACCGGCTACTCCGCTTCAGATTGCAAGCTTTCAAATGACATTAATATTACATTCTGAGCGCGGACCGTCACGTCAACTCGATTTTAAGAAAGCATCTACGAATACATGCCGTCATGATCAAGCCTTTATTATGCCATTTCATGAAACACAATCTTTTCTATCAATCTTTGACCACAAGTGTGTCAGAACCAATGAGCTGGGCAACATGTAACTATTCGCTTGCAGCAAAAAGAGCAAGGAAGATGGTTCCTTACGGAGGATGTACCTTCGCAGTTATAATAGTTTACATCATGGCGGCCACTGCATCATTTGAAAGAAAGCCAGTCGGACCTGAAATGTGTAAACATCATTGTGTTCAATTCAACTGCTGCACATTTTGCTTGTTTCTGGAAGGAAGACTTGGCTGCATAGCTTCAATGTCAAAATATCCTCCGCAGACAAGGGGAGAAGTGGCAGTCTCTCTCACCTTCACCGAGGTATCGTATCTTACTGTGACGAACTACTGATGAGCACTTGCGGGTTAAGGGGGCAGAACTAGCGCCCAACAAGGCAATTCTAAATATCCTCGTGTTTACACAACATTATTCATCCCTTTACATATTGAAAAGTGTATACAGAGGAAGCTGTATAAACCGACACTCATCGCGACTGAAGAAATAATCCAGTTTAGGCAACGTGCCTGATTGTAGAGCTGATGATAAACGTTCAAGCCACAGACTAGGCTGAGATTTTATGCTGGTGTTGACACCTTGCCGGATTGGACGGATGCCGGTTTGGACAGTTTCCACTGTAATTAAAGAGTGGATACCAGTAGTATTACCACTGATGATACACGGTTACATGGATTTGCCACTAGAATGTAGTCTTTAATCTCATTTACTTTCATTTAGACCCCATTCAATTTCTACAAGGAAACTGGTTCAGTTTGAATATATGAAAAAGCTGGAGTCACCAGAAGGTATATATCAACATCTATTAGACACTATAGTAATAACGATTATTAAACCAGAACAGTATAGACTATTTACAGTTGCTGGTAACTTTCTCCAGTTCGTATGACACAAACTTCCACTTGGAAAACAACACCAGGAATAAATAATAAGTAATTAATTCAATTGATATATGTGTATATATGTATATGTCCAAAGGAAAGACTCGGATCCATCGCTCAAAGAAACAGGCTATGCGAAGAAAGACATTCAAGGATTGTTCTTACCAGATCAAATGACGTTACATGTGTAAAACGTGAGTGTTCTATCGTAGGTCTTCTATCTTGGCTCTTTTCAATATGTGACAAGTGACTAACTACAAGAAGATAAATGACGTTTTGCAATACTCATAAACTGAATTTCTCTTCCTGAGGTACAACTTTGAGAGTTCTAAATCCTATAGAGTGAGTGAGTCGAGATTTACGCCGCACTCAGCAATATTCCAGCTATATGGCGGCGGTCTGTAAATAATCGAGAAGAGACAATCCAGTGACCAACAACATGAGCATCGATCTGTACAATTGAGAACCGATGACATGTGTCAACCAAGTCGGCGAGCCTGACCACCCGATCCCGTTAGTCGCCTCTTACGACAAGCATAGTCGCCTTTTTTGGCAAGCACGGGTTGCTGAAGGCCTATTCTACCCCGGGACCTTCACTGGTCACAAATCCTATAGAAATAAACTATACTCTACCAAGTGTGCAAAGACTGTTGGGATAAGGTAGCATTTCCACTGTTCATAGTAATATAGCTGCTGAGGTGATTCTGCATTCATTCCGTCTTCGTTTTAACTGGTTGGTGTCATCGATAGCCAGTGTAATTATTTCAGTGCTATTCAATGCGGTGGAAGTAGTATAATATTCTAACGATAAAGTTGTCATGATTTTGCAGTAACTTTATGCTTGTATATTAGGACATGTTTGTTACCTTACATGTGACCAAAGTGATGGTTTAAATCAGGGAGGTTTTAATACAAGAAACTGAAGTACTGATATCCAGTGAGGTGGTCTAGGGTTGGTGACTGGTGAACTAAAGCTTGTATGTCAATGACGCTTCATGTAATATTAATCTTTGAGCTGAAAAGAATATCTTAATATTTGAAATGAATAGATTTTAGACTCAAATTACCCTTGTCAAACAAATAGCCACCACTGTCATGAATGTCATTATTGTCTAATAGGGACGTATTGTCACATTTGTGTCATTTGTATCAGGGTATCTATAAGGGTGTCTATAAGGGTATCTATCAAACGTAACTACCTACCGTTAACAAACAGAATCCTATTATTAGAGCGAGAACAGGGCAAATCACACAACTCTTCGTTGGGCCCTGGAGAAATCATTCGAGGACACCATTTCCATATTTCCAGGATTCCATATTCTGAACAGCTCCATTACAGCATATCACCATATACAACCACAAAGTGCCAATGCCATGGCATATGTACCAACATTAGGACGACTTTTGGTGGCAAATGTCATAAGAGGGAACATCCTAGCCTTCTCTCTATATGCTAAAGTCAGTGTTAACATACGCAGGAACATTTACGTCCAGTCAATTACAGTGGATGACTTCCAGCAACTTGTGTTCGTAGCTGCAAAGTCCACAATACCAAACCGGTGCATATCTCGTATGACACCTGACGGGAGACATTTCAAGAACATTACCTGTCAGGTTTTGCCAATCGTTCTTTGTCTTAATACAAGGCGAGAATTCGTGTATGCCGGAAGTTTTATCGATGCTCGTATCTGTTCGTTCACATATGATGGACAACATATGTATTCTGTAACAAAATCCAACAAAATCCAGGGTCCTACTCTGAGTGAAGATGGAGACGTGATGTATTACAACGATTATTCCAATATCATGGAATTGGAGTTGTTTAAAAACCGAACAGGAAAAAAAAGGTATGTGGATTGTATTTCAAGGTTGCGTGTGTGTTGTATAACAAAGGCAACCTGTACATCAGTTCTTTAGGGACCCGTGAAGGTCCCGGGGTAGAATAGGCCTTCAGCAACCCATGCTTGCCATAAAAGGCGACTATGCTTGTCGTAAGAGGCGACTAACGGGATCGGGTGGTCAGGCTCGCTGACTTGGTTGACACATGTCATCGGTTCCCAATTGCGCAGATCGATGCTCATGTAGTTGATCACTGGATTGTCTGGTCCAGACTCGATTATTTACAGACCGCCGCCATATAGCTGGAATATTGCTGAGTGCGGCGTAAAAATAAACTCACTAACTCACTCACTCAGTTCTTTAGGAAACAAATATATACATGTATACCATGATTTACATTATTCACGTTTAATTGGAGCTAATCCAACTGGTCTAACTATTCAGTTGATAGCGTTGATACCAGAAAATGTCTGAAATTTTATTTCAGTCGGGGAGGTCGGGGGGTGTGGGGTGTGGGGTGTGGGGTGTGGGGTGTGGGGGTGGGGTGTGGGGGTGGGGGATGGGGTGTGTGTGTTGTTTTGATGATGGTGGATAACATTCCTCAAGTTTTCGTGTGTGTAACAATAGTAATAGGGTCGCGATGCCTTACTAGTAAATGTTATATGTATTCGATGTACTGCCGTATTTATGTTCAATAAAGATTATAAAACTGGAAGGTATCGTCACATTCTTCTGAGTAGTGAGTAACAGACGTACGAGGCATCTTCATTGTTGAGTCCAAATCCATTTTCCTTGTAACGTTTACAACAGTTTATTAATATACTTATGTCATTGTATTTAATTATGCCAAACGCCAAAAGAAACGGTACCCACCTTCCTTTATGACAGAGGTATCATATTCGGGTAAACCTATTCCCCTAGATATTTACTAACTTTACATACCTCCTTCGTCCTCTCCAACTTGCCGGGTCTCGTCAGCAGGTAACAAAAACGTCTAACGCAGCCCTTGAGAAGTGCTTATCTCCTCTGCTGACCCCAAACAGGGACTTCAAAGCCAACTATCAAAGTTGTACTCGTGACATTGTGCAAAATAGGTGGGACACCCAGGCAGGAAGACATAAACCTCGTGAACTGAAGCCAAGAACCGTATATACCTGCCTGTCAGTCAAGACATGATGAGGCAAATCCTGTAAATAAGGATTTGTAGGTATTATATTTACTTTTTAATTGATTATGTATTCTTGTTTACATTGCAATTCATTAGTTTCTGATTTTTACGTGTAGTTAGAGTTAGGTCAGCTTGTGGCCTAACCAGTTGCCAAGGAGGAGTAAATAGAAGACGGGAAGGAGATAATGTCAGCAGCAGCAATAAATGGCTAAATCTTGAGCCCGAGAAGCGGAACAAGAGAAGACTTTTTGCCATACAAATCCTCATGAAGAGGAACTTTATACGGCGTTGTGTGAGAGATGGTTCATCTGCCTCGAAATATAGACTGTTAACAGGAGAAGTTCTTAAAGATCCGAAACAAAGTCTTAGACCCTGGTGGTGGACAGAATGAAGATGTTTAAGGTTGCTTTTACAGGCTCCACCAGATAGGATGGAGCCTTAATCAATTTATGATCGCACCAGTGATCTAAATAAGTGAAGAAGGGTAGCTTGACCCCCTCCCCACTTTGAATTAGAAATAACCTTTAAAAAATCAAGAGCCTTCAGGCATTTATTTGGCTTTATGGGATTTAAAAAAAAACGTCAAGTGGGGGTCGAAAATCTGAACCAGAAAGTTGGCCTCGTTGACAAGTTTGGTAGCTGTGCCATTTAAAAAAGTAGTCCAGGGTGTTTTTGCGGTTTGTAGTTGAAATGTATGCAATTAGTTTTGGACTTAGAAAAATTAAAGCTGTTTTCTAAACACCATTTATTTTATTTTGTTTAAACACAACTGCAGTTGCCGTTCACATTTTTACTATTTTCACTACGTATATTGTTTTGCCGTACCAAGATTGATGATCCTCCTCTTGCCCTATCATACATAATGATACATGACGGAGGTCAAGAGTATCTGTCTGTTTTAAAAATGTTTCCTGTAGACAAATTGCTGACGTTGTAAAATCCTGGATTAAAAACTACAATTCATTAAAATTAGTCCTTAGTCCTCTGCAAGTCCAGTGAATAATATTATTCTGATAACATATCTCTTGGGGGGACTGATTGGGGATCTACCCCGCACCTTTTTGGATGGCGACAAGCTGTGTGTCCTGCAACGGTCGTTTTCGAATACGTCCATATCCTCAAGAGATCTGTTGAATTACTGAATTTTTTTTTTCAGACCCTTTTTGGACTCTGCCACTGAAATTTTTTGAAGAATCTACCTTTTTACTTTTGTTTACCTTAACAAGATCTTGTTGTGACTTTGCTGATGACTGAGAAGAGAGGTCATGATCACGGGATTTCTCTGAATGTATTCCAGATGTATCAGGACGTGAGTCACCTGTTTGGGGTAGATGTAGCGGCCGAGATAAGTGCAGGATTTTTGGATAGATGTAGCGGCCGAGATAAGTGGAGGAGAATCTGTATACCCATAACTACCTGTTAAAAGGTGAGGATCCACCATTTTGTATCCCTTGTGATGAGAGAGTCACGGTCAAGCATATCCTGCTCGACTGTGTTGAATTCTCCATCACAAGGGATAAATATTTCAATGTCAGAACCATCAAGGATCTTTTTACCACTGTTGCTTCTCATTTAGTTATTGGTTTTTTAAAAGAAATTGATTTTTGGTTGAATTATGAGTGATATGTTCTGTAAATAGATGTATTTTAAATAGTGGTAGCTTAGATTAGTAACTTGTATCGTTGGTGGCTGTACCCTCAAAGGGGGTTGAAGTATTGTAAAATTATTGTTCTCCTGAGAGGGTACGTAGGTCCACAGGTCCACAAACATTCGATGTAAATTTAAGTCTACCAGAGTTTTAATCGTAGTATTCTCGTCATTGTAAATCTGGCTGCATTTCGTACACTCGCCAGCAGCTGAAGGGATGGTGTAAATCCAGCTGGGGTCCATGCAGGTAGCAAAGGTACTGTAAGTCCCCATGGTTCCTAGTATGGTGATCTACCTTCTGTTGTTGGCGATCTATAGTCTGTTTTTATATTGTATTGTCTAAATAGTGATATTATAATTAGTTTTGACTTCCCATGCTAGTTTTAACTGACATTGTGATATGCTAGTTGTTTTACTGTCCTTTGGTGACAGATTTTACCACATGCTTATATTTCATTTCATAATTAAATGTTCTGGTCACGATATGGCTGCAATATTGCCGATGTGACGTTAAATATTAACTCACTCACTCACACACTCACTCACTCACATACAGTGACAACGTAGTACACAGACATAACGTGACAAACTCTACATCTACTTACAGTGAAAATCTAGTACACCTAGATTCCGTTACAAACTTGTACACAAACATACAATAACACCCCATACACGTACAACCAGTGACAACCCAATGTACCTACATACATTCTCGTCACGATATGACTGAGACGTGACATTAAATTTTTCACTCTGATGGAAAATATAGTACGTGAAATTATAATTATACACGCGTTTGATCAGAGCCAGCATGAGGATCAGATATCATAATATCTTCAGATCAAACACTGTATCAGATATAAGGATATCTTAAGATAACATGTTCATATATAATTCACGTCCTTGTTTCAAAATATTTACGATATGGTAAATAATGGAATAGATGGTAAAACGGTTTATAGATTTGTCCTTTTTGGGTTGTTGATAGATGCAGAATTGCTTTACAGTGATACTGATGACTTCTGTCTAAGTTATAAGTGTTTGTACGTATACTAGATGATTGTACTGATTAAGAAATCAAATCTATGCACTGTGTCTACAAGCTGCAAGACGATACGGCGATAATCGTACCATAGATATAGAATAACGGTCATTGGGAAAGCAGTTCATTTCAAGGTTTTTTCGTCCAACAAGCCAATAGTATCACACTAATGAAGATAGTCTGTGCAGGCAATTAGTTGTGCCAGGCCATGATTTTTTGCAATGTATGACAATTACTTAATTTGTGTTATGTCTGCAGTCTTCCCTAATAGATCCCTTCAATGTGCGTCAGCTATTTAGGTGTGAAGCCTGCGAGACCGTAACAGAGACATCTTGTAGTAAAATCGTGGTGTAAAATCCCACAAACCAAACACAATAAGCTGAATGAACAAATACAAAAACGTATTACCAAAATACAATACAATGCAAAAACATCCCCACGTTTCTTGTTGTTAACTTTGTGTACTACTTTTTTGTCATTTAACCTATTTACACATGATTCATGAAGGTCTGGGTAGAATAGACCTTCATCAACCCATGCTTTGTATATATTGTGGCAGGCTGGCTGACGTGGTTTATACATGTCATCGGTTCCCCATTCTGCAGATCCATTGATGTTGTTGATCACTGGATTGTCTGGTCCAGACTCGATTCATTACAGCCCCAGCCATACGGCTGAAATATTGCTGAATGCGGCGTACATCTAAATTCACGTATATGAATCATTCCATTACCTACTTACAGAGCCCCAGAACGTCTGCAACGTCGACATCATCGCCTCCGACGACAATGTCTCTTGCTGTTACACAGATCATGGAAAGTGGTGACTGTTAAATGTTTGTCAAGACAAACACATCCTTGGTGGGTTTGACCCTAGGGGCATTACTATGTGTGACAGACGTGTTAGATGTTGAAATGAGTGACGGACATTATGTAAGTGCCATCATGGCGTCTCAGATGAGGATTGTACGTGTCTCTTACGTATACCTGTTTGGTAAGTTTCTCTATTTAACTCTGATAGCACGTGACATGTTCAGCTCAACATGTGTATTGTTTCTTATTTGGCATTCATAAAATGGCGGGTATGAGCTTGTTCCAGTTTCTACGTGTGATTCAGGTATCTCTGAAGTGTAATGTGGCTGCTGAGTGATAGACAACAATTAGCTTAACAATTCCTTCATGTTTTAAGGGTTATTTTCTTGGCTACTTGTTTTAAAACCTACACACTTCTACTATGATAAGTCTTGTAAGTCTTAGAGTTATCACACGAGGTCTCAGGCTGTATAGTTTTGTTTGAAATGTAATACGATTGGGTGAGTTAAATGTTTACCTCGCATCGGCAAAATTTTTACAGTCATATAGCGATGAAAATAAGGTAATCAATATAAAATATCCGTCGACAAAAGGACAGTACAACTAACGAGACTATTAGACGTATACACGCACATGTGTGTGTGTTGTGTGTATATGTACACACACTCACATGTATGTATGTATGTTTGTATGTATGTATGTATGTACGTACGTACGTACGTACGTGTGTGTGTGTCTGTATGTCGGTGTATATATGTCTGTGTGTGTTTATGTGTTTAGATGGATAGATAGATAGATAGATAGATAGATAGATAGACTCTATCTTCAGGTGGTTCAACTTGCAGTGGTATGCTACTTCCACTCAGTTCATCAGTATGGGGATTACCACAGTGCTCGATACAATGGGGAACTGTCACATGGCAGTTTTAAAACGACAAAATACATTTACAGGCACAGTTTCTCATTTACAGTTTCTCGTTTACGTGCTCTTCATGTTATCCCTGTATACGGGTTTCGGTGAGTGAGTGAGTTTAGTTTTACGTCGCACTCAGCATTATTCCAGCTATATGGGCGGCAGTCTGTAACACTCGAGTCTAGTGTACATAATCCAGTGATCAACAGCATCGATCTGCGCAACTGGGAACCAATGACTTGCGCCAACGAGCTTGACCACCCGATCACGTTAGCCGCCTCTTACGACAAACACAATCGCCATTTATGAAGGCCTATTCTGCCCCAGATCTTGACGGGTCACAGGTTTCATGCAAACGAGTATTCGATGAACATGTATATATAGATGTAAAATAACATTGGCGTTTCTCAAGGTGCAAAAAGAATCAGTCATCATTAGTCATTTCTCATGCCAGAGCTATTAACTGTCCAGATGTACTACCGTAAACAGCTCCCCTTAAAGGAAAATATCTTGACTGATACCACATGTAGATCCTGGGTTTGAGTAGAAAACTTATATACAAATGACCTTTATGAGATACAATATTTCTTATCCTATCGCTCGGCTTAAGTGATAGTCTTTTTGTTCTGTTTTTGAATAAGTCCAATTTCATGATTCTACTTTTGTTGGTATAATACATCAAGTCTCCATTGTCACTCAGTGAAAAACTGTGCAGATAGTTTGATGACGTTATCAACTGCCTATCCTGCCCGTCATATGTGAGTGAATATACATATCCACTCTCAGCGGCATACAAGATTTCTCGCTTTGTATCAAGACAAATAACCTTTGCCTTAATCTCACAGTTGATGGTCTTGAAGAATCTCCCATCCGGTGTCATACTATGTATACAGTGAGATGGCAACCTAGCAGCAACGAACACCAGCTGTTGAGCATCGTCCACTGCAATTGACAAGCTGCGCATTCCCTTATTTATGGTAACACTACCATCAGTATATAATGAGAAGGCTCGGATATTCCTCGGTTTGTAAGACGCCATCAGCACTTGTCGAAATGTTGGTACATATGCCAGGGCACTGACATATCGTGGTGATATATGGTGATAAGTTGTCATGGAGCTGTTCAGAAGGTTTAACGCACGCAACTGGAACTTTGAACTCCCGTCGAATGGCACAAACAAGAGTCGTGTGTTTTCTTCCGTTCTCACTGGTACAATAAAAGTGTCTGTTTTACACATTCGACTATTGGTAAACATTTATGTTAATAAGTTGTTGATACACCCGATCGCCTCACTGCAATTTGCTTAGATGAAAAATAGAGGCTACATCCAATGATTTTGTGATGTGGAACTATATATTTATTTTAAAAATATTATCAGTAAACTAAGCAAGCACATTATCAGCTAACGAACTGAGCACCGTAGCACCATAATGTAATTGTCTGACAACATAATTGTTATACTATGAGTGAGTGAGTGAGTTAATATTTGACGTCACATTGGCAATATCTCAGCCATATCGTGACGAAAACAATGTATATAAGAAAAATGAAAACATTTTGAGGAATAAAGCCTGTCACGATGCACAGTAAAAGTACCAGTGTATCATAGATATGGACATAAAACTAGCATGGAAAAGGAAAACATTCTAGTAATTAAAGCAGACAATATAATATAAAACACGGGCTGTAGCTCGCAGCAACTGAAGGTACATCACCATACCAGGGACCATGGGGACTTACAGTACCTTTGCTACCTGCACGGACCCTAGTTTGGATGTTATACTATGAGGAAGCTTAACAGTGTTAAGAGAGACACAAACCAAAGTATCTACTACACAAAAAGGCTAAGAGTTCTCAGGACAGATAAAATCTGAAAATGCATCATTTTAGCTATAGAACACAAGTGATGGCATTTGGGATGATGGTAACTCGTTCTAGTACTCCAGACAGCATAACAATTGGGTTTATCGAGCTATATCCCATGCAACGACATTGAAACTAGGCAACATTGTTCGAAACACATTTGGAGACATGTAAAATATATATCTAACCTAAGTAAGGAAGGAGGCCTATAGCTCATTGTTGTGAGTCTCACTGACACTTTTAAGCCGTAGAGTGAATAGACTAAGGTTCCATATGTACATTATTTTCCACATCTGTTTAAAACACATGTTATAATTCACCAGCAACAAGGCACATTCTTGATCACAGAGACTAACGGTACATCAGCTACCTGCTGGATACCCAAGGTAAATTTATGGAATCACTTAATCACCTCAGTTGCTTGCAGTTGTGCCAAATACCAGGTACTTACTTATAGTCTTATAAATAGGATAGCCTTTCTTTCATGTTTGTTCATCCAGGGAAGTGTTTTAGTAATCTCTGCTGAGATTTCATAACAAACCCGTCCTCAGAAGCAAACTCCATGACAATATTTCTTTGTCTCTCACTATTATTGGTGATGAATTTCGGAATTTGGACCAAAGAGACAGCTCGTGAAAAGGGTCGTAGCCAAAACATTGATATAATCATCATAAATCAGTCCGTTTTCAAGAACAAAACACTCTCTGTCGTTTAGACACAAGCCACCATCAACATACCATGGAGAAGATGGAGAGCAACAGGGACGTCTCTTCACCTTAGAATCTCCCATGATGTGCTCGTCCATTTAAACTTCACAGAAATACCATGTTGTGGTTGCAGAGACGTTTACACAGTTATCAACCAATTTCTCTCCGTCGTGCAGACACAAGGCACTATCACGATGCCATGAAGAAGATAAACAGCTAAACCAGCCTCGACGATTTAGTTACAACCGATTATACAAACCAACTGTTACTGTATCTTACAATGAAGGGAAAAACATATATACATATATTCCCTGTCTATAGCTTCATACACTGCATCCCTCGGGATTGCGAGGTCCAAACATTAGATCAAAACATATCTCATGGTGAACCATTATCAGGGGTATCCTTGGAAGACTCGTCCCCATCTGTTTTGAGCAGATATTCATGGATGTGGCCATTGCAGGTTACAAACCAGCTGTAAACCCCCGTAGTCCTGGGAATGGTGATTATATAGTCTTGTTCTGAATAGAGATATCTTGATTAAGCTAACGTCGGGCGGGGTTTCAAGTCAAAATCTGTGACAGTCAAGTTGCACATTGCTGTATAATAACGACATGTTTTCAAGTCTAAATGAATTCCTTCTTAATGTACCAACTGTCACGTTATAGCTGCAATATTGTTAATGTGACGCTGAATCTCACAAATGAATAGAAACTAACACTTACCTTTTATACACTTTGAACCATTTGTTCTTGTAAGAACAATCCTGGATTGTCTCTCTGCACATAGCTCCGGCTCTTGTGAAATAGCCCCAAGCGTTTCCTACAGACATCAAAACTATAAACGTTTTATTTTTCACAGGGTTTAATCTTGCCCTACAATGTTCAAGTGAGTGAGTGAGTGAGTTTTGGTCAGATATTGCAGCCATATCGTGACTAAATCGACTAAATATATTAACAATTATAATATAGATAAATTGTATAATAAAAATCTGCCAACGAAGGACACTAAAGTAGCTAAATTATCACATATATTAATATAAAACTAGTAACTGAATCTAAAATAGTTGAACTATACATGAAATACAATATAAAAATGAGCTATAGATTACCAATGACTGAAGGTAGATCACCATTCTAGGAACTACAACGTTCAAGTGATCCACAGTCACACGTATAATGGGTCCGCACGTGAAATATGAGAGTTATTTAAAGTAGTACAGTGTTGTGAACCGTTAGAAATAATGATATCATTGAGTCTAGACCAGAAAATAGAGTGACCAAACTCCTGAACATCAATCTGTAGTACTGGGATACACTCATATGTGTCAAATAATGTCTAAACTCTATGTAACATATATTAATTTATTTCAGGCATTTTTGCATTTTTGCTAAGTTCTGAACAATTAATTATAACATATGTCATATTTGTCATTAAACTTAAACTTTCTTAGTAAAGTATGTAAACAACACGCTTCGTCAATCCAGGCTAATTTTATTTTAAGGAGAAAGTACAGGTTTAAACAATACTAGTGCTCTTTTGGTTGATTCACATCCGGATTCGAACCCGCACCCTCAGAGTCAGGCACCTCATCGCCAGCACACAAAGTCAACCGTCTAACCCGCTCAGCCACCGCGGTCTAGATTACCAATTGTCCGTCTTCCATTTCTGTCGACGTGGCGGTGTACACAAAAGGGAGCTTCCAACAATAATATTGCAAGGACATTAGGTTGTACAAGACGACCCATAATTTGGCTGTTTAACTGTTTCAATATAATCTTCCCGGAATTGGACGTCCCAGAGTCACAAGCCTTTAAGAGGATCGACATCTGCAGATTATTCGCCGACGCAACCAGATGTTGACGGTGACGTCATCAGCAGCCACATCATTGTGTCATCGCGTGAACCAATTTAAAATGACGACTTTGTGCTGCTGGCACATTTGCCATTCCGTTGCGTCGAATAGCCTTGACCTTCCAGTATCGTAGGAACCGTCTGCAATGGTCATACCTACATCGGTGTTGATTGTTACAATATCATTTTGTTGATAAAACACGTGTATCACGGTGTGCTTTAACTTACATTCTCCATTTCATCAAAAGGCTTTTTTTATTTTTATCTTATTGGAAGATACACAAAATGTGTTCTTTCTTTTGATCGTCAGCTTATTTGATCACTCGTCATAGTTTCGCGAACCTGGCGTTATGCAGGGGACCTGTCACAGTAAAAGCTCATACCTTGGTGAAGTTCAGATTGATAAACTCTTCTCCATCAGCTTGTGGCGGATATCTGGACCACGTAGCGATGCAGGTAAGCCTTCGTGTCAAGAATGTGCAAAATGTACACTCATAGAATCGGCCACAATGCTTTCTGCACATGTCAGGTCCGACCAGCTGTTTCTCTAGGTCAAAGGTTGCAATGACCACCATTCTGAACAGCATGATAACTATTTCTAGTGTGGTGTAGGGAATCATCCTTCTCTGTCTGGATGTCACTGCAAGCAAATTATGAGTAAAATGTTATATGCGAAAGATTGCCTCGGTGTCTTCGGTACTACTATATTGTCGACGTAACTGTGTAGATACCAAAACATGTTACCCTTCACGAGATGTAAATAACCGGGTGTAAAACATATATATGCGTGAGCAAAATCTTGTTTCTACAGCCAGTGTACAGTCAGCCCCACCTGAAGCATACGTGTGTGTGTGTGTGTGTGTGTCTGTGTCTGTGTCTGTGTCTGTGTCTGTGTCTGTGTGTCTATGTGTGTGTCTGTGTGTGTCGAAGATGAAATTCTCCGCAAACTTGAGGCTACAAACTGAAAATCGTAGGCAGATGAATAGCGTCAACTGCTGAATAGCATGTGCAAATGCCTAGCATGTGACAAGCTGCATTCTGGTGTAAGTTTTGCTAAGAATATTTATCATTTTTTATCATAATTCATGAAAATATTTTTTTATGAATTTGTTTTACAGTGCATCAGTTCGTGTGTGAACAGTATCTAGCTGCTTTCGAACAATTCACTACATTTACACAAGTGAGTCTGGCCTTTTTATTGGGAGTACAGATAATGTTTAACAGGCAGAAATTAAAAAAGAATCAGTGATCTGTACAGTAAGCGCGAGGCAACTCTTTGCAAATTCAGCGTCCTAACCCATTAAGCGACGACTTCGACAAAACAGAGATCTAAAAAGTGACTTTTTCTTAAATTGGTTCAAATGGCCTAAAGGTATAAATTCAAGATGGAGGTTGTCAGATAGAACACCTGAACAATAATTGGTTTTAATTCGACAAGACTTAGGAAGAAAATAACTGTTTGGAGAGATTCTCAAACATTACACCAAAGAAAGATATGACTCAAATCGCTTGATTGCCAACCCCTTACTACGTCAATCATTATTGTCTAACTACAAAACATATAAGGCATGTCGCTTTCTGACTGGCTAAGCGCCCTTGTATATTTTTTTCAATTTACCCCACAGACGATGTATTTGTTTCACTGTACACAGCTGGGAATGCCGAACTCATTTGGTTCTCTTTGGTAGTACTTCTCTATCTCGAATAACATTGAATCACGCATGGTGCACGGAAATTACCGATGTTTTGCGATTGAAAGTGAATTGAAGGGAGATAACTCTAAATTTGTTTTCCTTGTGTCGTCTGTGCAATGGCGACGAATTTGCCATACTACGAGTCTGTACCAGTGCTTCAAACAGTTCAAAATTAAAATTACTAGTGTTCGGTAAGATAAATACGTTGTTCACTTGTCCCTCGGCGTCCATGGGCTCATGTACCCTCGAGGTTGGTTATGTTTGTATAAACAAAACTTGAGGATACATGGGCCCGTGGACCCCGAGGGACCAGTGAACAACCTATATTGCCATCTACCTACAAACATATAAAGCATTCATACATTCAGTGTTACACAGTTCGAGAAGAATATACATACGGTGTTCCTCTCCAGTCTTTTTTCCACGAATGAATTTTACTGACAGTGTGAGGAAAGGTATTTAACGCAGGACTAAATGGCTTTTAGATTTCAGGTAATTATTGTAATCAGCAATGTTGCCCCAAATATTTTGCTCTAAAACGTTTACTTTCAGGCTATTGTCATAGAAAGATTAGGTTGATAAGCCAGTGTACACGTTTAGTCCAGTGGTAAGTACTCTTCCTTTTAAGCTCAAAAGACGGCGAACTTAGATTTCTGGGCAGAGGTACTTCAGGGATAATCTTTGATATATGTGACATTTACTATGTTCCTTTTAGATGGTAAAGATTGATATCATTAGAGTCCTTGGGCAATATTAAAAAGACTCCAGAGTTTCCTAAATGTATCTATAGCATATAGTACTACAAAAGAATCGCACAGAAAGTCGTACAGGAGTAGTCAGGAGAAAGCTGTTGGCAAATCTTTTCTTTTGATAATGATCTTCATTTGCAGTACACCCTATACACGGGTTCTTCAATGCCTTATTCCAAGTGTTATCTCAGCACAGGTAATATCTTGATTCAGGTGGATCATTGCTGATTTCAGTTGACTCCCTTGTGATTTAAACCGACATTTTTTGTAAAAAGCAAAATTATGTAGCTGCATCAAAAAGCTGAATAATGCCGTTGTGCCATTGCAAGGATATCATTGTCAATTGTTTATTTTCTGATAATGTAAAACCTTGCAGATAAATAAGCCCTACAGATAGATTGCCTTGTGTCCTACAGTTTGTGGCGGTTATTTGGACCATGTAAAAGTTTTTATGTTTGAAATATACACAATGTCACTAACTGAGCTACACAAGATCAACTGTTTTCCTGTAGACTTCAATAGTAAAGTTATATATTTTTGTTTATATATATAGCTAGCTAGAGGTATTTAACAACTGAAGGTAGATCACCATGCTAGGGACCATTGAAACTTTCAGTACGTTTGCTACCTACACACAAATTCAGGCGAGCTGAACCTGTTTGTTAGCTGAACACATCAGCCCCATTTCCGCATCAACAAGAACACACATTCAGCATATGTTATCGTTTACGCCTGTTATATACTCACAATATCATATCAACTTTCCATATACTGTCTTCCACATATTGGCAGATATTGAAGTCAAACGTAGATGTTACTAAATTAACAAAAGAAAACAACAACAAAACACACAGATCTGTTTTCCAAAGATGATGGTAAAGGTGCCAGTGCCACAGTCATTGGATCCACGTCTCCTCAGGTGTCCATGCAGTAGTTCCTTTGTCAACGCTGAGGCCAAAGTTATCTTCACAGCTTTGATCTATATTAAACAACAATAAAAATATTGAAAACACATCATCATCTTTCCACCCGTGAAGATCGGGTTAGAATTGATCTTCAACTACTCATGCTTGTCACAAGAGGCGGGATCGTATGGTCACTCGCTCGCTGACTTAGTTGACACGTGTCATCGCATCACAGAACTGTAGATCGAGGCTCATGCTGTTGATCCTTGGCGTGACTGTTCGATGTTGGATTATATACAGTGAGTGGGCGAATATAAATTTTAATCACATCGGCAATATTACAGCCATATAACGATGAAAACAACATAACCAATTTAATAAATCCGGTGACAGTTAAACTAACCAGACTATCACAAATATATATAGTTCAAATCTAGTAATGAAATCTAAGATACTGTAACTATAAAAGACGATACAAGATGGTTATAGATCGCCAGCAACTGAAGGTAGATCACCATACTAGGGACCATGGGAGCTTACTGTACCTTTGTTACTTGCATGGACCCTAGCTGGATTTACATAATCCCTTCAGCAGTCGGCGATTGTTGTCAAAGTTAGCCATACCTAAAAACAGATTTAAAATCCTGGTAAGTTCGAAATTTACTTTGAGAGGTTTGGGACTAACGTACCCTTTCAGGAACAATGATTCTACGGTACTTCAACCTACCTTGAGGGTACCGCCACTAACAATCTGAGTTATTAATTTAAACTTCCATATGAGTCAACAAATCCAATTCTTCTGAAAATGCAATAATTAAATGAGAACTTATATTGTTCTTAAAAAGATCCCTCATAGTTCGTGATGTAAAATACTGATCCCTTGTAATGGAGTATTCAACACAGTCAAGCAGGACGTACTTGACTGTGCACGTGATTCTTTTATCACAAGGGATGCAGAACGGAGGATCCTCACCTTTCATTGGGTAGTTATGGGTATATCCTGTGTGACCAATACGACATTAGGTATAACTGATATAGGGTTTCATTTCGTGTAATTTATTGATACCAACTTCTTCTGCATCAGATCAACTTCAACCGCACTTGAGGATACAGCCACTAACAAACTAACAAATTAGATAATCTAAACTACCCATTACAAACCTTATCTACTTACAAAACATATCACAATTCAATAAACAATTCTCTTGTCAAAAAAGAACCAATGAATAAATGATAAATAGCATTATTAGAAAAGTTCCTTTACTCTTTTGATATTGAAATATTTGATTGAGAATTCAACACAGTCCAGCAGGATATGCTGATGTGATATTAAATATTAATTCACTTACTCACTTGACAGTGACTTTCTAACCAAAAGGGCACCCGTGGCGAGCCACCTCCTCGTGGTGGGTGCTGGGTAACGCTAAGAGCTCGCCGACACCCCCGTAGTGGACCCGGGGGGATATTTGGTCCACCAACCCGTTTGCCGTGGGTTGCGGAAGTGTGTCGGCGGAGGAAGGGATCCTGGTGGTTGAGAGCAATGGGGGCTTGCAACCGTGTTCCTGTTGCTCAATACACCACTTTGGCCCTGACTTCGCCTAGACGGGTGGTCGAATGGACCCGGTTCGACCAATCGGCTGGTCATGCCAAGCCCTGTGCATGGATTATACTTGTATTTATCATTGCACAAATATCATTTGGAATTGGTGTACTTTGGTCTTGGCGTTATTGTGTAAAACGTTTGTAATTTGAAATATGTTGTCCTTTGCCAGAAGGCGGTGGCTCATGGGCCAGTCTGGTGGAATTATTAATCTTTTGATTCTTCTGCTGGAGTATATCATTCGAGTATCCTTGGTGCTGCAAGCTGGAGGCCCGCTTGCTTTAGCATTGTCCTTGTGATACTCCGTGGTGGGTGGGGAGCTCGGATGACGAACCAATATACCAGTAATCATGGATTACCAAACTCCTAACAAAAACACCAAACGTCAATTGGAAAATGACGATCAGCATCGACCCTCTGCACAAATTGATCACTGGCTACGTTTTTTGATTATTGAAACACTTGACAAGACACCTTTGAAATTAAATCCCTTTGCAATTTCAAAAGGCATCTCTGGCATTGCAGGTGAGGTGAAAAATATCAAACGTTTGCGATCAGGTTCACTGCTTATTGAATGTAGCAGAAAACAACAAGCTACCAACCTGTTATCAACTGATATGTTTGTCGGAGTCCCGGTAGTAGTTTCTGCCCACAGAACACTGAATACAAGCAAAGGTATAGTTCGAGACCGTGAGCGTCTTCTAGCAGACATGACTGAGCTCGATATAATGTCCGAGATGAAAGATCAAGGAGTATCATTCGTCAAACGTTTCACAACACGGAGAAATAATGAGACTGTCCAAACCAACACATATCTGTTTTCATTTTCAGCTCCAACACCTCCAAAGACAATCAAAGCAGGTTACTGCAATCTCAATGTTGACATATATATTCCAAATCCCCTGCGCTGCTTTAAGTGTCAAAAGTACGGACATGGTGTTAATACTTGCACATTGTCTGTTACATGTGCTCACTGTGCTGAGAATACACATGTAACCGAAGATTGTAACAGTATTCACATAAAATGTGCAAACTGTTCAGGAAATCATTCATCCTTTTCGAAAGAATGTCCCATCTGGAAAAAGCAAATGGAAATTAATAAAGTCAAATTCTCCAGGAACGTCAGTTTTGCTGAAGCAAGAAAGATTGTACAATCTACTGAGCACACTGAAACGTACGCCTCTATCACAAGAACATCTGAAACCTTATCAAAAGGAACAACTACGCCAGTACTAACTTCGTCAAGCTCATGTCAGACTGACCTCACATGGGTACATTCAGATATTCCTGAGTCTATCTCACCTGATCTTCCACAGTCTATCTCAGAACAGTCTACTCAGACAGATACAGCTCAGTCTACGCAAAAGACTATACCTCCTTCGACTACAACTCCTTCACAGTCTGATAGACATGATAAACAAACTGTAGAATCGAAATTCAAGACAAGGCCAGAAACTTCGAAATCAAATCGAGCACCAAAGGGGTCAGATAATAAAAAGTTTGGATCACTTGAGGAAATGGATGTATCGGATCACATCCATCCCAGGGCACATAGCTTGTCGCCCTCCAAAACAGTGCGGGGTAGATCCCCAATAAACCCCCCCCCCCTCCCCAAAAGGAATGAGGACTAATTTACATGAATTACAGCTATTAGTCCAGGATTTTACACCCTCAGCGATATGTCTCCAAGAGACATATTTAAAACAAACAAATACATTTGACCTTCGTCATTTTAATGCATATCATTCTTTTTCACCTCCGGGTGATAGAGCCACTGGTGGGTCATCCGTTCTAATCAGACAAAACGTTATTCAAAGCCCTGTTTCACTTAATACTAATATGCAGGCTGCTGTGAGAATTACTTTACATGTGGCGTTTACACTATGCTCGCTCTATATTTCGCCATCTTCGACGTTTGCCAAAACTGATCTTCAAGCTCTCTATGACCAACTCCCAAAACCCTGTATTATAATGGGAGATTTAAATGGGCACAACCCACTCTGGGGTAGTGTAAATATAAACACTAAAGGGAAATTGTTGGAGGACTTTTGTTCTGACAATGATTTATGTATTTATAATGATGGTTCCAGCACATATTTACATCCTGGTACAGGGACCTACTCTGCTCTCGACTTGTCATTGACAAATTCTGAACTACTAAATGAATTCGAATGGTCAGTCCACGATGACCTATGTGGAAGTGACCATTTTCCTACTGTATTAAAAGCTATAACTCCATCCGATGTTCCTCCAGCATCAAGACGAAATTTTAAAAAAGCTAACTGGGCTTTATATGAAACACTGTGTGCTGAAAAACTTACACCTGAAAGTTTTTTTGATGTTCCCGATGCTATTAAATGCTTTTCTGATGAACTGAATTCCATAGCTGATGAGTGTATACCACAGTCCTCTGTAGTTCCACACATAAGAAAACCATGGTTCAACGATGAGTGCAAACAAGCTAGGAAGGCAAGGAAAAAAGCAGAACATTATTTCCGTCGCCATCCTATGGTGCATAATTTAACTAAATTTAAGATTTTAAATGCTAAAGCACGTCGTACTTTTAAACAGAACAAACGCCAATCTTTGCAAAATTATGTATCCAAAATAAATTCTCGGACACCTATGTCCAAGGTATGGAACATGGTCCAGAAAATCAAAGGTAAAGGTACTAAATCTAGTGTCCATCATCTTAAACAGGGAGATCAATTGCTTACTGATAAATCAGATATTGCCAATAAACTGGGTGAAACCCTTGCTAAATACTCTTCCTCTTCAAATTATGTACCAAAATTCCAGCAATATAAAAAACAACAAGAAAAGAAAAGTATTAATTTCAATTCTGATAATGGGGAAGATTATAATGAAACGTTTTCTATTCATGAACTCCATACTGCACTTGATCAAGCTCATGATACTGCTACAGGAGCTGACAACATACATTATCAACTCCTGAAACATTTACCAGAATCCTGTCTGGAAACTCTCTTAAATATTTTTTATGGTATTTGGACATCGGGTAAATTTCCTCCTTCATGGCGTGACGCCATAGTAGTACCAATACCTAAACCTGGACGTGATCATACGGATCCATCCAATTATCGTCCGATTTCATTAACTAGCTGTGTTTGCAAGACCACGGAACGCATGATAAATAATCGACTAGTTTGGTACTTGGAAACAAATAACCATATAACTGATACACAGTGTGGTTTCCGTAAAAACAGAAGTACTGTTGATCACCTAGTGCATTTAGAATCATTTGTTAAAAATGCACTAATTGATAAACAACATGCTGTGTCTATCTTTTTTGATCTAGAAAAAGCATATGACACAACCTGGAAATATGGTATTTTAAGAGATTTACATGACTTCGGCTTGAGAGGTCGTTTACCTCAATTTATAGCCAACTTTTTAAATGATAGACACTTTCAAGTTCGAGTGGGTTCTACCTTGTCTGATCATTACTATCAGGATCAGGGTGTTCCACAAGGCAGTATTTTGTCTGTTACACTTTTTAGCATAAAGATAAATAGTTTATCAAAAGTTTTAAACGATTCAATTGATGGATCGTTATTTGTGGATGATTTTGATATTTCTTGTCGTGGTAAAACATTCATACTATTGAACGCAACTGCAGTTGTGTTTAAACAAAATAAATAAATGGCGTGTCTTGAAAACGGCTTTAAATTTTCTAAATCCAAAACTAAATGTATACATTTTTGCAGAAAATATAAACCACATAAAGACCCTGAACTATCTCTAGATGACACTCCCATGTTGTAAAGGAGGCCAAGTTCTTGGGCCTAATCTTTGACTCCCACTTAACATTTCTGCCTCATATTAAGTCCCTTAAAACTAAATGCCTGAAAGCTCTTGACTTGTTGAAAGTTGTTTCCAACTCAAAGTGGGGAGGGGATCAAGCAACCCTCTTACACCTGTATCGATCACTCGTACGTTCGAAACTCGATTATGGCTCCATCGTATATGGTGGAGCCTGCAAAAGCAACCTTAAACTTCTTGATTCTGTCCACCATCAGGGTTTAAGACTTTGTCTTGGGTCTTTCAGAACTTCACCTATTGATAGTCTGAGGCCGATGAACCATCTCTTACTCAACGTCGTATAAAATTGTCTTTACAATACATTGCTAAATTATATTCTAATGAATCTAACCCTGCCTATAACTGTGTATTCAATCCCCTTTATGAGGATTTGTATAACAAAAAGTCTTCTCTTGTTCCACCTCTTGGGCACAGAATTAAACCATTTATTTCTTCAGCCGGTATAGAGCTGGAAAGCCATATTAACAGCTCTCAAATATATTCAAAGACACCCTAAACGTAAACAATATATAATCTATTCCGATTCTCTTTCTTGCCTTCAGGCTATTAAAAATATTTCTTGCAAACATCCACTTTTAATAGAAATTATTGAATTGTATAATGATCTTGCTACTGGCCAATACGACATCGTCTTCTGTTGGTTACCCAGCCATGTAGGCATTTCTGGTAACACATTGGCTGACCTTGCTGCTAAAGCAGCACTCAACAAATCTGTGACACCACTTCTTGTTCCTTATAGTGATTACAAAGCCACCATTAGAACTTATATCCGTGATCTGATGCAAAAGACGTGGGACACCCAAGTGGGTATCAATAAATTACATGAGATAAAACCTTACACTGGCTATACCCACTTGGGTTGTCAGTCCAGATTTGAAGAGGTTATTTTAAGACGATGTCGTATTGGCCACACTAGATATACTCATGTGTACCTTTTGAAAGGTGAGGTTCCTCCGTTTTGTATCCCTTGTGATGAGAGAGTCACGGTCAAGCATATTCTGCTTGACTGTGTTGAATTCTCCATCACAAGGGATCAATTTTTCAATGTCAAAACTGTCAAGGACCTTTTTAACACTGTTAGTTGTCATTTAATCATTGCTTTCTTAAAAGAAATTGATTTGTTGGTGGAATTTTGAAAATTATGTTGTGTAAATAGATGCATTTTAATGATTGGTAGTTTGAATTAGTAACCTGAATTGTTGGTGGCTGTACCCTCAAAGGGGGTTGAAGTATTGTAAAATTATTGTCCTCCTGAGAGGGTACGTAAGTCCACAAACATTCACAATAAATTTAAGTCTACCAGGATTTTAATCGTAGTATTCATGTGATTTTAATTTCGGCTAACTTTTCGTACAATCGCCAGCAGCTGAAGGAATGGTGTAAATCCAACTAGGGACCATGCAGGTAGCAAAGGTACTGTAAGTCACCATGGTTCCTAGTGTGGTGATCTACCTTCTGTTGTTGGCGATCTATAGTCTGTTTATATATTGTATTGTCTAAATAGTGCTATTAGTTTTAACTTTCCATGCTTTCCCTCACTCACTTTTCATCAATATACTCTGAAAATTCATTTTTAAGAGCATTTGGTTTCAGATCATTGCCTCTAAAAAGATAAAAAGATAGAGTGGGTTGATAACACAGCTGGCAACTCTATGTTTCACGTATTCATAGCCTTCGATCTGTCGCCTTTAACTCTGATAACGGAGAAGATTACAATGATAAGTATTGTCCTCCTGAGAGGGTACTTAAGTCCCGAAACATTCAAGATGAATATAAACTTACCAGGCCTTTTAAATGTAGTATTCTTGTTGTTTCAAGTTTGGCTGACATTTCCCACAATCGCCAGCAGCTGAAGGGATGGTGTAAATCCAGCTAGGGTTAATGTAGGTAGCAAAGGTACTGTATGGTCCCCATGGTCCCTAGTGTGGTGATCTGCCTTCTGTTGTTGATCTATAGTCGGTTTTTATACGATATTGTCCAAATAGTAATATCAGTTTTAACTTTCCAGGCTAGTTTTGATTCTAATTGTGATATTTTAGTTGTTTACTGTCCTTTGTCGTCAGGTTTTGATGGTATACATATATTCCATTTGAGTGTTAAATGTTCTCGTCACGACATGGCTGCAATATTGCCGATGTGACGTTAAAATATTAACTCACTCAGTTAGTATCTGCCCTCTGTATTTCGACCCCCTGGGAACGTACGTAAGTCCTAATACATTCAATATAAATTTAAACTTATTATTTCAACTACAATATATGTCAAATTTTACGGATTGAAACTTGAGTTTGAATTGGAGCCAAATCCATAAAGTTGTCCTGCATTACTACGCCAACTTCTAAATGCCCTTGAAGAATTACAATATATGTCATTTTAACTTATGCCCAGACGTGTCTACAATCTGGAGGCACAGTCTATATCCAGCTAAAAACTCTGGTGATCTACCTTCAGCTGTTGGCAATCTATAGCCTGTTTTATATTGTATTGTCCGAATAGTGTTATTAGTTTTAACTTTCCACGCTAGTTTTAATGCTAATTGTGATATTCTAGTTTTACTGTCCTTCGTTGGCAGGTTTTTACAATATACATATAGTCCTTTTCATTATTGTTAACTGTTCTCGTAACGATATCATCGTATGGCTGCGGTATTGCTGGTTTTCATTCTTATTTCTGACAACACTGCGATGTCACATGCTCACATGTAAGATTTTACCTGCGATTGATTATACTCGCTTCACTTGGTTCAAGGTTGATTATCTCCCTTTGCCAGCTATTGTTTTGCCGTGCTGTCGTCAGTGACAAGTGTCGCTCTCAAGTTTTAAAGTATTGTCCTTGCATTATGGCTCCCACCACGACGTACGTTATATTTACAGTGATGTGGGATTGATTCCTCGTATTCTTGCGAGAATTTTTCAATGGTATCGCCTGTATTTTTATGCATTTAAAAGAAACGGTTATGGCAATAATTTGAGAGGCCCTGTACGAGTGGTAATGTCATGCAGTAAAAACGTACGTCGCTGTACTTTTGTGAGGCTCTATACAAGTGGGCTTCACATTCGTATATAAGTATACATTTGGGGAAAAAACTATTGGATTTTGGAACTCCTCTGCTACATGTGCCAATCGTGTTATATGATTATGCCAAAAATTGGGATTAAACCTTTTATTGTCACATATATACATATGGAAATTAATTAAGCAACACCAAATTCAAAGACACATAAAAACTTAACAAAGTTTAACGAAGTAATTTTGATGATTGATTATTCAATTTTGATGTATTGACATACAGCATGAGCTTTTCATGGGTTGATATGACGCGCGTGAAGCTTGCACAGCGCACGTGCATTGCTTTAACCTCAACTTTCGAAAAATGCACTTTTTCCCTGGGGTGTTTACAAGCGCAGGTTGTCGATTGCATTCGGTTTTTCATTCATTTCAATGTCATGGCACGTAGGAAATTATCAGAGGCCACTCGTTGGCAAATAATCGGCATGAGGAATGCTGGTATGTCTCTAAGACAAATCGGGACTCAAATCGGACGACATCATTCCATAATTTCAAAACTTTTGAAAAAATACCGGGCCACTAATGAAGTTAAAGACCTGCCTAGACCAGGAAGACCCAGGAAGACCACAGTCCGGGAGGACAGAGCTTTACTGAGACTTGTACGGCGCAGGTCCTTCGACTCGAGCTCTCGGTTGAGACAGGAGTGGCTTCCAGGGAGACCCATCTCGAACAGGACTGTTCGGAATCGTCTGAAAGCTGCAGGATACCGGGCAAGGAGGCCAATCAAGCGACCCAGACTGTCTCCAGCCCATAAGGCAGCCCGACTGGCCTGGTGTAATGACCGTTTGCACTGGAACATTGCCTCTTGGAGGAAGGTCCATTTCTCAGATGAGAGCCGGTTCTTGCTGCACATGGTGGACGGTCGTACTCGGGTCTGGAGGCAGAGGAACACAGCAATGGCTCCACGGAACATCCAGGAGACTGTGGCCTTTGGGGGAGGTTCCGTTATGGTATGGGGGTGCATTTCCATGAACTGCAAGTTGGATATCATTACCATCCGTGGCAACCTTAACGGTGTTCGTTACCAACAGGAGGTTCTTGACAGGGCTGTGGTACCTCATTTTGAGAACCATCCTCTGGCAACGAGACCCATATTTATGGACGACAATGCTAGACCTCACAGGGCGCATGCTGTAAATGATTTTTTGCGGCAAAATGCAATTGACAGAATTCCATGGCCTGCCATGAGCCCTGACCTCAACCCCATTGAACATTTGTGGGACTTTATTGGCCGTCGTGTGAGGCAGAGAGACCCACCAGTCCATAATCTCAACGAATTGACGGCTGCCCTGCATGAGGAGTGGAACAGGATCCCCCAGAATCAGATCCGGAGACTCATCCAAGGAATGAGGAGGCGTCTGGAATCGGTGGTGCGTGCGCAGGGAGGACACACTAGATATTGATGAAAGTCGGTGTGCAGACTCTCAGATGACTGTTCTTTCTTTCCATGTGACATTTGTGTTAATACACCTGACAACAACGTCTGTGGATGAATAGTAAATTGTGTCCATTTTTTCATGAATTTAAGACAGTTTTAAGAATTTGGATTTCGTTGCAATAAAGCAAAGTCTTGATACTTTTTCCCTTTAAGTTGTTTGTCAGAGATCGTCTGTTGAATAAAAAAGTGTCAAACTATATCAACCCGGCATATTTTGATTGTCAGAACACTTCAAAGTTGCTCCAATAGAAAAAATTGGGGTGTTGCTTGATTAATTTCCAGGTGTATATATATGGAGTACTGACGATAAAATGACCAATGATGTTTGTTACTTGTTCAATCGCTTATGGTCATTTCAAAACGACCATACAAGACTCACACAAATGGTGACAGAATAACAATGGTCACAGCTACAGGCTACTGTTGGTCAGACGTCAGTGGAGCACTAATGTCACTAGAAAGAATGAAGTACTCAAATCTGACAGGAACTTCAGTATCTGGTGTAGCCACCGTAAAAACCTACTCTTATCTGACCCATGGATCTTTCTCCATGATGTCATGTTCCAGTCCATGCGTCCCAGCCCAGACCATGAGCTTTGGGAGCAGCTGCCAGCAGAGGGCAATTCGTCGATTGGGCAGTCATCCTCGTTTTAAGACACTAATTACGCCGCGCATGCCTCTAGACGGCCCTGTCTTCCCAGTCAGATTCCCAGTCTGGATCCAGAACGTCTTCAGTCATTCACACCATTTGCTTCTCGGTGCTTTTTCAAAAGGCGGCTAATGGTTGATGGATGATGACCAATTTGAACAGCAATTTGACATTCCAGCGTTTCTCGTGCCGATTATCTCCCATCTGCTATGACTGAGAGTCTGGGATTGTATCCTAGATACAACGTCTCTCGGCTAACTCTAATTAGCTAATTAGCTTTCAGTGCCCGGGAGGGTATTCACAAGACGTCTTGTGTCTGGATAACCCTTGCAATGAGACGTGACAAGGTGAGAGTTATCGACTGTAGCCCGACATCTGCAAACAGGTCATTAAGTTAATAGGTCATTAATGATAGTACAGTTATGTATGGTTGTCTCAAAGTACTGCGTAGTCAGTTACAACATGTGTCATATTCAGTTACCCGTGAAGATCCGGGGTAGAACAGGTCTTCAACAACCCATGCTTGGCACAAATGGCGACAAGAGGCGACTAACGGGATTGGGTGGTCAGACTCGCTGACATGATTGACACATGTCATCGGTTCCCTATTGCGCAAGGCGATGGACATGCTGTTGATTGTCTGGTCCAGACTCGATAGCTTACAGACCGCCGCTGCTGCGGCGTAAAACTAAACTCATTCACTAATCGATTCTGAGTCTGATCTTGGTTACCTAGAAGTTTATAATGTGGGGATTCTTTCGTTCTTTCACTGATAAAGAATTGACGGAGTGAGAGATTGAGTGAGAGTGTGAGTTGTCCTGTCATTACGATTTACAAGAAGCACTGACGGAGCGAGCGAGTGAATATGTAAGTTGTTCTGGTCGTTGACAAGTTACAGTAAGAACTGAAGGAGTGAGCGATTGAGTGAATGTGTGGGTGTTTTCTTGTTTGTGTTTGTTTATTTACTGTATCATTTGTGTGCGTGTGTGTGTCATGGGTGGTCTAGAGATACATAAAACAGATTCATATGCTCAACAATGATCGACGGTGGTTTCGCGTGCGTGGGTGGGTGTGAGCATGCGTAGAGCAGCACTTTGCAGTTCTGGGCCAAGATTTTCGAAAAACCCTTAGCGCTAAGATGGTCGTAAGTGCCATACATAAACATTAGCTTACTACTGCCATAGCACCAAGAGAGCTTCCAAACTTTAGGCCCTGGCCCCAGTTCCTTAAATCGAGCCTTGCTGTGTACGATGATCGGGTGACTGAGTCAGATAAGGGCGACACACAGCTTCCCCTGTCACCGATCCCTATCCTCCCAGATCTCTTTCACCTATATGGTATATTCAGTTGTTGGTTATCTCCAACCCGTTTTCATTTTGTATTCTTCATAAAAGTTTGTCAACTTTTACAGTTGCATGGTAGAATTAAATCTCTCTGTGTGGTAATCTATTTTATTGTACTTCGTTGGCAGTGTTTCACAATTTAATTGTGTCTATTATGAATTTATAACTTTCAAGTCACGATATAGCTGAAATATTGTCAATGGGCCTATAAATTTTAACTCACTCACTCTTTCCCTAAGTGATGTCTCTGAGATCAGCTTATATGTGTGTTTACCGTTGTATATGAAAGCTTGCTGTGACATTGTACATAATGTGAAAGTCAAACACAGTCAAGACTAGACTTCCTACAAAATTTTATAATTATCTTTGATGAAAAATGACATTTGAAGTGGGACTTGTTTAGTGTATACATGATTCAAATTACCAATATATATTTTGCATTTAAGCCAGGAAACACTACCACTTCAACCAGTGAAACTGCACAGATTAACAAACATTGTAATAACAGATGATATATCTGTCACAGCACACACTTTAAGTCAGAGATACTCATCGTATATCAATATGCCTACATAATGCATAAAGATGCATGATACGGAGGGTGATGATAGCTTTTGCTGAATGACTGTGTGCTAACGATACTTGCAGTGATAAATAATATATATGGTGTTCGAGTTTCGAAGATGTTTTGATACCATACGCAAATCAGTTTTGAACTATTTTCTGCCCTCATACTGCAAAAACAAAATATGACCAGCTCAACCATCATTGTTTTCAATGAACTCTCCATTGAAAAGTGACAACATACCTTTTCGAAAATCAAAGAAATGATATTAACGGATGGTGTCTGTATGCGATTTGCATTGGCTCTGTCCTGTTCAATAACTCAAGGATAGTTAATCTCAGTTCAGGGCCAAAAAGGGTATAAAAGTTGATGTGTAGACAGGTTACCACACCCATGTGACGAGTTGAACGTGAGAGGGCCATAGGTATGCTCCAGATGGGGCCAACACAAACCAATGTTTTATAAGCCTTAGACTGCACCAGTGTCGCCGTTGCTAGACTGCTGCAACGTTACATGCATCGTGCCAGACACAGGTCAAGCCAAGAAGTGGGAGGCCGTCCAGCTGAGAAACCGTTTTCCTGGCGGTAACGTCATCACCGGTAACGTCAATCCTTTGATCACCGTGTCAGTCAATGCACGGTGGTTAGACGTCTTCGGGCAGCAGGTATACATAGCCTGCAGTCCCTTCAAAGGACAGATGTTGAACCCCTGAACACAGACGTCCCAGATTGTGTTGAGTTGAGTTGTTCGGCGTTGGGGAACAACGTCAAACTGTTTGAAAGAGTGGTATATAAACACTATTTCCATGTTCACAGACGTTTGTATAGGCACTACCAATCAGTCATTTAAGCAGGTTATTCAAATGTCCATCAATTAATTGAACTTGACCATCATATTTGTACATCTCTCGACGACAAAAATGTATATTGTAAAATATTTTGTGATGTATCCAAAGCGTTTGATCGTGTGTGGCACAAATGGCTTGTACGTAAATTAGAAATGTACGGTATAATATGCCGACTTTTACAATGGATATCGACTTACATAAGTGATCGCAGTCAATATGTCTTTGTAAAATGAGCTATATCAAGGACCAGGTATTTATCAGCTGGCGTTCCCCAGGGATCAGTATTGGGACATTTTTATTCGTGGCCTTTGTTAACGATATTGCTGATAAATTAGATCGTGTTACAAAACTTTTTGCTGATGACACGTCGCTTGGAAAATCATCGGAAAATACTAAAGAAATCGAACCTTCTCTTAAAACCAATGATATAGCTGGAGCAAAACCTGGTTGGTCTCATTATCCCAAAGAAAACAGAATGAGTGATGTTTTCCATGTTATATGAAACTGGAGAACTGAAATTATTTTTTGGCGGAAAGAAAATCAATTTGGTAAATATCCATAAACATCTTGGAATACAAACATACAAACAAACATACAAACAAACATACAAACAAACATACAAACAAACATACAAACAAACATACAAACAACAGCAAATGGTTTGGTCACACTAATCAAATTATCAATCAATTCTCATCAATGCGAAAATTAAAATACAAAACAGAAATACAATTATTACCATTTTATAAGATATTTATCAGACCACAATTTGAACATGCTCGTGAATTATTGGATGCTTGTGCCGTTACACAGAAGGAAAACTTAAACTTCACTTAGAAACTGCCAGAATAGTTACGGGTCTACCTGGACTTATCTCATGGCAAATTCTAGATTATGAAACAGAACGGGAAAGATATTATTCATTATTCCAGATAGTGTGGGATCAGGATCTAAAAACCTTAGGAATGCTTACAATATTATCTTACATCCCGCAAGGTTAAAACTTTCGTAGGATTCTTTTTTCCACCAACTGTAAGAATGTGGAATGATATTTCTGATACCGAAAGAAATCGACCTTCATTACAAAGTTTCAAGTACTTAACACGTTTACAAAGTTTCAAGCATCCTGTAGCTCCATCATATTACTCCCGTCACGAAATATTGAAATATTGCCGATGTCAAATACTAAATTTTAACTCACTCACACCATCATTTTACTCGTTTGGAATTAGAAAACTTAACATGATACACACGGAGTTGAGATTTATGACTAGTCAGCTAAATTAGTATCTGCTGCATTCTTTCAACATGAAAGATTCCGCTTCCTGTTACTGTGGCAACGGTCGTGAAAATGTACATCAGGTCCTGTTAGAATGTAAACTGTACATCATTCAAAGAAATTAATGTTATGTATAAACGCGACTCTCCAATCAAATTGTCACTAAAGTTATTTGAAAGTCCTGATATGACCATTCAACAAAATGAATACATTTTTTAGTATGTACTTTTTATCAATCAATCAAAACGTTTTGTGTGATCACCAAGTGTCCCTTTCTGTCTATACCTTTCCTATCTCCTCTCTATCACCAAAAGGACATACAAGCAGTGATGAAATAACGATCCGTGGCCGATAAGTATTGTGTCGGGCTATCTGGGAATCCTCTCCACCAGCCCGATTGTCTGGCTGAAATTTTTAACGTTGACCTACTTTCAGTTCGCTCTTAGGACGATCATTCCATTTTAATGATCAAGGCATATTTTAATGTAAGAAACATGAATGAAAGCTACAAGTATATTCCATAATTATGCATGGACAACTCTTCAGCCAGTGACGATAGCAATAGGACTCGAAAACCGACTGGCTTAATAAGCTACGCTATGATTGGATATCTGTAGTCACAGGGTTACTTACTCGTTTGTACTCGTTAAAATATGGCGACGTAAGCGACTCCACAATGCACTACATGGCCCACAGACTGGAATTGAGCTTCAATGCAGCTTTCAAAACATCGAAACTGTGTGCAGACGTTATGCAAATGCTTCATCTTCTCTACTGTTTCTACAAACATCTCCAAAGGGTAAGTTAACTTTTTAATGTCAACCCTTTTTTGTTATTAGAGGTGATAAAATGCCGCATGAGTAATTCGAAGTTGTAAAAATGATTATTATAATGAAACGTTTCAATTGCTCTTGTAAATAACTAAATAAACATGGTGTTTACCCAACAAATTGAAAGGTATTACAATTTGAAAGACTTTGCAGTTAGCATACAAATTCTTAAAACTGTAATGACAGGCTTCAGTTATTCACATTCATTGTTGGTTTAAATTACCGTTATTAAGTCATAACGTTTTGACTATGAAACTTTTGTTTATTTCTGTAAACGTCTGCTTCATTAAGTGCATAATTTCATTTTATATAGCTTTTTATACATTATTGGTACACCTGTGTTATTTTGTTTAATTTCAGTAAACTGTACAGCCATGCAACTTTGCATCATAATTTCATCAGCACTACTTGCAAGTTCAAAGTTGAAGTTTGTTTATTTTTTAGCTTTGTTTCAGCATTGATTTCAACCCATTTAATATTGTTTAAAATATCATACAGTCTGATTATGATAGTTTCTTTGAGCATAAGTTCGGCAAATGTTATTTTTTCTAAATTTTCTGCTTGTCGGTGACAGTCAGTGTTTGACAGTGCTATAAGAACTAGATGTTGAGCTTACTGTTATTTGAATTTGTCAAACATATTACGTGTTTTATTAATGATAAAAATTTTGATTCAGGTCAATGCTAAAGGGATCTGTTGAATCACTTGATGTTGCTCCAGTGATGCTCATTTCCTTCATGACGTCCTGAACCCATTGAGCAAACAATCAGCAGAACTACAACGAAAGGATGTGACCATCCATGAGTGCCACGAACCGTTGAAGGCTACCATCGCGACTCTGGAACAGATGAAAGAAAAGTGAGTCATTTTGTTGAAAAGGTTTTTTTTGCACTTTTATTTTAGACCTGGATTTCATCTACGTGCAGTAGAGGATAGGAACACTTCCCAAGGCCAGTCACTGTCTGGAGAGGCTGTTTCATCGTCCACTCTGAACAAGGTGCTCAATGAAGTCATCGTATCCATGTCAAATCGTTTCTCCAACATACGTAATTCTCTACTTTCTGCATCTTCCCTTGCTGATTTGAAGTCATGGCCAGATACATTTGATTCAGGTGTGTTTTCTGTATTATGAAAAAATACCCACCTCATAATGTATGGAGTATTTATGTCATGGATGAGGCATTCTAGTATGTGAGGCATTTGTATGTCATTAATATGTTGACAGATGATGATTTCATAATACAGTTCATGAAACATGTCAGTTGCAATCATGCAACCACCAATTGTTTCAGATGGCATTTATTCTTGCAAATGAGATCTTTCTTTTTAGAGTTTGGAGCAGACAAAATTAGACAAAAAAAACCAGACCACCACAGAGAGTTCCTCACCACCAATACTGATACTGAGCTTGATCTGATTGACCAGGAGTGGATGAGTCTAAAAACTACGATCTGCAACAGGTAAACAAAAAAATGGCAAGCATTGATCTATCTTCTTCTTATTGTATGGACATCAGCTATCACGGTGTGTTTTATAGTCTCTATAGACAAATACAAGATGCATGCTGTGGAAAGTATCATTCAGGGTTTGTACTTTGTAGTACTGAATTACCACTCACTCTGTACATGCAAAGGCTTATGTACACTTGGTGATGTATTGCATTTCATATTTACAGTTTTGGCATGTTCAAAATGAACTGTCAAATATAGATGCTTGTAAAGAATATTACATGGGGAATAAACATAGTAAAGAAGAAACGTTTATGTTAGTAAAATTTTGAATTCATACAGTCTGCCTAAAATAAAGTGATAAACTTCATGCAGTTTTAAAATGCAATGGGGATATTGTTATGTTTCAGTCACAAGCCTTCGGAACTGTCCTGAAATGTTGTGTGGGAAACCTATGGAGAGACGTACATGAAGTGTCTGCACATGATTGACCTTCTGTTGACTTTACCAGGTTCCACAGCAGAATGTGAACGTGGAATTTCTCAGCTAAAATTATCAAAACGGAAATCAGAAACAAACTGAGCAGCTCCAGTGTCAAATCTATTGACAGTCCAAATGCCGAAGAGAGGGAAGATTACGGTGCAACTCAGGCCTTCCATCATTGGTTGCGAGCAAAACCCCGCAGAACACAACACCTGGAAAGAAGACTCACCACCTTCACAGCTAAAGAAGACAATGATACTATTTGTGTTGAGGATGAAACTGAACTGCAAGATCCACAATTGGCAGCTGTTGTTTACGTGTCGTCATGCCCGCGGTCACGTGTCACAGAGGGCAGATAACTCTAAACGGCAAAACTGGAAAATGGCTCATTGCAAGGCAGCAGTAGAGCACAGCAGTTCTGATGATAGCAGCTCCACAGTGTCAAATCTACTGACAGTCCAACTAATTGCTGAAGAGGTGGAAGATGCAACTCAGGCCATCCATCATTGGTAGCGAGCGAAACCTCGCAGAACACGACACCTAGAAAGAAAACTCACCACTCTTGCAGGTAGAGAAGACAATGATACTATTTATGTTGAGGATGAAACTGAACTGCAAGTTCCAGCTCTCAAGGCAGCAGTAGAGGACTCTGACAGTTCTGATGACAGTTGTTGTCTCCAGTGACTACCCTGACATTGATATCTAACTCAAAGTGTAAACTGTATGTAGTAATGGTCTCACTGCAAAAGTAATCATCCTTCCCTTTAAACATTTAATGAATTTACAACTGAATAACAAAGGACAAAAATACGGATAAATGTAAACTTCTTTCTTGTGTGAAAATGAAGCCACTCTGGGTGAATGCATTACTCACTATGTTATGTGGGGGAGTGATGGAGTGATTTCCTTTCTTTCACAAAACAAAGTAACTGACAATGATAACTCTTTTTGTTTTCAGTTTTCATACTGGTTGTGTTGATTTTAGTGAACCACATGGTTGTGTTCAGAAACGTATTATGTTTTGGCAATGAAAGTTGTAGAGGCACACTGTGCACAGGATGTAAATTCTTAATGGTGTGTTAACTTATTGTTCATAATATGTTGCCTAATCAATACAAATTTGACTTTTTAATAATATGTGTCTGTTTTTGTAGGTTATTGCAAAAAAGTAAGTTAAAAAGGTGGGCAGACAACTTTCAAGATGGGCAGGCAACATTTATGGGCCACCAGCCCGGCTGTCCGGTTGAGGTGAAAAATTATTTCAATCACTGCATAAAAGGCATCACTGGTGAAGTGAAAAACATTAAACTTTTGCGTTGAGGGTATTGTTCGTTGAGTGTAGCAAAAGGCAACAAGCAACTAATTGTCTACTGAAACTTTCGTCGGCATTCCGGTATCAGTCTCTCCTCACAGATCACTTAACACCAACGAAGGAATCGTTAGAGACCGAGATCGGTTATTCGCTGGCATGTCCGAAGCTGACATTGTTTCAGAAATGAAAGATCAAAGCGTCAATTACGTTAAGCGTTTTACAACACTCAAAACCCAGGAAACCATTCAGACGAACATTTACCTGTTCTCATTGTCTTCTCCCAATGCACCCAGATCAATAAAAGCAGATGTAACACGACTGTTAGTGGCTGTATCCTCGGGGGTGTGTGTACTGTAAAATTATTGTCCTTCCGATAGGTTACGTACGTCCCAAAACATTCCATTTTTTAAATCGTAGCATGTCTGTATTTTAAATGTATGGCCAAATGTGTGTACATTGAAGGGATGGCGTAAGTCCAGCTAAGGCCCATGCAGTAAGCAAATGTAATGTAAGTCCCCATGGTCACTAGTATGGTAATCTACCTTCAGTTGTTGGTGATCTTCAATTACCAGAATGTTTTAGTTTTCCATGCGAAGTTTATATCCATATCTCTGATAATCTAGTATTTTTATTTGTATCATGACATATTTTTTTCTTCAAACCGTTTTGAGATTTCTCATATAAATTGTTTTCGTCACGATATGGCTGAGATATTGCCATATGTGACGTTAAATAGTTAAATATTAACTCTCTCACTCACTAAATGTACAACTGGTGGAGTGATTTCTGATCAAAACCCCACTTTGAGTGTGCAACAAATGTTAATATATCAGTCATTGTCTGGCATTTATTTTCTAAACATAATACATTTGACTGAAAGGTGAAACGGTGATGGAAAATAATATCCCAGGACGTGCACCGACGGAGAAAGAAATGGCGCTTTACTGCTTAATGATCCCCGTAACATTTAGTGTGATGATCGAAAGTAATACCCAGAAACATTTAGTGTGATAGATTGTTTTGAATGCATTATTAACTTTCTGAGAACCCACGCTCGACTTCGGGTGTTCCACAAAATCCTCAGTTCATATACTGACATACTAAAGACAGCTGATCGACTGAATCTTGCACTGGGAGAGGAACTGGCGAAGGTGACAACAATGTAATTGGAAACAGGTACATCTGTGACTTGTAGGTCATGATCAAGAAACGTTTCAACGCATTCAGTTTGTTTCTCGAAAATAATCCGAAAACAACAGATGTTTACTTGAACGTCAGTTTATATCGCATCCTTTCACATCTAAATGTCAGCATCAGCATTTTCATTACCGCGGTCTCTGAGTATACCAGGAGGATCTCTGAGTATACCAGGAGGACAGATCATGTGGAATATGCTATTTGTCTGGATGTGGTTGAGTAACTTGGATGGTAAAAAACTGAGTGCTTCTAATGGTATCAGTTTGTGCCTCGATACATGCACATCAGCTCCAAAGTTTGACACGTCAAAGGAAATGAACACTTTTGTCTGTCATTTCAACAGAAAAAGAGAATTGAAAAGCGGAATCTATGTCGAATACGAGGTAGGTGTAATGCAGTTAAGATAAATATCGTTGGTATTTAATAACAGATTTCTGAATAAAGATATGAATGTATAGTGAGAAAAAATATATTGAATTGTGACGGCACCGACTTAGTATCACAGAATTTGTGGCTGAATACATACGATATACATAATTCAACAAGAAGTAGAAGCACATGTTACTTCTGAAGGTGCAATGCAAACAAAGGTAACGCGGGATGTAAATATAAGTATGATGGTAACGTTTTGCTTTGAGCAGCGACCCTTGCGACTGTATGTAAACAATTTTCGTATTCACGTCTCCGAAGATTAATCTAAGACGATGTCGTACTGGTCACGGTCGGTCTACTCATGGCTAGCTGCTTAAGACGGATAGGGATGGACTCCCATGAGTGTAGGACATCTCACTGTCAGCTACTTGAGAGAATAAATTGTGACTCTGTAAAACGAAAGGCTTATTACGCGTCGTTTTGTTTTGTTTTTGTTTTTTGTTTTTTGTCTTTTCGGGTTTTTTTTATAGTTCATGTTTGTGGTTTGCTTTTTTTTCTATAATCCACATGGCGATCCCGGTTTGAATTGGTATCAGCAAAACATTTAATGTCGTTAAAATTTTCAGTGCTTGTCGTATTTGGCTACCAAATTTGTAAGATGTGACTGAAAGGTCTTTTGACAAGCTACCTGACTTGGTTGAAGTATATCATCTTATTTTATTCTCGAAGATTATTGCTTCTGATATCAGTCACTGGATTGTCAAGTCGAGTGCCATCGTTGTCGTTATTTGACTATTTACAGACCGCCGGAAATGCTGCTAGAGAAGTGCAATGTACAAAATAATGAGAGCTACTGTGTTGTCTGATCCTGACTCATAAGACTGAAATATTGTGCTGGGGTGTGGAATACACAATAAACAAACAGATACAGTGGAAGCTGTCTAAACCGGCCCTTGTGGGGACTGAAGGAATAATTCGGTTTAGACAAGGTGCTGGATTGTAGAGCTGATGGTAAATATACAAGCCATGGTTGGCGCTGAGATTGTATGCCAGTGTTGCCAACCTGTCGGATTGGACAGATGCCTATTTTGACAGCTTCCACTGTAATACTGAATGGTTGTAAATGTAAATATTGTAACAGATGGTCATTTATTCTGGCTTCAGAGGCATGGCAGCCTGTCTAGGGTGATTGGAATAGATTGCCTGATCACGACCCAGCATGTGGAGCCCTGGTGTGTTTTGGGTGAGTTGCTCAAGGTTGCAGCCCTTAGCTCTACATGCAGGATCCGCTAGTATAGTAGAACAAAGGGAAAATGAACAGTTGCTCGTTAAACACCTAGCGTAACGTCCTAGCTGCGTTGAACATACAGTTGTCTAGAAGTTAAATGGTTGGTCTGTGGTTCTCGTGTATTAATAGTAAGTGGCTGTCTCGACTTTAGAATTATTCGAACAATTTACGTTGATCCCAGTCGAGAATACTGCAAAATCCAGTGACAGTGTAACACGTCGATACAGCGACAGTGTCACATCAGTATAGTAACAGTATCACATCAGTATATTAACAATCCCTTTTGGATAATGGACTTTGAACGGTATTGGATGCTAACTTGATCTCTTCACTATATGCCTGAAATAATGCCGATGTGACGTAAAGGCCAGCTCAACTCAACTCAACTCAACTCATTTAACAATTTCACGTCAACATAGTGATAATTTCAGATATCCATTTCACGTCCACACAGTGATTGTTTCACGTCACGATTTTTTTTCTTTTTTTAATTTCACGTGAACATAGTGATAATTTCAGATATTGATAATTTCACGTCAACACGGTGATAATTTCACGTCAACATAATAATGATTTCACGACAACATAGTGATAATTTCACGTCAAGATAGTGACAGTCACGTAAGCATTGCTTCACATAGGAGAATAGGTGAAATATTCCGGCAGTAGCTCAGTTGCTTAAACATTTCTTAGCAAGGTGCCAAAATCTTGCATTGGAATGGGTGGAACGAGTACATGTATAGGCGATTGATGACAAATCCATTCCAAGGAGGAGACAAAGAATAATAAGGATGCATTTTAGTCTTTTTGAAAGTGTTATACAGACGGATAAAAGTGAAAGCAACTACTGGGCTATATAACATGCCAGTTACATGAAGTGTTTAAAGAAACCTCTACACTCTGAAACCTGTGGCCCAGATGGGTCACCCTTATCCATCTGTCCTGTCTTGGCCTTGCCACACGTGGACGTCCAGAACGTGACCGCTCGATGACGTCATTTGTGTTCTGATAGCGTCTTACCAGTGCAGAAATGGTGTTCCGGTGGCAATGGAAATGTGCAGTCACTTGTCGTTGAGACATTCCCCGACGGACCATCCCAATGGCCTCATGACGTTCGCCTTGGCGTGTGTGCGCTTCAATAGCCGTTTAATGTTTTTAACAATCGCAAGGGCAGGAGCTGAGCTTTCCAAAATGACAGTATTGTGTTTTTCGTTCCCGGCATGCACGTGTTACTACACATATAGCACGTCTCAAGGACAAAACCACTGACGTCACGGAACGTCATGCATGTTGGATACGTGTCACTAATCTCTAAGTTGAAATCCTTATGTGTCTACATAGATGTGTTCCATGTACAAAGGGTCGAGGCACAAGCCTGTGACGTAAAGACCAGCACAACTCAGTTAACACTTTCACTATACCATAGTGATAAATTTACGTCAAGGCACTGACAGTGACGTAAGCATTGCTTCAAGCGGTACCTGTAATGTAAACGTAGTAAAACCGTTTCCATTTATGAAGTGAACAAACTTTTTATACGCAGCTGTAGAGTGACAGAGTAACTCTTAAATATTTACGATGTGTCGTCAATACAGCGACAGTGCAAAGCGTTAGTATTTTCATAGAATCACGTCAGAATAGCGACATTATCACGGCAATACAGATACAATAACTGATTGAATGATTAGAGTTTGTTTTGCGCAACGTAACATTATGTACATAGACAGCATAACATGTAGGTGTAGTAGTAATGTCGCCACAGTGTTGAGATTTACAGGGACTACATTTGAATGTTTTATCAAAGTTTATTTATTGGAATGCGAGGCAAATTGTTTCATAGCCATCGCTAGAGTTTACATACGACACACGAAAAACAGATTTAGAGTTATCTCCGTTCCATCGATTTGCATTCGCAAAACATCGGTAATTTCCCTGCTTCAAGTGTGATTCAATGTTATTCGAGATAAGGAACTACTACCACGAAGTACTGAATGAGTTGTGATTGGCAGTGGGATACATTGAAAGTTATATAAAAGCGCTCAGCCAGTCATAAAGCGACATATATGTGTGAAGTAAGATAATATAACATGTCCGTATAGAGGTAATGTAACACGTCTGTATATAGACACTGTAACCTGTATGACAAAAGACAATGTGACATCTTTACAGCACAGTGCAGGGCAGTCAGCAGCATGGGGACACGTCTTCCTGGGGTGAGGACTCCTGCTCAGTACATCACGGTAGTATCCAACACAAGGTACAGCTGTACAAGACGAAACCTTCCAAACTTGTCTCGGTGCACCAAGAGGAAGGGGACGGGAACCAAAGAAATGAATAACACCAGGATGACAGAAGAAAGAAACAAGAATACCATCACAAAGAATAATGACAGCAGCCGAAAGAAAATTCCCCTAAAACTTACCTCCACCCAAGTAACTGGTATATATCAAGCGACACATATTCGTTTTTCTTGGTGGTTTATTTTTGTACTGTCAGAACACGTTTTATTAATGTGGATGTTAATCACGAGCAAGTAGTAACGCAAACTTGGAATCATTGAGAAAGACCTACATGAAAACAACACAAAATGCTCATAGGCATGTATACTATCCATCAAAAGTATAGCATCGCTAGTGTAAATATAGCCAGTCGCCTGTCCTACACTAGGTCTTCCAACATATTCCATGTTGTTGTTTTTTTTAAAGGCACTTTTTACACCTGGGCTTCTTTTATTGTAAATCAAATTTGCAGCGTTGAACAGATTATTGTTCATGAGTTCAATAACTGATGCACATGTTAACAACAGTGTAACACTTTTGGGATTTGGGATTCAGTTGTTTAAAGGTACTTTTTACACACGGACTTTGGTATTGTAAAGCAAATTTGCAGCGTTGAAACGATTATTGTTCATGAGTTCAATAACTGATGCATATGTGAACAACAGTGTAACACATCTGTGATATTGGGATTCAGTAACTTACATGCATATGAGAAGACTATGGAATCATCTTATTCACTATCAGTATTTTGGATTGTTCAGGTTATCAGGCGATTCAAGTTGGGAGGGACATGATCCACGTGAAGCAGTACAACATGAACAAGACTTGGGACGAAGCCTTTCAGCAGTGTGATGCAGACGGGGGTCACCTCCTTACGCTGGATACAAAATACAAACTGAGAGCAGTCCGTTCTTTAAGTAAGTTTCCAGGACTATAGGAACTGAGTGTGTATAGCACTTGGTAGACTGCAGACGTTATACGAACTACTCCTTATGAGTAGTATGTGTGGCGTATGCCTGTATAGTGTGTGTGTGTGTGTGTGTGTGTGTGTGTGTGTGTGTGTGTGTGTGTGTGCTTGTGTTTAAGATAACATCTATATGACTTAATCAGATGCATTTGTATTTGGTCACATGTATGTGTGTATGTGTGTATGTGTGTCTGTGTGTGTTGTATTTGTTTGCAGTAGTGTTTGTGTGTTGTGTGTATGTTCTGAGTCACTACTAACGTGCATATAGGTTGTGTATTTGTTTCTATTAGTGTGTGTGTATATGTTTGTAGTTGTGGGTGTATGTTTTTTCAGTGGTGTGTGTATGTGTTCTGTGTATGTGTTTGTAGGAGTGAGCAATGTTATTACTTTGTTGCCTGACTAGCAGTGTGTATCTATGTTGTGTGCGGTAAGTAGTAGTGTATGTTGTGCACGTGATTGTATTAGTGAGTGTGTGTTGTGTGTATGTAGTATTGTGTGTATGTGTTTGTAGGATTGTGTTTTTGCTGTGTGTATATGTTTGTAGTTGTGTGTTTGCTATGTGTATGTGTTTCTAGTTGTGTGTATGTGTTTCCAGTTGTGTGTTTGTAGTGTGTATATGTTTGTAGTTGTGCGTTTCTTGTGTGTATGTGTAGTTGTGTGTGTATGTTTGTAGTAGTGTGTTTGTAGTTGTGTGTATGTGTTAGTAGTGTGTTTGTTGTCTATGTGTTTGTTGTGTGTATATGTTTGTAGTTGTGTGTATGTGTTTGTAGTTGTGTGTTTCTTGTGTGTGTAGTTTGACAAAGCACACGGTAACCGGAAGTGTTGAATGTGTGTAATCAAAGGTCCTCACATCAGCGTCCGTTTGAGGTCAAAGTATGGAGGATCTGGCCACATACAGAGCCAAAATAGGAACTTTTCGCCGCCTACCCGGTACTCGGCAGGTGAGCCATGTTGACGAATACACACCATTCACTCGACGCAGCGATCAGGATGTTGACACCATGCCTTATCGTTTACTGATATGCGCTTTGTTGTTCACAGTACATTTGTCACTTTCTGCCCTTATTATATATAACCAGAAGGTCTAACTGTGACCTAGTTCTCTCTGCGCACCACGCCACAGCTTCAATCATTGACCATATGCAATACGAACCATCAGGCTATACGCAACAAACAAAATAAATTGATTTAGGACTCGTGCACCCCAGTCCTGTCTCTGCCACATTATGTAATTAGGCAAACATACATACACATGTACACATGACATGGTTTTATGTCTGTGGGTTGCAAACTACATCCATTTTTCTCGGATGACTGGATCTGACGGAAACTGGCGCAAGCTCCTGTCAGTTTCAAGTCCTGGTTTGTACTTGGACGAATGGCAGTTTCCAGCCACGCAGTTGTTCACCATCTCTACTGAGGTGATTTTTTGATTGGATCGATCGCAAATTCAGGGAACATGTATTTACAAAATCCAACATCTCTATATACTAGTGCATTCTTTATGGATAACAACTTCTTCTAGTGTAAATGATTTTGTTTGACAACGGTATATGAATCCATACTGAAACGACGCATCAAGTACTGTAAAAGAAGTTGTTATCCATAAAGAATCTTACTTTCTTGTGACTCGCCATACTTCTAAAATGTCCATCAAACATATCATCTTTCTGTACACATAATAAGCCCTCAGCATATCAGCAAATGAACCAGCCAATCGGGAGCCGTCGTTACACTTGAGTGCACCCCTACCCGCTATGACAGGGTTTGATCTTCCGAGGACTTCATTTCGAGGGAAGTAAGCCCAAGTACAAAATATTGCACTTTTGAATCACGATCGAACGCTTATAATTTTGTTTATTTGTTTGGGTTTTTTTACAAGCGGAAATGTATATTATATGTCATGGATAAGTGATAATTGTGTTATAATTATGTTTGATTTTTTGGTTGCATGTGACCTTTAATTTGATATGTACATATATACCACCTGAAGGCTCTCCTTATTATAACCATATTGATACTAACAATAGCTTAAATAATCGGGAGGATTTTTATAAAACAAGCAATCGGAACTTAGTGATACACATACTGTTTTGTGTGGTGATCTAAATTCCCGAACTGGTAATGCTAATAACAGATGATGACATATTACACAGACACTTCCGAATTCATGAATATGATGACATATTACAAAGATACTTTCGACTTCATGAAGATTATGACATATTACACAGATACTTTCGATTTCATGAAGATGATGACATATTACACAGACACTTTCGATTTCATGAAGATGATGACATGTTACACAGATACTTCCGATTTCATGAAGATCATGTTACACGGATACTTCCGATTTCATGAAGATGATGACATGTTACACGGATACTTTCGATTTCATGAATATGATGACATATTACAAGGATACTTTCGACTTCATGAAGATTATGACATATTACGAGGATACTTTCGATTTCATGAAGATGATGACATATTACACAGACACTTTCGATTTCATGAAGATGATGACATGTTACACAGATACTTCCGATTTCATGAAGATCATGTTACACGGATACTTCCGATTTCATGAAGATGATGACATGTTACACGGATACTTTCGATTTCATGAAGATGATGACATGTTACACAGACACTTTCGATTTCATGAAGATGATGACATGTTACACAGATACTTCCGATTTCATGAAGATGATGACATGTTACACAGATACTTCCGATTTCATGAAGATGATGACATGTTACACAGATACTTCCGATTTCATGAAGATGATGACATGTTACACAGACACTTTCGATTTCGATGATGACGCTAATGTTGATACTCGGAACTCCCACGATTCGGCTACAAACAAATCTTCCCAGAAACTTTCATGTTACGCATTCCAATTGTTTGTCGCTAATGGGATAGTATACGGCGATTTACAAGGGGAATGTACATATTGTGCGAATCAAGGTGCTTGTGTAAATGATTATTTTAAATGCTCGTCTGATTTCTTCCAGTATAACGGCTTGTTGAATATTGGGGATCGGCATGAGTCTGACCATTTACCTCTTGAATTAACTTGTAAGTTCCCCGGTATTAATCATAGCTTGAAGAATGATAACGGGTCCTCAAATATTAAACGACTGGCGTGGAATGTACGTTAAAAAACAACATAACTTCGTTTGGAGAAAAATGATACAGATGTAAATGGGTTCATAAATGACTTTTGGCGACTTCATCTAATTGTATGCTTAAAGATGTCAATCACAAACAACGAGCAAATACTCTGAATACAAATTGTAGACAAACGCGAAGCAATGCTCGTAGACATCTCCGTAGATTCAGAGTGACTCGCAGCAATTACGATAGAAGGAGATACTGTGAAGAGAATGTGTAGACAAGAAAGGTTAGAAAAATCTATCAACAGCCCAGCTGCATTTTCGAAAACTATCCGGCAAGTCAAGAAACAGCATAACTAAAACTCAATGGTTAAATAATTTCAAAGATGTACATTCGACCAGTGAGATATTTGACTCGACGAGGTAATTAATACTCCACATTCCAACAATGATTGTTATACAGAAGTAGACCAACTTGTACTGGACAGTCCTACTGCTAAACAGGAAATATAAGAAGCGATCAATCATCTTAAAAATGGGAAAGCTGCTGGACCTGACGATATCATAATAGAAATGATAATGTGTTTTAAATTTGAAATTATGCCGTTCCTTACGAAATTTTTCAATAAGCAGTTTGGAAATAGAATGTTTCCCAGCAGCTGGTCAAGCTCTATAATAATTCCACTCCATACAAAGGGGGGCAGAAACGATCCAGATAATTATCGGGGTATATCATTAAGGAGTATATTAGGGAAAATGTTTAATTTGATACTGAATAATATACTATCTCGAATATGCGTGATAAAATTCCTAAATCCAAGGCAGGATTTGGAAAGGGATATTCGACAACGGACCACATGTTTACTCTGTATGCACTGATCCAGAAAGCATTATCACAAAGAAAGCATAAGTTGTACATAGCATTTGTAGATTTTTAAAAAATGATTCGATTCGGTCAGTCGTTCTAAATTATGGCAGTATTTACGCAAAACAGGGAAAATGATAAGCATTCTGGAATCAACGTACTGTAACGTTCGTTCTTGTGTGCGTTTGAAAGACGGGGTTACAGATTTGTTCGATTGTCCACTTTGTTTAAGACAAGGTTGTTGTTTTCAAGTCCACTCCTATTTTCCTTCTTCATTAGTGAATTATGTCATGATATCAAATTAGGTGGAAAACATGGAATTCAAATGTACCCAGATCTTTTAGAAGTCCTAATGCTCCTTTTTGCTGATGACGTTATTTCAGTTTCTGATACTGTGGTCGGTTTACAAAATCAATTAAAAATCTTAAACAGCTACACTAAAGAATGGAAGTTAACAGTTAATGGAAGCAAAACAGAAAGTGTAATATTTCGGAGGGGCGGTCCTGTGGCCACAAACGAACGATGGTCAACTGATTAATGTATCCGATCAATATTCCTACTTTTTTGTTTTCAAATAGAATGAATTTGACTAAATGTACACAGAATTTAGCTTTACGTGGAGAAAAGGCTTTAATACAAGTTTTAACGGTTTTATACAAAGTTGGAACTATGTCACCCAGTGTTTTTTAAAGATATTTAATATTCAGATTAAACCTATTCTATTATATGGAGCTGAAATATGGGGTTTTCAGCGATTCGATTCTATAGAGAGAGAGTTCATCTTTTAGTCTGTAACAAGTACCTCAATATAAGCCAAAAAACACCTCACTGCATGGTATACAGTGAATGCGGCATATTCCCCTTATGTATTAATTCTCAGATGAGATGTTTAAAATATTGGTTCAAGGTTCTGAATATGCACGAACAACGTCTGTCAAAATTAGCTTACAATATGCTCTTAAACCTGGATAGTTTGGGAAATCATATTTGGGTAACTGATATCAGAAATTTATTGTTTTGTCACGGTTTTGGTTTCATGTGGTTATGCCAGTCAGTTGGCGATGTGAATTGGTTTATAAATGATTTTCGCGTTAGATCAATAGTCATGTTTAATCAAGAATGGAAATCCACCTTAGATTCAAGCTCACGATATGAATATTACAGGATGTTTAAAACGTTACTTCAACCGAAAAAATATTTATCGATAATTACCTCATATACCTTACGAACAATGTTTGTAAAATATCGTTTATGTATGTTATCGCTAATGATTAATGAGGATAGAAAACCGCTGTCAATATAGAAAGTCGATATTGTTCTTTATGTAACATGGGATTAGAAAATGAAATCCATTTCACACTGATATGTCCTTGCTATTATGAATTAAGACAGAAATAGATACCACACCATTTTCTTGCAAAACAACCCCTATATGAATATATGTCTTTGTTACAAAGCAATATCGAAACTATTATTGTTTAACTGTATTTGTATATAAAGCATGTATTAGCATTGAATACCCATAAACATATATGTAAGTATCTCTTCATCACTGTATATGGGCCGGAGGACTCATACAATAAACTTCTTTTGCGTTTGACTAGTTGTCTGTTTGTCGTGTGTATTTGTTTGCATTTGTGTGTTGTATGTATGTCTGTGTAGATGTTTGTAGTTTGTTGTGTGTATGTCTGTGTAGATGTTTGTAGTTTGTTGTGTGTATGTCTGTGTAGATGTTTGTAGTTTGTTGTGTGTATGTCTGTGTAGATGTTTGTAGTTTGTTGTGTGTATGTCTCTGTATATGTTTGTAGTTTGTTGTGTGTATGTCTGTGTAGATGTTTGTAGTTTGTTGTGTGTATGTTTGTGTAGATGTTTGTAGTTTGCTGTGTGTATGTGTTTGTAGTTGACTAGTGTTGGGTGACTAGTCTCCAAGGTGTGCGGAACCAGGTCTGTTAGCTGCCAGATAGATGACGTTTACCTGGTCGAATCCCGTACCTGCGATGGACGGGCCCTTACCCGAACTACGGTTTACCCCCGTACTTCGGTCCTGACGATAGGGGATGTGCGAGAGGTACAATGTCAGTACCCGGGGGCCCTTGGAGCTTTACCGTAGTTCCTCCAGCAACCACAAGACGATGATCTTCGTTCAATAGTTTATTTGGAACAGTGTTGCTGGACAACCCACTCTATGGTCACTCTATAAGACTTCAGCCGCAAAGCTTCCGTCTTAAGCCAAATGCTGGTGCCTTTTAAGATAGTTCTTCCGACGATTCCTTGTGACCAAACACCAAGAGTGGGAGCGCACCAGACTCCCGACCCTGGGCTTTGCTACCGCTTAAAGCTGGGTCCCTACGTCACAGCCAACACCCTCTTCTTTTTGCCCATTGGTCAAAAACCCCTAACCCTGCATACTTTTTCACTCCCCCATCCTTATTCCGCACCCCCAATACCATATTTGTAAAGCTGTGAGGTGGATTCCAAGAAACCCAAAGTATCTACCTCCTAACCATATATGTCCCGTGGAATACTACGAACTGCTGCCGAGGTCCCCGGACAAGTTGCTCCATCTTGATAGCACCGTCCCTATCCTTTTTCCTAACCTATGAGTCATCTCGCCTTGCCCCCACTAAGTTCTAACGACCTACTTTCATGCTTATTTCCTCCGCAGCCGATTACCTACCTCTCCTACATTGTATATGTTTTCTACCTCACAGGCCTTTATCTACTATTTCCCATTCTAAATATACTATTAGTACACCTTGATCACTTATTCTTAATAATATCATTCCTAGATCTAAATATTATAACCACAATAATAATTCCTCGCCCATGATTCGCTATTATCATAATAATCATAATTCCATGCCTCTGATACGTGTGTGTGTGTGTGTGTGTGTGTGTGTGTGTGTGTGTGTGTGTGTGTGTGTGTGTGTGTGTGTGTGTGTGTGTGTGTGTGTGTGTGTGTGTGTGTGTGTGTGTGTGGCGGGGTGGAGGGATTGTGTTTACCAGAGTTACCAGTGCTGGTAGGTAGTGTGTCTGTTACGTCCGTGTATGAGTGTATGGTGCGTGCGTTCGCATCTATGTGGGGTTGTCTTGTTAACAAAAATCGTTTTCCTCGCACAGACAACTCTCATGCTAGCCAGGCCTTCAGGCTATAACAAAGTCGGATTTGCAGATCGGCTGTTACTCTGAATGTAGAATTGTGTGTGTTTTGATACACATACTCTTTACTTACCAGTTATATCTACCTCATACTGGATCGGGATGAAGGACCTGTACGACAATGACACATTTCTCTGGATCGACGGGGCACCTTTGAGTTTCAAAGGCTGGTGTGTAAGGCAACCAAGCCACTGGAGTCACAGCGGACAGAAAGAGAACTGTGTTGAACTCCGTTGGTGTCTCCTTGGTCGAATAGCCTGGAATGACCGAACATGTTATGACCCACTGCCATTCCTGTGTCAGAAATAAACCAAACCCCAAAGACGTTTCTTAAAATAGGTAAATATTTGTGAAATTGAATAACATAGTCATAATCTATTATCCAGATCAATTTTTCTTTTTTCTCAAGTAGATGTGCACCCAATGTATTTCAGAGACGGTGATTCAAAAATGTGGGCAGTTGAAAAGTCCACACAATAAAGCAGAATTTACGTGATGGTGAACAACTCAAGATATACGCATACGAGGTCAATCTCCATCGGTTTTTTAAGCACCCCAACACACTCCATGGTTTTACAAACAGCTAGGTCAGCACCTTGAGGTGATGTGTATGATCTGCAGACTTTTGCATGCTCCTATGACACGTTTGGAAGCGGTTCCATGCCCTATTGATGACGCTGTGTCTAAAACCAAATTGGTCAAGTCGCGTCGTAGTCTGTGCAACTTTGCAGTACTCCTCAAAAGATCTTCCGTCGACAAATGAGGTAAATTAACTGTCGGTTTTTGTTAACTGAATCCTCAAGTGTGCTTTACAACACAGAGAATTATATGACAACGCTTGAAACATGTATTTTCTAGCTTTCAGTCAATGCATCCGCATCTGGTATTCATTAGATTCCCTGTACATCTGGTAGCTGTTTTTACTATTAAAATCTTTCCTCAGAACATTGCATCGTCCTTTGGGAAACACTGAGAAACATACAATGACACATAACATATTCTCTTGGTTTGATATTCCTTAAACTCACATTGAAAATACGCAACATATCCTTTCTTCTTCAACAAGAATCAATTTCAATTTTGATTTTTCAAAATAAATTACTCACCATGTGATGAGACCACGCAATAGCTACAAAATAATATAATAATCCTTTCCTTTGTTATGATGTGTAATATACTTTTGTCATCACAAGCACGCTTGCAAGTAGAATTTACAAAGTATATATGATTGGCTGAAATATAGGGTCAGCAAGCGGAAGTGCACGTGGCTTTCTAGTGTAAAGTTGTCTGCACTTGAACTTGACTCATGTTTCCAAAACTTGAAGTAAAGTTGATAAAACTTCAGAGGAATACACATGACCAGGTATCCTAGCTGGGAGAAAGGGGATTTCATATATCATTGTATATTTGAACGTTAACAGAAACGGAAAAACATAATTATCGTCTGTTGTTTACGATATTCGAGATATATTGCGGCGTTCTGTAAATAACCGAGTCTGAACCAAAAACCCAGTGTTTAAGAACATGAGCATCAATCTATGGAAGAGGGACACGTTGATATGTGTCAATAAAGTAAACTTACCCGACCACCCGATTGAACAAATCATAATTACAACAGCGAGGGGTGAGGTTGTCTCTATTGCAAATACGATAAAATTTAGATATATTCCTTCAGCCTTGCTTCCTGTAATCGTTCAGGAGTTCTAGTATTTGTAAGCAGTTCAGCAGACAATGATATACTATGGATCCCTCTTAGGTTTTAGAGCTTTCTTGAGACAAGCCCGGATTGTTGAGGACCAATTCTAACCCGCATCTTCGCAGGCGTGTCACACCATAGACCTGGGTTCGACTATAGTCTGACTTGACAGTGAAGGAACACTCACTCATTCACTAATGATTAGCCACATGTCACACAGAGTAATAATCCAGATGAAAGCAAACTTTTGCAAAACACGCAAAAATGTTTACCTGAGTTGCAGACTTCGTATCACCGACCGAGCTACTACACCGGACTCGCACACCTTCAGAGTGTCCATATCTAAAATAACTATACTGAAGAACTTTTGAAATTCTGATCACCTGATTTAATGAGGGATAAAACAGCTTTATTGAACGGGAATAACAATAAAGATTCACTCACACAACAGATCATATTCCAGAAGAGACATTTCAAAGGGACACCTTGGTGAACGGAAGGAATATACATTCAAAGCGGTTTAGACTTAAGGGAAAACATTGTGTCCAGTCATTCTAGTAATGAATTTTGAGAAAAGAAACCCTGAAGTCAATCATGTTATGGTTTTGGAGCTATAACTAGTCTCGAAAGAGACTTAATATCAACTTTCCTTACACTTGAATAATTCGACTCATTCAATACGTACATGTCCCACTCGTGCAGATGACTTACACACAGATAACCTTTATGGTAAAGTACGTTTCTACTATACATGTTTAATCCAATAACATTTCTCTCTTTTCCTTTTTTGAACAATTCCAATCGGATGATATTTTTCTTTTCGTTGTAATACATCACATTTCCCTGATCGCCTAATGTGAGACTTATCGTACGGTGGGACCTTGTTATTCTTTGCCATCCCTGCCCAGAGTATGAGCATGAACAGATAAATCCACCGCCTGAGGTATACAAAATATGCCGTCTTGTATCAAGACAAAGTGCCAGAACCTGAATTGGAGTGGAGATGTTTCGGAAATTCCTCCCATCAGGTGCCATACTAGCTGCACCGGCATGTGGCCTCTTCGTTACCAGGAAAACTAGCTGTTCGGCATCATCCACAGCAAGTGACACGGCGTAGATGTCCCTGCTTACAGTAACACTAGAAGTTGTATGTAAGGAGAAGGCTTGGATGGTCACCGGATCGAAAGTAGCCATCAAAACTTGTCGGAGTGTTGGTACATATGCCATGGCAGTGACAAATTGTGGTCGTATATGGCGATATGTTGTAACGGAGTTGTCCTCAAGGTGGATCGCACGCAATGGCATCATCGCCGAACCACCGGTCACGTAGGGTGAAACCAGGATACCTGTCTGTTCTTTTGTTTTCACTGTAAGAATAGAACTCTCTTATTGATATATGGGCAGGCTGCTGGCATGTTCAGATATTTCGGCTGATGACTTAATTACTGTAAATAGAAGTTCTTAATCTGCATGCACTTTTCGGGATACAATTGATCTTCTGTCTTGACTAAAGTGATAATCAATACTCTGTCTTACACAAAAAAAATATCAAAAGGTCACCAATAAATGTACATGCAAGGTTGCAGGAACAATAGTTACTGTGAAGTGTGAAGTATTTCGAGCACTGTTAGGAATCTTTCAAATAGTTGCATGAGCAAATAATCAAGACACTTACGTTTTATACACCGAAAGTCTTTCGACCGGGACAGAATCACCCTTGATGGTCTCTGTGTGCACAGCTCCTTTCTTTGTAGAAAGGTCCTAAGTTTTGCCTAAGAGAGAAATCTAACTTTATGTACATACTGTTACCAGTTGGTTAAGCGACAGTTAGCGTAGTATTATTGCAGTGTGTGAGTTCATATTTAACGTCACAGTGGCGATCTTCCAGCCATATCGTGACAAGAACATATTTTACATTGAACTAGAAGATTTGTAAATTGTAAAAACCTGTCCAGACAGGACAGTATCACAATTAGAATTAAAAATGAAAAGGTAAAACCAATATCACAATTTGGAAAATCGAATATAAAAGCAGGCTATAGATCGCCAAAAACTGAACGAAGATCACCATACTAGGGTCCATGGGGACTTACAGTACTTTCACTACCTGGATTTACAGCATCTCTTCAGCTGCTGGCGATTGTGCTGAAGTTAAGCCAAATAACAAATATACTACGATTCAAAGTATGGTAGAGTTAAATTTGAACTGGAGGGACTTACAGGACCTCTCAGGAGGACAATAATTTTGCAATACTTCAACCACCTTTGAGGGAACAGCCACTAACAATATAAGTTACTAATCTAAACTACCAATCATTAAAATACATCTATCTACAAAACATATGAATCATAATTCATCAATCAAATCAATTTCTTTTCTTAAAAAAAACAATAATGAAATGAGAACAGTGGTAACAGGTTTGACACTGAAATATTTTCAATTGATGATGGAGAATTCAATACAGTCAAGCGGGATATGCTTGACCGTGACTCACTCATCACAAAGGATACAAACCAGAGGTTCCTCATCTTTCAATAGGTATACATGAGTATATTGTGTATGGCCAATATGACATCATCGTAAAATGACTTCTTCAAATCTGGACTGACAACCAAAGTAGGTGTAACCAATATACGGTTTTTCATTTCATGTAATTTATTTATACCTACTTGGGTGGCCAACTTCTTCTGCATCAGAACACGGATGTAAGTTCTAATGCTAGTTTTGTAATGACAGTATAGAATAAGAAGTGCTGTCACAGATTTGCTGAGTGCTGCATTGGCAGCAAGATCGGCCTTGTGTTACCAGAAATGCCTACATGGCTGGGTAACCAACAAAAGACGATATCAGAACAGTCACGTATTATTATTGTACCATCACATGCCTACAGAACATAACTGCATGTCAACGCTTCTAAATGGTCCTCATGTTGACACCCAAAACACATACACTTTCATTAAATTAGTTTCACCCCTGAAGAGCAAACTCTTTGTGGTGGGTGCTTGGTAACGCCAATGACTCTTCACCACTGTGTGGATCCGGAGATGAATAGGTCCAACAGCACCCCATTGCTGGTTGTACGAGGCCACCAAATTGGGCAGCCTGTTTGCCGTGGGTTGTGTGCCTGTGTCGGCAGAGGAAGGGAGTCTGGTGATTGATAGTGGCAATAGTGTTCACTAATCCAACACACCACTGCAACTCTATCTTTGCCAAGACGGGCCCGATTCTACCAATCGGATGGTCACGCCGTGCTCTTTGCATTGAATGTTAATGCAACCTTTGGTATAACAACATTTTGACATGTTAAAAAATATGCATATTCCGCCTAAACAAATCAGCTGTGCAGACCCATGCACAGAAGGTGGTGGCTCATGGGCCAATCTGGTGATGTTGATCTCCGATTACTGTACATCTCCAGGTGATTGTCACAGACCGAACCATCCTGACCTTTGACAGCTACAGCTTTTCGTGTCAACATTACTCGACTATAACATCCCTCATCCCTGGTCGTTCAGGTCGAAGATCCGCTGCAATATAAGATCGTCCCTGTTGACACTCCATTGTGGGTGGGGAGAAGGGGTGCTGACTTCACAACACCTCGGTTCAAAACGAAGACACGTAGACTCTGCACATAGTACACCCTCCCGACCTGACTACTGGACTCGCTTCCTAATCATTGAAGCTTGTGACTCGCAACTTACGCAACTACTGAACCCTTTTGCAATCTCCTAAGGTATTGCTGGTATCCGCGGAGAAGTTGCCAATGTCACTAATCTCCGATCCGGCTCACTCCTAATAGAATGTACACGGAGACAACAGTCCTTAATCTGCTAAAAATACAAGAATTTGTGAATATCCAGGTTTCAGTCTCAGCGACAAACACTTAACTTGTGTAGAGGTATTGTACGAGACAGAGCTCTATGACTGAAGAACAAACTGTCCGGGAGCTCTCAGAGCAGTCTGTCACAGATATATAACGATTCACTTTCAAGTAGGACGGTGTTGTTCAACCAGCAAACATCTATCTCTTTACGTTCGCGAGAGTAAAGATCCCTGACTCGATTAAAGCTGGTTATTACTGCATTGGTGTGGAGGTATAAGGCCTTGGGCTCTGTCTTTGAGCCTTTAGGGCCTGTCCCGTAGACAGCCTATATGAGGAGACTAACGAAACATCCCTTGAACAACGCCGCATTAAATTTACACTACAGTATATCACTAAACTGCACTCAAATGAGCCCAACCGAGCATACAATTGTTTTAACTCTTCAGATGAAAACCTCTTCTCTAACGTGCCAAACTTGGTCCCACCATTTGGAATCAGAGTTCAACCACACATATATGCAGCTACAATTGATCTCGATATCACAGCATCTTTCCGGCTTCTGTCTTCGCCACCTTGGCAGATGGTGAAGCCACAGATTGATCTTAGTCTCCAAACTCGAAAAGGCAGAAACAAACCCTTTGGTGTTCCAACAGCTACCTTCCAGGTATTACACCCATAGATCCATTTTCACAGATGGATCAAAGGATGATTAGAACATTACAGCAAGGTTTCTCTTGGCCAATGTGACATCTTCCTCTGATGTCCAGGTCATGTCAGCGTAGCAGGCAACACAAAGGTCGATGTTGCAGCTGAAGTAGCTCTTGACAAGCCCATATCTCTACTGCTGATCCCGTAGAGTGACTTCAAACCACTATCAATAGTTACTCGTGACCTCATGCAAGAGCAGTGGGAAACCCAGCTAGGAAGAAATAAACTTCATGAACTGAAGCCTACAACTGGCTTGACTTGGGCTGTCAGTCAAGACGTGACGATGTCATATTGGCCACCGCCGTTTCACTCATGACTATCTGTTGAAAACTCCTGTGTGTGTTTATTGCTATGTTTGTTAACCATCAAGCACTCCAGTGCAAGGAATTCCCATGATGTTGCGATAAAACGGAAAGATCTGTTTTCCTGTTTGAGCGGGCATCTTACTGTAAATTACCTCAGGGAAGTTGACCTGTATCATCAAATCATTAATTGTAGTTTTGTAAACAGAATAACAAATTGCTTGTTTCTGTATTTGGTGCTAGGACATTTTCTGTTTTTAAAGGGTAGTGAAATGAAAATATATGTTTTTGGACCATGGACAGGGATCGGAAATAATCCACACTTGATCTCCTCACTGTATGGCTGGAATAATGCCAGTGTGACATTATTATTCAAAAACAGAAGCAAATACAATTTAGTATTCTCGATATGTAGCAACAATTCAAGAAACTTGTCAGCTTCACACAGGTAGTTTACAATCAGATGCCCTCTCATGGAAAACAATATTTTGTGGCAAAACTAGGAATAAAAACACGCACTAAAAGGAGTCCCAAAAACTTTTGCCCCTAATTGCTTTCAACAAATCGACAGGTTTGTTGAAGACGGTGCAATAGTGTGGGGTCCATGTCAAGCACACAAACATATGATATCGCGGTGATTTAAAAGGTTTTGATGGCAAATCGGAACCAGTCCATGCACGTCACATGCATACGATTATAGACCGAGGGCCTTATTCCAGCATACGTCGTGGTCTGATACCTTCTCAGTTCTAACGTCAATTTCTTGCTACGATCTTCCCGATCAGATCAAAACCAGATAGAACGGTGAACGCAATCCATGTGTACGGCAAAGCGAAAGCACGTCTTAGCACCTGTACAACAGGCCATCGCGTGGCAGGAAATGTAAGGAGGAATTACCCACTTTGTGCCGAGCAATGATTGCTGCCAGTGGTGGCAATGCAAAGTATGACTTTGATGCCATATTCGGAACTCAAATAAACAAAACATATATATATATAGAGGTTATTGTTGTAATGGTGATTCTTTGTTTATAGACATGCGAATTGTTACTATCTACCATTGAAATTACAAAAAATATTTATTCTTAACTAACTTCTAAAATGACTTATACGTTTCCTTTTTCAAGAATGTAATAGCTATATTATCAGAACATTTAAAAAATGCTTTGATCAAAACGTACGTTTCGTCACTGTTGGATGAAGTATTGTAAAGGCGCATCTGCTAAGACTTAAATGTGCTTTCATGACTTTGAAATGAAAAGATAAAGCCTTTATCTGCCCTTGGTGAATACCAGAGGGTCCCATAAAACAACCGTTACCTTGGTGATAGTTATTTTACCGTTACCTTTACAAAGATAACCTCCTCTCCGTTAGTGTGTGGCGCTGTTTTGGACCATGACGCTATGCAGGCAAGCCTTTGTATCAGAAAAATGCAAAAAGTGCAGTCAATGATTTGGGCACAGTGATGTTTGCACAACTGAGGTCCAACTGGCTGCATGTTTGGGTCAAAAGTTCCAGTGGCAGTCGTGATAAAAACTGTGCAAACCATCTGGAATATGTTGTCACATGTTCTGTAAAGGCGCATCTTTCTGTACCTCGATGTGTCTGGAAGTGGCATTAGTATATAGATCACCATACTGACCTTAATGCATGTGTGTAATAATGAACAGATGTATACAAGGATGCCTACAATCAACAACAGTTCCATCTGTTCAGATCAATGTTCAAACCGGTTTTGAATTCATCGAACAAGAGGAATTAGATGTTCACAGACGGTGAAAATACGAAACTGTAAGTAATATTTAACACACACACACACACACACACACACACACACACACACACACACACACACACACACACACATAGGGAAGTGCCTGCAATGAACAAATGTTCCAGTAAGTTAGTGAATGTAATGACGACACGTCTGTAAATAAATACATATTCAATTATTGGAAGTTTAGATTAATAACCGAGATTGTTAGTAGCTGCTCCTTCAAAGGTATTGTAAATACTACAATCGACAGTAGCTGAAGAGATGGTTTAAAACCAACTAGGGTCCATGTAGGTAGCATGTTTACTTTCTTATGGTCACTTGCCTCAGTGTGTGTGTGTGTGTGTGTGTGTGTGTGTGTGTGTGTGTGTGTGTGTGTGTGTGTGTGTGTGTGTGACATGTGCAGAAATTATTGAAAACAAATTTGAACTCCTGAGTTTTATCAAAAGCTTCTATACTACCGAAACACGAAACATTGAAAGATGTCATCTGCTGTCATATAACTACCAAATATATTCATAGTGAAGTTAAATACATACGTTTTCCGTCCGTGTATTCTTTTGCAGAAGTTGTTTCCACAAAGGAATTTCTATTCTGAGAGAGAATTGTTTATCCCACATCCTAAAAGACGGTTCGTTAAAAGGTTTGCAGTCAAAACAAATACCCATCTTAGTATCTATTTTGAAAACTTTTTCCTTCATTGACTTTCATAGATGCTTGTGTCAGATAGAATTGCCTGAGTGGTCAAAAAATGTATATCTGAGGTGGTCGTGGTATCGATTAGTTCCCTTCAATTAAGCTATATTTTCTCGTTATATATTCAGAAATCGTTTTGGTAGTGCTGCTGTACCGAGTATAACCTTGCTTATGACTGAGTCTTTAATCCGCTCTTTCAGAATTTATATATTAAGAAATCATCTCTTGTTCTGCCTCTTGGGCACAGACTTAAACCATTCATTTCTGCTGCCGGCATTCACGTTTACTTTAACCACATTTAAAAAATTACAAGTGCCCATGAGAATAGTTGAAAAACGAATATGTCTTCTGTCTTTACGAGATTCTATCACATAATATTTCAGGAATGCTAAAAAAGTATGCCTGAAACGGTCCTGATATGGATTTTAACCCACGTCCATTTCGTTAAAAGGTTTGTACTTAAAAAGCATCCAAGTATCTCTTTTGGAAACTCGTTTGACTCCATGCCGTTTGACTCCATGCATTGGCTTTTCAAGATGTTTATGTCAGATAAAATGCTGTCTTCTGTTGATGAGTCATTATTTCTTGATGTCGGGGTAAACGTGTGTACACGATTGAGAGACAGTTGCAGCTCTGTCTCAAAAAATTATTGATTGGTCCAAACGAAATGGCTACAACTAAAACTAACTGCATCCGTTTCTGTCACAGATATTAACCACACAGCGACCCAGATTTTCTTTTATCGGGTAGTTCCATTAAAGTAGTGAGTGGAGCTAACTTTTGAGGCTTCATGTTTGACCATCATCTTATGGCAAAATGCCTGAGGGCCAAACAGTCGGAATCAGTCGACTCTGCTTCACTTGAATGTATAGGAGAAAACACGCCTCCAATGTTTTGGTAGACTATGGAAAACCGGAGGGGGAGGGAAATCATGAGGGACGGACCCCCGAGGGATATCCAGACCCCGATGATTTTACATTGTCTATCAAAACCGAGAAGTGTTTTCTTTAACATATATAGGTCATCTTTTGTTTTCCCAGAATAACCGCATTTGAGGTTTTTGTTTTGGAGGGACAGGTTTTACTTTTCGTTAGTAAAACCGCTTCCCAGGTTTTACTTTTCGTTAGTAAAACCGTTTCCCAGGTTTTACTTTTCCTAACTTTATATTAACATCAACATTCAAATGATGCATGTGTATTTGAAGTCAATTGAACAACATCATTCAAGGTTAAACTCATAGTACAAAGGTTTTCCAAAATGGGATTGGAAACGCAATTCTCTCATCCGTAGACAGACGCTCTACCGCACAGCCACCGGTCCGTCGAAGGTGGTGGGTTAAATCATCTACTTATAGTTACTGTCATTAAATTGATTTCACGCGCGCTTCAGTTATTGTTACGTAGCTTCATTAAATGATCATCTACACTGTAATTACTCATCACTGGCGGTATATAATTCGTTTTAAACTTGATATTGTGATTGAGAAGAAGGTTCTGTTCACCACCAAGGTCTCAGGCTTTTAGAACCTCCCCTACTGACAGTCTTTAGGTCGAGGCCGATGAACCATCTCTCACACAACGCCGTGTACGATTATCTTTACAATATGTTACAAAACTATTTTCTAACAAGTCTATCAGGATTTATATATGAGAAAATCTTGTCTTGTTCTGCCACTTGTTCACAGAATTATACCATTCATTTCTTCCAACGGCATTGAGCTGGAGAATATATCTCGTTCAGTTCAAGTTAGATTTCTTCTCTTCCTTTGCAGCTGGATAGACCAAATTTACTACAGTATAAACAGTCAATTAAACAATGAATATAAAACATCTAAATCCTTATTTACAGATGGAGCTAAAGACGGTGGAGTAGTAGCTTGTGCCACTGTCATAGGATCGAGAACAATATTTTCTCGAATATCTGATAACAGCTCTATTTTTACAGCTGAAGCTAACATCATATTAACAGCCCTAAAATGTATTTATAAGCAAAAAACACAAGCAAAAAACAAAAAAAAAAACCAAACAAACAAAAAACAACCCAATATATCATCTTTTCAGATTACCTCTATTGCCTTCAGGCTATTAGAAACCTTTCCTACTGACATCCCCTCTTCACTGACATTCTTGAATTATATAATGATCCTGCTACTAGCCAATACGGCATCGTCCTCTGTTGGATACCCAGCCACGCTGTCATTCCTGGTAAGACAATTGCCGATCTTGCTGCTAAGGCACCACTCAACAAATATGTGACACCACTTCCTATCCCTTACTCTGACCATTAACTAGAAGAAGTGTGAGGCACTCCTCCTTGATTGTGTTGAATTCTCCGTCACAAGGGATAACTATTTTACCGTAAAACAGTTAACAATCTTACTGTTACTTTTCATTTAGTCATTGTTATTTAACGACAACTGATATTTTTGCTTAATTTTCATTACAGTGGAAGCTGTCTAAATCTGCACTCAACGGGACTGAAGAAATAATCCATTTTCGATAACGTACCGGATTGCAGAGCTGATGATAAATGTAAAAGCCACTCAGATTTTATGCCTGTGTTAACAGCGTACCGGTGTCGACAGCTTGCTTGGTAGGTTACATTAGTAACTTAGATTGTTAGTGGCTGTATCCTCTAAGGGGGTAAAAGTACTATGAAATATTGTCCTCCTGACAGGGTACGTAACTCCTAAAACTGTCAACGTCTATCTAGATCTACACCCTTTTTAATCGTAGAATATTTGTTCTTTAATCATGGCTTACTATCAGTACCGTCGCCAGTTGCAGATATAAATCCAGCTAGGTAGCCAAAGTATTGTAAATCACCACGGTCCCTGGAGTGGAGGTAAACTTTTAGCTGTAGACTGATACCTGTAGATAGATACCTTTGGAAACATACCTGTAGGTAGATAGATGCCTGTAGACAGGTATCTGTCGCTAGATGCTGTAAATACATACCTGTAGATAGACACCTGTAGCTAGAAACCTGTAGCACGAAACCTGTAGACGGATACCTGCAGACAGAGTCATACCTGTAGATAGATACAGATAAATCTCTGTTGTATATCGTTTATCAATGTGTTTTGGAGTGATGGTGTTGTGAACACTTTGTGAATACCGGTACGTACATGGGGCCTTGTGCAAAGAACTTAATGTTTTACAATTGAAACCGTTCCTATAGACATGTACATCGAAATGTTAAATGTTTGCATAGTTTTACAGGGTTTTACCTTGCCATACAAAGTCCAGGTGATCCACAGTTACAAAGACAATGAAGCCGTACATAAAATATATGGGCCGTGAAACACAAGTGTAGTGAACTGTAAGAAGTAACGGCAGTAGGTGGTTTGTAAATTTTAGACTCTGGACCAGAGAATTAAGTGATCAAACTCCCGAGCATCGAGCATAAAATGTAGGTTTATGTGATCACTGGTAATAACGGCCATGGTTTTTCCTAGCGCTTTAAATGCTAGGAAAGTTATACTGATTTACATATGATTGTGATCTACGATGTTGTGTTACTGCAGGAACTCTTAATATTTGTTCACTCGTGACAGACTTACACACTTGGGCGTTTTTCAGGAGATTTGTCAGAGATATAACCTTGATAAAGTTCGAACAGACTGACTCCTCTTCCCTAGGTTGTGGCGGGTTCCTGGACCATGTAGCAACGCAAGTTTGGCTCCATTTCAGACATGTGCAAAATGCACACTCATTGAACTGTTCACAATAATTTCACACACACAGAGACTGATACACACACACACACACACACACACACACACACACACACACACACACACACACACACACACACACACACACACACACACACACACACACACACACACACACACACACACACACACACACACACACACACAGTCGAACCCCGTTTACCCGGACCCCACATATCCGGAAACCCCGCCCTGCCGGACGATTTTTATGTTAAACGAAACTTGCGTTCATTAATTGTACTCGCTTAACCCATTGAAAAATGGGTCCAGTTATCCTGACGGAGAGATCTGTGCAACGTGCATGTGTATGTGTCACGTCAATATAGATAGATAGATAGACAGACAGATAGATAGATAGATGGATATGTGTGTGTATGTGTGTGTGTGTACTGGGTTGTCACTGTTTGTAGATGTACTGGGTTGTCACTGTTTCTAGATGTACTGGGTTGTCACTGTTTGTAGATGTACTAGGTTGTCACTGTATGGAGATGTACTGGGTTGTCACTGTAAGTAGATGTACTGGGTTGTCACTGTATGGAGATGTACTAGGTTGTCACTGTTTGTAGATGTACTGGGTTGTCACTGTATGGAGATGTACTAGGTTGTCACTGTTTGTAGATGTACTGGGTTGTCACTGTTTGTAGATGTACTGGGTTGTCACTGTTTGTAGATGTACTAGGTTGTCACTGTATGGAGATGTACTGGGTTGTCACTGTTTGGAGATGTACTAGGTTGTCACTGTTTGTAGATGTACTAGGTTGTCACTGTTTGGAGATGTACTGGGTTGTCACTGTTTGTAGATGTACTAGGTTGTCACTGTATGGAGATGTACTGGGTTCTCACTGTATGGAGATGTACTGGGTTGTCACTGTTTGTAGATGTACTAGGTTATCACTGTTTGGAGATGTACTAAGTTGTCACTGTATGGAGATGTACTGGGTTGTCACTGTTTGGAGATGTACTAGGTTGTCACTGTATGGAGATGTACTGGGTTGTCACTGTTTGTATATGTACTAGGTTGTCACTGTTTGTAGATGTACTAGGTTGTCACTGTTTGTAGATGTACTGGGTTGTCACTGTAGATGTACTGGGTTGTCACTGTTTGTAGATGTACTGGGTTGTCACTGTTTGTAGATGTACTGGGTTGTCACTGTTTGTAGATGTACTAGGTTGTCACTGTATGGAGACGTACTGGGTTGTCACTGTATGGAGATGTACTGGGTTGTCACTGTTTGTAGATGTACTGGGTTGTCACTGTTTGTAGATGTACTGGGTTGTCACTGTTTGTAGATGTACTACTTTGTCACCTGTATGTAGATGTACTAGGTTGTCACTGTATAGAGATGTACTGGGTTGTCACTGTATGGAGATGTACTGGGTTGTCACTGTTTGTAGATGTACTAGGTTGTCACTGTTTGTAGATGTACTGGGTTGTCACTGTTTGTAAATGTACTGGGTTGTCACTGTTTGTAGATGTACTAGGTTGTCACTGTATGGAGATGTACTGGGTTGTCACTGTATGGAGATGTACTCGGTTGTCACTGTTTGTAGATGTACTAGGTTGTCACTGTATGGAGATGTACTGGGTTGTCACTGTATGGAGATGTATTGGGTTGTCACTGTTTGTAGATGTACTAGGTTGTCACTGTATGGAGATGTACTAGGTTGTCACTGTTTGGAGATGTACTGGGTTGTCACTGTTTGGAGATGTACTAGGTTGTCACTGTATGGAGATGTACTGGGTTGTCACTGTATGGAGATGTACTGGGTTGTCACTGTTTGTAGTTGTACTAGGTTGTCACTGTATGGAGATGTACTAGGTTGTCACTGTTTGTAGATGTACTGGGTTGTCACTGTATTGAGATGTACTAGGTTGTCACTGTTTGTAGATGTACTAGGTTGTCACTGTTTGTAGATGTACTGGGTTGTCACTGTTTGTAGATGTACTAGGTTGTCACTGTTTGTAGATGTACTGGGTTGTCACTGTATGGAGATGTACTGGGTTGTCACTGTATGGAGATGTACTGGGTTGTCACTGTTTGTAGATGTACTAGGTTGTCACTGTATGGAGATGTACTAGGTTGTCACTGTTTGTAGATGTACTGGGTTGTCACTGTTTGTAGATGTACTAGGTTGTCACTGTTTGTAGATGTACTAGGTTGTCACTGTTTGTAGATGTACTGGGTTGTCACTGTTTGTAGATGTACTAGGTTGTCACTGTTTGTAGATGTACTGGGTTGTCACTGTATGGAGATGTACTGGGTTGTCACTGTATGGAGATGTACTAGGTTGTCACTGTTTGTAGATGTACTGGGTTGTCACTGTATGGAGATGTACTGGGTTGTCACTGTTTGTATATGTACTAGGTTGTCACTGTTTGTAGATGTACTGGGTCGTCACTGTATGGAGATGTACTGGGTTGTCACTGTTTGTAGATGTAGTAGGTTGTCACTGTATGGAGATGTACTGGGTTGTCACTGTATGGAGATGTACTGGGTTGTCACTGTTTGTAGATGTACTAGGTTGTCACTGTATGGAGATGCACTGGGTTTTCACTGTAAGTAGATGTACTGGGTTGTCACTGTATGGAGATGTACTGGGTTGTCACTGTTTGTAGATGTACTGGGTTGTCACTGTATGTAGATGTACTGGGTTGTCACTGTTTGTAGATGTACTAGGTTGTCACTGTATGGAGATGTACTAGGTTGTCACTGTTTGGAGATGTACTGGGTTGTCACTGTTTGGAGATGTACTGGGTTGTCACTGTATTGAGATGCACTGGGTTGTCACTGTTTGTAGATGTACTAGGTTGTCACTGTATGGAGATGTACTGGGTTGTCACTGTTTGTAGATGTACTAGGTTGTCACTGTATGGAGATGTACTGGGTTGTCACTGTATGGAGATGTACTGGGTTGTCACTGTTTGTAGATGTACTAGGTTGTCACTGTATGGAGATGTACTAGGTTGTCACTGTTTGTAGATGTACTGGGTTGTCACTGTTTGTAGATGTACTAGGTTGTCACTGTTTGTAGATGTACTAGGTTGTCACTGTTTGTAGATGTACTGGGTTGTCACTGTTTGTAGATGTACTGGGTTGTCACTGTATGGAGATGGACTGGGTTGTCACTGTATGGAGATGTACTAGGTTGTCACTGTTTGTAGATGTACTGGGTTGTCACTGTATGGAGATGTACTGGGTTGTCACTGTTTGTATATGTACTAGGTTGTCACTGTATGTAGATGTACTGGGTTGTCACTGTATGGAGATGTACTAGGTTGTCACTGTTTGTAGATGTACTGGGTCGTCACTGTATGTAGATGTACTGGGTTGTCACTGTTTGTAGATGTAGTAGGTTGTCACTGTATGGAGATGTACTGGGTTGTCACTGTATGGAGATGTACTGGGTTGTCACTGTTTGTAGATGTACTAGGTTGTCACTGTATGGAGATGCACTGGGTTTTCACTGTAAGTAGATGTACTGGGTTGTCACTGTATGGAGATGTACTGGGTTGTCACTGTTTGTAGATGTACTGGGTTGTCACTGTATGTAGATGTACTGGGTTGTCACTGTTTGTAGATGTACTAGGTTGTCACTGTATGGAGATGTACTGGGTTGTCACTGTTTGGAGATGTACTGGGTTGTCACTGTTTGGAGATGTGCTAGGTTGTCACTGTATGGAGATGTACTGGGTTGTCACTGTTTGTAGATGTACTAGGTTGTCACTGTTTGTAGATGTACTAGGTTGTCACTGTTTGTAGATGTACTAGGTTGTCACTGTTTGTAGATGTAGTAGGTTGTCACTGTTTGTAGATGTACTAGGTTGTCACTGTTTGTAGATGTACTGGGTTGTCACTGTTTGTAGATGTACTAGGTTGCCACTGTTTGGAGATGTACTAGGTTGTCACTGTTTGGAGATGTACTAGGTTGTCACTGTTTGGAGATGTACTAGGTTGTCACTGTTTGTAGATGTACTGGGTTGTCACTGTTTGTAGATGTACTGGTTTGTCACTGTTTGTAGATGTACTGGATTGTCACTGTTTGTAGATGTACTGGGTTGTCACTGTTTGTAGATGTACTGGGTTGTCACTGTTTGTAGATGTACTGGGTTGTCACTGTTTGTAGATGTAGTGTGTTGTCACTGTATTGAGATGTACTGGGTTGTCACTGTTTGTAGATGTGCTGGGTTGTCACTGTTTGTAGATGTGCTGGGTTGTCACTGTTTGTAGATGTGCTGGGTTGTCACTGTTTGTAGATGTACTGGGTTGTCACTGTTTGTAGATGTACTGGGTTGTCACTGTTTGTAGATGTGCTGGGTTGTCACTGTTTGTAGATGTGCTGGGTTGTCACTGTTTGTAGATGTGCTGGGTTGTCACTGTTTGTAGATGTGCTGGGTTGTCACTGTTTGTAGATGTACTGGGTTGTCACTGTTTGTAGATGTGCTGGGTTGTCACTGTTTGTAGATGTACTGGGTTGTCACTGTTTGTAGATGTACTGGGTTGTCACTGTATGGAGATGTACTGGGTTGTCACTGTTTGTAGATGTACTGGGTTGTCACTGTTTGTAGATGTACTGGGTTGTCACTGTATGGAGATGTACTGGGTTGTCACTGTTTGTAGATGTACCAGGTTGCCACTGTCTGTAGGTGTACTAGGTTGTGACTGTTTGTAGATGTACTTGATTGTTACGATATGTAGGTGTAACGGTTTGTAACTGTATGTAGGTACATTGGGTTGTCACTGGTTGTACGTGTACTGGGGTGTTACTGTATGTTTGTGTACAAGTTTGTAACGGAATCTAGGTGCACTGGATTTTCACTGTAAGTAGGTGTAGAGTTTGTCACGTTGTGTCTGTATGCTACGTTGTCGCTGTATGTGTGTGTACTGAGTTGTCACTATATGTAAGTGTACTAGGTTCTCACGGTATGTAGGTGTATTGAGTTGTCGAGGTATGTAGGTGTTCTACATTGTCACGGTATGTAGATGTATTGGGAGGTCATTCTATGTACGTCAACTGTAGGTACTACATGCAGTGTTATGTATGGTTAATGTGTTGTCACTGCACCTATAATCATTTTATTGTGTTTGGTAGTTAGTGGGATTTTACACCAAGCATTTACCATAAGATGTGATTGTTATGGCCTTGTGGGTATAAATCTGATAGAGTATGTAAGTAAAAAAATGAAGTCAATTTAGACTTACCAGGTTTTTAAACGTAGTATTCTTGTTGTTTTTTTCCCGTGTGGACCCGGGACAGAATGTGTCCACAGCACCCCATTGCTTGTCGTAAGAGGCGACTAAATTGGGCAACCTGTTTGCCGTGGGTTGCGTCCCGTGTCGGTGGAGGACGGGATCCTGGTGGTTGAGGGCAGTAGGAGACTGAACCATTTTGCTCCTATTGCTCAATACACCACTTCGGCCCTTACTTCACCTAGACGGGTGGTAGAATCGGCCCGATTCTATCAATCGGCTGGTCACGCCATGCCCTGTGCATAGAAAGTATTTTCGCACATTTGATTTATTGGACATTGGTCATTTTTGATGTCTAGTGCGTAATACCTTTTTCCTATACCTACTTGCCTAGAGTCCTATGCCAGAAGGCGGTGGCTCATGGGCCAATCTGGTGATGTCGACCTCTGTGTTCTATATGTCTCCAATTTCTTGTTAGTAGCCGAACCAGCCTAGCATTTGAATTGGTAGACAAATGTAGCTACTCATGTCGTATTTACTGGAGTATACCACTCCTGTATCTCTAGTGTTTGCAGGCTGGAGTTCCACTGCATTACAACACTGTCCTCGTTGACACTCGGTGGCGGGTGGGGAGCGGGAGTGCTGAATCTATTATCATCACCATGTCAATCACCCTTTCTGTTTCCACGAGAAACGACAAAAAAAGACGTTTAGAGGCTGATCATCTTTCTTGTAATGAAGATGTTTCAGGTCCAACACACCAAGAACCTTGGCCAAAATTCATAGTTATTGAATCTACCAATGGTGAACCACTCAAGATCAATCCATTTCTAGTATCAAAGACAATACAAGCTATTTGTGGAGAGGTTAAGAACGTTTCACGTCTCAGAGGAGGTACACTTCTTGTTGAGTGTGCGCGACGACAGCAATCCATAAATTTATTGCAACAACATCAATTTGCCAACATCAATGTTGCTGTCTCAGCTCATAGAACTCTGAACTCAAGTAGAGGCATTGTTAGGGATAGAGCCCATTGTCTGGCGGACATGTCCGAGGATGAAATAGTGGCTGAACTTAAGGATCAGAATGTAACTTCCGTGAAACGCTTTCCTTTTAAGAAGCAGGATGGTAGCACTGTACCTGGCCACACTTACATGTTTACCTTTTCATCGTGCACTCTACCAAAATCAATCAAAGCCGGCTATTTCAATATCGGAGTGGAGGTGTATATACCCACTCCACTCCGTTGCTATTCCTGTCAGAAGTTTGGACACGGGTCTAAGTCCTGTCGAAACACTCCCCGTTGTCATCGTTGTAGTGAACATCATCAGGACTCTGACTGCAGCAATGATATTAAATGTGCCAATTGTGGAAGCAGTCATCTTTCATCTTCTAAATGTTGTCCTGAATGGCAAATGCACTCTAAGATACTTAGATTAAAGTATGAAACAAATATTTCCTTCATGGAGGCTAAAAACAAAGTCCTTAGCCAGAATCAACATAATCCCTCTCCCACTGTGACCTACTCTGCTGCTGTCTCACGACGACCAGAAACAACCTCTTCTTCGTGTCAAACGGATTTGACCTGGATGGCCTCTGAGAAACCTGTTCATGTGAATAGTACTTCTGGCAGTCAGGGCTTTTTTACAGCGTCTGCCTCTCAGACTATTAGTCACGTATCAGGTGAAGTTGTTCAAACAGCTATAGATGTTGAAACGTCAAAAGGTGAAATGTCAAAATCGCAAAGAAAACGTCTAAATCGTAGATCAAAGAAATCTCCTGCTGATACTCCTGTAGAGGTTCACAATTTGTTTGAGCCTTTGGAGATGGATGATACGCCATCTTCACAAAACCGACATAACGGTACACCCTCCTCTCGTACACGTGAGAGGTCTCCAATAGAACCGCCATGAGTAACGCTACAAATGTAGTACAGTGGAATTGCAGAGGGCTTAGGAATAATTTTCACGAAGTCCAATTATTAGCTCAAGATTTAAACCCATCAGCATTTAGTCTACAGGAAACATTTCTGAAACCTGATGATAAGTTTGAAATGCGTCAGTACAACTCGTATCACTGTTTTTCACCTCCGGGGGATAAAGCAACCGGGGGCGCTTCGATTTTGGTGAGACAGGGGATCATTCACAGCCCTGTTCCTCTTAAAACTAAACTTCAGGCTGTTGCTGTCCGACTAACTTTACACGTCACGATCACACTCTGTTCCTTGTACATACCACCATCCTCGACTCTTCAGCTATCAGAACTTCAGGATTTATATTCCCAATTGCCTGGACCCTGTGTTATAACGGGAGATCTCAACGGACATAATCCTCTGTGGGGAAGCAACGATACGAACAATAAAGGTAAAATTCTTGAAGATTTTGTTTCTAATAATGACTTGTGCATATTTAACGACGGTTCGAACACATATCTACATCCAGCATCGGGTACATATTCAGTACTAGATTTGTCAACCATACTTAATGAATTTTCATGGTCAGTCCACGGTGACCTGTGTGGTAGTGACCATTTTCCGACAGTAATCACTGCTATAAATCCAACTGATGATCTGTCGATGTCAAGATGGAATTTTTCTAAAGCTAATTGGCCTTTATTTCAGACTAGTTGTACTAAAAACTTAAAACCAGAATTTTTCATGGACGCTCATGATGCAATCCAGTCATTTTCGGAGACACTGAAACAAATTGCTGATGATACTATTCCTAAGTCCTCTGTAAGTCCACACATTCGTAAGCCATGGTTTGATAACGAATGTAAACATGCCAGGAAAAGTAGGAAGAAAGTAGAAGACTATTTTCGCCGAAACCCTACTGTTCACAATTTAGATAAAGTTAAAATTTTAAATGCCAAGGCTCGACGCACATTTAAGCAGAATAAACGTCAGTCTTGGAGAAAATATGTTTCCAAGATCAATTCACGCACACCTATTTCAAAGGTGTGGAATATGATACAAAGAATAAAGGGTAAAGGTCCCAAATCTACCGTTCAACATTTAAAGGATGGTGATAATTTATTAACGGATAAGGCTGACATTGCCAATAAGCTTGGTGAAACTCTCGCCAGGCACTCATCTTCATACACCAGAAACAACAGGAGAAGAAAACAATCAATTTTACCTCGGAAAATGGTGAAGATTATAATGAATTATTTTCACTGCATGAGCTCTATACCGCCCTTGAACAGGCTCATGATACAGCTACAGGGGCTGATGGTATCCATTATCAGCTCCTGAAGCATTTGCCCAAAACATGTTTGGAAACGCTGCTTAATATATTTGATAATATCTGGACTACAGGCAATTTTCCAACTTCCTGGCGTAATGCCATTGTAGTCCCAATACCAAAGCCTGGTCGAGATCATACTGATCCATCTAATTACAGACCAATCTCTTTAACGAGTTGTGTATGTAAAACCATGGAGCGAATGGTAAATAACAGATTAACATGGTATCTTGAAACCAACAACCTTATTACAAATATTCAATGTGGTTTCAGGAAAAATCGCAGTACGATTGACCATTTGGTACGTTTAGAATCCTTTGTGAAAAATGGTATAGTAAATAAACAACATGCTGTATCAATTTTCTTTGATCTCGAGAAAGCTTATGATACCACGTGGAAGCATGGCATTTTAAAGGATTTACATGATTTTGGTTTGAGAGGTCGTTTACCTCTTTTTATATCGCAGTTTTTACAAGACAGGCAATTTCAAGTCCGAGTGGGTTCTACCCTGTCTGATCATTACAATCAGGATCAGGGTGTCCCTCAAGGCAGTATTTTGTCTGTCACATTATTTAGTATTAAGATCAACAGTTTATCAAAGGTTTTAAATGATTCAATTGATGGATCATTATTTGTGGATGATTTTAATATCTCTTGTCGTGGGAAAAATATGCATACTATTGAACGACAACTGCAGTTATGTTTAAATAAAATAAATAAATGGTGTCTTGAAAACGGATTTAAGTTTTCTAAATCCAAAACTAATTGTATACACTTTTGTAGAAAATATAAACCTCATCAGGACCCAGAGCTAACCTTAAATGGCTCTCCCATCAAGGTGGTAAAGGAGGCCAAGTTCTTGGGCTTAATTTTTGATTCCTATTTAACATTTCTGCCACATATTAAATCTCTTAAAGCTTAATGCCTGAAGGCGCTCAATTTGTTAAAAGTTGTATCCAGTTCAAAGTGGGGAGGGGATCAGACTACTCTCCTTCACTTATATAGATCACTTGTCCGCTCTAAACTTGACTATGGCTCAATTGTATATGGTGGAGCCTGCAAAAGTAACCTTAAACTTTTAGATTCAGTCTACCATCAAGGTCTAAGACTTTGTCTTGGCTCCTTTCGTACGTCACCCATTGAGAGCCTCTACGTCGAAGCTGATGAGCCATCCCTTGATCAACGCCGTATAAAATTAGCCTTACAGTACGTAACAAAACTACATTCCAATCAGTCAAACCCTGCCTATAGCTGCATCTTTAATCCCCTTTTTGAGGAACTGTACAACAGAAAAACTTCTCTTGTTCCGCCTTTAGGCCACAGAATTAAACCGTTTATTTCTGCTGCCAGCATTGAGCTGGACAATATAGCGCCTTCCCGTCTTCTTTCTTCTCCTCCTTGGCAATTGGTTAGGCCACAAGTTGACCTAACATTAGCCACATTTAAAAAATCAGAAACTAATGAATTACAATACAAACAAGAATATAATCAATTAAAACATAAATATAGCAAATATAAAGCTTTATTTACAGATGGGTCCAAGGACGGTGGTGCAGTGACTTGTGCCACTGTCATTGGATCCAGAACAATATCTTCTAGATTACCATATAACAGCTCTATTTTTACTGCAGAAGCAAACGCCATATTATCGGCTCTCAAATATATTCAAAGACACACTAAACATAAACAATATATAATTTATTCAGATTCTCTTTCTTGCCTTCAGGCTATTAAAAACCTATCTTGTAAACATCCACTTTTAATAGAAATTGTTGAATTGTATAATAATCTTGCTACTGGCCAATACGACATCGTCTTTTGTTGGTTACCCAGTCATGTAGGCATTTCTGGTAACGCAATGGCTGACCTTGCTGCTAAGGTACCACTCAACAAATCTGTGACACCACTTCTTATTCCCTACACTGATTACAAAGCTACCATTAGATCGTATATCCGTGATCTGATGCAGAAAAAGTGGGACACCCAAGTGGGTGTAAATAAATTACATGGAATTAAACCATATATTGGGTATACACACTTGGGTTGTCACTCCAGATTTGAAGAGGTCATACTACGACGATGTCGTATTGGCCATACACGATATACTCATGAATACCTTTTGAAAGGTGAGGATCCTCCGTTCTGCATCCCTTGTGAGGAAAGAATCACAGTCAAGCATATCCTGCTTGACTGTGTAGAGTATTCCATCACAAGGGATCAGTATTTCAATTCACGAAGCATGAAGGATCTTTTTACTCATACCAGCTCTCGTTTAATTATTGCATTTTTAAAAGAATTAGATTTGTTATCAGAATTGTAAATAGATAAATATTTTATTATTGGTAGTCTAGATTAATCACTGAGATCGTTAGTGGCTGTGCCCTTGAGGGGGGTTGAAGTATTGTAAAATTGTTGTCCTCCTGAGAGGGTACGTAAGTCCAAAACATTCTATGTAAATTTAGTACGACCAAACTTTTAATCGTAGTATATTTGTTGTGTTTAATAATGGCTAACTTTGAGTATAATCGCCAACGGCTGAGGGGATGGTGTAGATCCATCTGGGGTCCACGCAGGTAGCAAAGGTACTGTAAGTCCCCATGGTCCCTAGTATGGTGATCTACCTTCAGTTGTTGGCGATCTACAGCCCGTATTTTATGTTGTATTGTCCGAATAGTGGTATTTGTTTTAACTCTCCACACCAGTTTTAATTGTAAATGTGATGCTCTAGTGGTTTTACTGTCCTTTGACGACAGGTTTTTATAATGTATACATACATTCATTTCAGTATCAAAATGTTCTCGTCACGATATGGCTGAAATATTGCCGATGTGACGTTAAATATTAACTCACTCACTCACTCACTCACTCTTGTTGTTTTTATTTTGGTTACCATATCAACAGTCGCTGGCAGCTAAAGGGATGATGTAATTCCAAATACTGTCCATGTAGGTGGCACAAGCACTGTCCAAATAGTGCTATTAGTTTTAACTTCCCATGCTATTTTTGAATTCTAACTGTGATAATCTAGTTGTTTTACGGCCCTTCGTTGACAGTTTTCATCATATACACATATTCCTTTTCCATGTTAAGTATGTTCTCATCACTGTAGGCACCCGTGGCGAGCCACCTCCTCGTGGTGGGTGCTGGGTAACGCCAAGAGCTCGCCGACACCCCCGTAGTGGACCCGGGGGATATTTGGTCCACCAACCTGTTTGCCGTGGGTTGCGGCCCTGTGTCGAGAGCATGGGGGTTGAGAGCATGGGAGCAGGACCATTGCTCCTATTGCTCAACACACCACTTTGGCCCTGACTTCACCTAGACGGGTGGTTGAATGGGCCCGGTTCAACCAATCTGCTGGTCATGCTAAGCCCTGTACATGTAAATGTTGTTTCACAAACTTGATAAAATATTTAATTTTTTGTCTTGGCTTCATGATGATTCATTTGTATTTCGATAGTACAATTCAAATTTCGTAACTTGCCTAGAGTCCTATGTCCGGAAGGCAGTGGCTCATGGCCCAATCAAGTGGAATAATTACTTTTGTATTATTCTGCTTCAGTATATCATCCGGATATCCTTGGTGCTGCAGGCAGGAAACCCGCCTGCTTTTAGCATTGTCCTTGTGATACTCCGTGGCGGGTGGGGAGCTCGGATGATGAAACATTATAAACTTACCATCGCTTGCGAAACTCCCCTAAAAAAACAAAACGTCCTCTTGATACTACTGATCCTGATGTTGAAGACCAAGGACTGTCCACGTCCATTGACTACTGGTCACGGTTTATTGTAACTGAGACCACTGACAACACTCCGTTAAAGCTGAACCCTTTTGCGGTATCAAAAGGCATACAGGGCACTGCAGGTGATGTTAGAAACGTTAGACGTTTATGAACAGGTTCTTTACTTGTTGAGTGCAGTAGGAGGCAACAGGCAACCAATCTCCTTTCAACAAAATCAGTGTCAGCCTTTCCTCACCGTACTCTTAACACTAGTAAGAGTATTGTGAGAGACCGTGATAGACTATTTGCTGATATGCTGGAAATTGACATTGCCGCTGAGATGAAGGACCAAGGTGTGTTATTTGTCAAACGTTTCACAACACGAAGAAACAACCAGATCCAACAAACCAACACCTATTTATTTTCATTTTCCACTCCCACGGCTCCAAAATCAATAAAGGCCGGCTACTGTCACATCAAAGTGGAAACTTTTATTCCTAATCCACTCAGATGTTTCAAGTGTCAAAAGTATGGTCATGGTGTAAATTCCTGCACATTGTCTGTTGTGTGTGCTCACTGCGGTGAGAGGACCCACACAACAGAAGATTGTGGCAGTAATTACAAGAAATGCACCAATTGTTTAGGCGACCATTCGTCTTTCTCAAAAGAGTGTCCGATTTGGAAGTACCAGATGGAAATAAACAAAATAAAATTTACTCAAAATATCAGCTTTGCCGAAGCGAAACAACTTGTTTAAAGATGTGACCCACAAGAAATATATGCTTCTAAAACAAAACTATCATCTGAACCATCCTCTAAGGCTTCTAAATCTTCTTCAGCTGCTCATACAAACTTGACTTGGATGCACACTGATTCCCCAGAGGTTTTTTTCACCCGTGATTTCCACTCAGACCGCTGGGCTACTTCCGCGCATGTCGCAAAGTCAAACAGGGCCAGCTTCGGATCATGATTTATCATCACAGCCACCTGTAAGGTCTCAATCTTTGTCAAATGTCCAACAAATTCCTAAAGGAAAAACTAAACCTATGCCTGATTCTTCAAAAAGCAAAGTGGCAGAGCCCCAAAAGGGTCTGAAAACAGAAATAAGCTTTATAACAAATACGGATCACTTGAGGACATGGATGTGTCCGAAAACGTCCAATCAAGGCCCACAGCTTGTCGCCCTCAAAAAAAGTGCGGGGTAGATCCCCAATCAACCCGCCCAAACGATAATCCATTCCAAAAATACTGTACAGTGGAACTGTAGAGGCCTAAGGACCACTTTCAACGAGTTACAGATACTTGTCCAGGATTTTGCACCATCCGCTTTCTGTCTCCAGGAAACCTATCTGAAGCAGACAGACACTTTTGATTTACGTCAGTTCATTGCATATAATTGTTTTTCACCTTCAGGTGATAGGGCCACTGGATGGTCTTCAATTCTTGTAAAGCAGGATGTTATCCATAGTCCTGTAACACTCACAACTAGTCTCCACGCTGTTGCATTGAGACGAACTCTTAACGTTACCATTACACTATGCTCTTTATATATTTCACCTTCTTCAGCTCTCCAGCAGTCTGATCTTCAAGCTCTCTGTGACCAGATTCCTAAACCTTGTATTTTAATGGGTGATCTCAATGGACATAACTCGATTTGGGGTGGTACAAATACAAACTCTAAAGGTAAAATACTGGAAGATTTTATAGCCAATAATGATTTGTGTATATACAATGATGATTCAAGCACTTATCTGCACCCTGCAACTGGCACCTACTCTTCTCTTGATCTGTCTCTTGCAGACCCTTCTCTGCTAAATGAATTTGAGCGGTCAGTCCACAATTACCTCTGTGGAAGTGACCACTTTCCAACTATCTTTTCAGCAATTAATCCATCTGATTCTCCATCTTATACAAGATGGAATTTTTCCAAGGCAGACTGGTCGTTATATAAAACGTTATGCACATCTAAGCTACGGCTGCAGTGTTTCAGTGTTGTAACTGATCCTATTCGGCTTTTTTCTGACACTTTAAATGAAATAGCTGATGAGTGTATACCAAGGTCTTCTACTGCTCCACGTGTACGGAAACCATGGTTCAATTCCGATTGTAGGCAAGCCAGAAAAGCGAGAAAAAAGACGGAAAATTATTTCCGCCATCATCCAACTGTCCACAACTTGAACAAGTTTAAAATCTTCAATGCGAAAGCTCGTCGTACATTCAAACAAAACAAACGGCAATCTTGGAGGCATTACGTTTCCAGGATTAATTCGCGCACGCCAGTGTCCAAGGTATGGAACATGGTTCAAAGAATTAAAGGTAAAGGTGCAAAATCTTCAGTTCACCATCTCAAAGATGGTGATAATTTAATTACTGACAAGTCTCATTTTGTAAATAAACTTGGCGAAACACTTGCCAAAAATTCTTCATCGGCATATTATATCCCTGAATTTCAGAAATATCAAAAACAACAGGAAAAGAAAAAAACTTAATTTTGAATCAAACAATGGTGAAGATTATAATGAAGTTTTCTCATTACATGGGCTATATACAGCTCTTGACCAGCAGGTGATGACAATATTCATTATCAGCTACTGAAACATTTGCCTAAACCATGTCTGATCACACTTTTAGATATATTTGACAAAATATGGACGTCTGGAAAATGTTTTCCTTCGTGGCGTAATGCCATTGTAGTTCCAATACCAAAACCTGGCAGGGATCATATAGATCCGTCGAATTACAGACCGATATCTCTCACTAGCTGTGTCTGTAAAACCATGGAACGTATGGTGAATAATAGATTAGTTTGGCATCTTGAAACCAATAGTTTTATCACAAATATTCAGTGTGGTTTCGGGAAAACACGCAGTACCATTGATCATTTGGTACGCTTAGAATCCTTCGTTAAAAACGCAATAGTAAATAAACAACATCCTGTATAAATTTTCTTTGATCTCGAGAAAGCATATGATACGACCTGGAAGCATGGCATTTTGAAGGATTTACATGACTTTGGGTTGAGAGGCCGTTTGCCTCTTTTTATATCAGAGTTTTTAGAAGACAGGTAATTTCAAGTCCGAGTGGGTTCTACTCTGTCTGATCATTAAAATCAGGATCAGGGTGTCCCTCAAGGTAGTATTTTGTCTGTCATTTTGTTTAGTATTAAGATCAACAGTTTATCCAAGGTTTTAAATGATTCAATTGATGGATCATTATTTGTGGATGATTTTAATATTTCTTGCCGTGGTAAAAATATGCACACTATTGAAACACAACTGCAGTTATGTTTAAACAAAATAGATAAATGGTGTCTTGAAAATGGCTTCAAATTTTCTAAATCCAAAACTAATTGCATACATTTTTGTAGAAAATATAAGCCGCATAAGGACTCTGAACTATCTTTAAATGGCACTCCCATCAAGGTTGTAAAGGAGGCCAAGTTCCTGGGTTTAATTTTCGATTCTCAGTTAACCTTCTTGCCACACATTAAATCCCTTAAAGCTAAAAGCTAAATGTCCGAAGGCACTAGATTTGTTAACGGTTGTTTCAAATTCCATGTGGGGAGGGGATCAAGTTACCCTCCTTCACTTACACAGATCATTGGTACGATCTAAACTTGATTATGTATTGCATATGGTGGAGCCTGTAAAAGCAGCCTTAAACTATTAGATTCTGTCCATCACCAAGGTCTAAGACTTTGTCTTGGATCTTTTAGAACCTCACCTGTTGCCAGTCTCTATGTTAAGGCTGATGAACCATCTCTTACACAACGCCGTATAAATTGTCTTTACAATACATTACTAAATTATATTCTAATAGATCTAACAGTGCCTATAACTGTGTGTTCAATCCACTTTATGAAAATTTGTACGACAAGAGGTCTTCTCTTGTTCCACCTCTAGGACACAGAATTAAACCCTTTCTTTCTTCGGCCGGCATTGAGCTGGAAACCATAGCTCCCTCCCGTCTTCTTTCTTCTCCTCCTTGACAAATGGTTAGGCCACAAGTTGACCTAACATTAACTTCATTTAAAACATCAGAAACTAATTAATTACAATATAAACAAGAATATAATCAACTAAAAACTAAATATAGCAATTATAAATCCTTATTTACAGATGGTTACAATGATGGTGGTGCAGTAGCTTGTGCCACTGTCAACTAGAATTCCAGATAACAGCTCTAATTTTACCGCAGAAGCAAACACCATATTAACTGATCTTAAATATATTCAAAGACATCCTAAACATAAACAGTACATAATCTGTTGAGACTCTCTTTCGTGCCTTCAGGCTATTGAAAACCTATCATGTAAACATCCACTTTTAATAGAAATTATTGAACTTTATAACTATCTTGAAACTGACCAATGCGACATCGTTTGTTGGTTACCCGGCCACGTTGGCATTTCTGGTAACACAATGGCCGATCTTGCTGCTAAGGCAGCACTCAACAAATCGGTGTCACCACTTCTGATTCCATACTCAGAGTATAAAGCTACCATTAGATCTTACATCCGTGATCTGATGCAGAAGAATTGGGGCACCCAAGTAGGTATCAATAAATTACATGCAATAAAACCATTTGTTGGTTACACCTACTTAGGTTGTCAATCCAGATTTGAAGAGGTCATTATACGACGATGTCGTATTGGCCACACTAGGTATACGTATGAATATCTTTTGAAACGTGAGGATCATCCGTTCTGCATCCCTTGTAATGAAATCATGACGGTCAAGCATGTCTTGCTTGACTGTGTTGAATATTCCATCACAAGGGACAATTATTTTAAATCAAGAACTATCAAGGACCTTTTTAGTAACGTACGTTCTCATTTAATTATTGCATTTTTAAAATAATTGAATTTATTGACTGACATGTAAATATATAAGTATTTTATGATTGGAAGTTGAATTAGCAGCTAAGATTGTTAGTGGCTGTATCCTCGAAAGGGGTTGAAGAACCGTAAAATTATTGTCCTCCTGAGAGGGTACGTAAGTCCCAAAACGGTTTAAGTCAGATTTAATCTTCCACTTTTTTAATCGTAGAATATGTGTCATTTTAATTTGTGGCTAATCTTGCATACAGTCACCAACAGCTGAGGGGATGGTGTAAATCCAGCCAGGGGCCATGCAGGTAGCAGAGGTACTGTAATTCCCCATGGTCCCTGGTATGGTGATCTACCCTCTGTTGTTGGCGATCTATGGCGTGTTTTTTTTATTGTACTGTCCAAATTAGTGATACTATCATTTTTTAAGTTTCCACGCTAGCTTTAATACTAACTGTGATAGTCTAGTGGTTTTACTGTCCTTCGTAGACAGGGTCTTCATAATATGCATATATATTCTTTTTGTCACGTATGTTCTCGTCATGATATGGCTGCAATATTGCCGATGTGACGTTAAATATTAAACTCACTCACTCACTCATCACTATATGGCTGGAATGTTTAAGTATTAACTCACTCGCAGGTGTAAAGCTTCGAGAATTTGTTATTAAAGGGGCACTGATGCGGAGCAATTTCCGTGGACTGGTTGTTCCTTTTGTTATTGTTTTTCTCCCGTGAGTACCCGGATGATATCCCAGAATTTGTGACTGGTTCGGTCCCTCTGTTGCGCAGCCCGTATGTGCATTTGAAAGTGTAATTATAGACAGATTAACTAAGGTGAAGTCATTTTTACATCTTTACAAATGTATTATGAAAACAAATGTAACACTTTGAAGGTTAATCATCTGACAGTGGTAGAAATGGTAAAAAACTATTAGGGCGGAAAAATAACGAATCTACGTCTTTACATTTTGTGTCATAACCCTAATTAGTTTATTATCACATTTGTATGATTTTGAAAGTTAATAAAAGAACACACGGTTATACTGGTTATACTTAGAGTATGTATATATGTATATGTATGTAAGTATGTATCTTACATGTAACATTGTATAGACTGCCAGTGTGATCCTTTTTACACACACCCTATGCGCGATCTAGTGTGTGTTTTCTGTCAGATAGATTCCGCTGAATGCTACAACAAATAACTTAAAACAAAATGCAAATAATGAATTTAAAATAGACTAATGTTATAGCAACAATGTCAGGCTACTACCTTGTTCAGGAATGTATCGATACCTATCTACATAAAAGAACGATATTCCATTCATCTGCAGCTGGTAAACAATCCTGCTCTATGTGGTTGTGTCTCACTGCAGTCTAATTTGCAAAAACGTGACCCATCGTTTCAGGTCTTTCACATTGGTGAAAACCTGATAAGCCTTTCATTAGTCACCCAAGGTAGCACACCTGGCAACTAATTGTATGATGTCCGCCATAGTTATCCAATAATTAGCAATCAATCAATCAATTCATTTTCATTTTTTTATACATATGTATTATTTGGTGAGTATCACCTGAGACCTCAAGTAAAGTTGTGATTCAATACATTTCTTTAAGTTCGGATTCGGACTGACACGACTCATTACCGTCTTTATATGTGTGATACTATTAGCTTATGCGCTGAAAAATCCTTTAAATGAACTACTGTCTCTATTCTAGATCTATGGAGAGATTATCGCTGTATCGTTTTGCAGCTTGTAGACACAGTGCATAAATTTGATTTCTTAATCATAATCAGTACAATGGTCCAGTATATGCAGAAACACTGATAGCACTTATAAACACTTTAGACAGAGTGAGTGAGTGAGTGAGTGAGTGAGTGAGTTAGTGAGTTTAGTTTTACGCCTCACTCAGCAATATTCCAGCTATATGGCGGCGGTCTGTAAATAATCGAGTCTGGACCAGACAATGCAGTGATCAACAACATGAGCTTCGATCTGCGCATGAACTGGGAACCGATGACATGTGTTAGTCGCCTCTTACCACAAGCATAGTCGCCTTTTATGGCAAGCATGGGTTGCTGAAGGCCTGTTCTACCCTAGGACCTTCACGGGTCTTTAGACAGACTTCAACGTATGTAAAGACAGATGAATACACATACTTAGTATTAATTTCCTGGTTATTGTTTATTTTGTAGTTTTCCATTAAACATGAAAGAAATGTTGTTGCGGATACAGCCACAATTTCACAATCGTGTATCTTTTAACAACCCAAAACGACAAATGCAGACACCGTTTTACAATCTATTCCACTATTTACCACACCGTGTCATGTTTTTGAAACGAAGACTTGAATTATACATGGGCATTTGGTTTTAAGATATTATGATCTCTGATACAACATTTGGTCTAAAGATATTGTGACATCTGATACAGTATTCGGTCTAAAGATATCATGAGATCTGATACAGCATTTGGTCTTAAGACATTATGATATCTGATACAGCATCTGGTCTTAAGGTATTGTGATATCTGATACAGCATTTAGTCTTAGGATATTGTGATATCTGATTCTCATGCTGGTTTGGATGGATACGTGGAACTTTAGGATCAAATATTTGTCTTGCGATAAATGTATTTTAAAGCGATTATAGTAAAGTTTACCATTTCACGTACTTTGTTTTCGTCAGATGTTTTATACTAACATGTTACCATGAATTGCGGCTTTGCTCATAAGCCTAACAGACTTGCCAAATACTATTAAGCACCCTATTCTCACCTTTAAATTTATTGACATAAATATAAACTTGTACACATTGTGAATGTTCCAATGACTGCTCATCGATTCATTTGACATTATACTGACTGGATATGGTAGAGTATTCAACGGATCCACCAAAGCAACACTACCGTTCAGTTTCCACGCCCGTTGCCAACGCTCAATGGCCGTCTTGCACACGTTGACTCGACGCTCACATCTAATGTATATACTTCCAACCAAAAATAAGGGAACAGATGAAATGACAGTGAATGTGAAATTGCTCTGAATGTTCACTAAATCAAATCTGGGCATGAAGTTCTATATCAGGTGTGTACACTATGTAGCACAACACATTCACGACACCTTGGTGGCATACTCTTGATTAATTTCCGGATGGTTGCCGTGGTATTGCCTGCCATTCCTCCTGAAGAGCTGTACCAAGCTGTATGTCCTCTCATCGGAGATAACCTGTGACAATTTGGTTACAATTAAAAATTCTTACCGATGATTCTAGCCAGTGGAGCGAAGACGAAACTCATATTTTCGTCAACGTATCGCTGACCAGTCAGGGTTCATTAACGATGACCAGATATGATCGCCTGTCATGTGTAACCCAGCCCCACACCATGACACTGCCACCCCCGTATCGATCATGGTCAATAATAGCTGTTCTGGCATACTGCTCACCGCTACGGCGCCAATGACGTTTTCTGCCATCTGTAAATCTGAGGCAAACCCTTGACTCATCTGAGAACCTGGTGTAACGCCAGTGGGGCAAAGCTCGCCCATGATGCTGTCTCGCCGAGGCCAATCTTTGGCGCCTATGGTGAGCTGCAAGGGTAAACCCCTTGAAAGGGCGCCTTGCTTTCAGACGGTTTAGATAGAGACGGTTTTTAATGGTTGAGTGAGACATTCGTCTCCCAGTGGGTGTGCGGAATCGATGGCAGGTGCTGATTTGAACCATTAATGTAGTAAGACGGTCCTGTCGTGAGGTCGTTGATCTTGGTCTACCAAGCCCAGGTCTCATTGCAACTCCACCTGTCTGACACAATGAATTAGTATAAGTGTTCACGTCACTCTCATTTCCCCGTAAGATCACATGTAAAAGACGTCATCAGATAATTAAAAACCGACCACTCTTTTACGACCTCCAATTTTAGGTTTACATACGTCCCCCTTTGATCAGAGGTTGGTTCCGTCCGAAATGTGTGTGTCATGGGTTGCACACGACTTACACTCGTGTTCAAAGTGTGGCCAACGGTTTCCACTTGAGTGTTCATTGACATTGCACGTGCATGCAAGGTGAAACAACGTTTAGGCAGAAGTGAATGTTGGTATACTGGGTGGTCATGTTACATACGTGCACTAGGTGGTCATTCTGTATTTGTGTACCGGATTATCGCTAAATGTAGGTGTATTTGGTGGTCATTCTATGTAAACTAGCTTTCAAGAGATACGCCCCCTAATATTTTTTTCCTGGTCTAAAACAAAACCTACACTAAATATGGTAACATTGCAAACATGTTTCATTGCAAAAAGCAATCATTCAGCAACAGTAGTTAACGGATAACAAGAAGAAAAAACGACGCAACTCGTGACCTAAGATTACATGAATGACACTGGGGTGCATTATCCAGCTTTCGATTACTAATGCAGTGTCGACTGGGAGCCTTTACAACTTTGTGGGCAGCAGATATTGTTCAGTGTCGGGTGTGACCACCCCTAGCACTGATGCAGGGATAAACCCGGTGTCGAACTATGTAGCTGGTTTTGTTGCTGCCAGTGTGGCACAGTCCTGATTCATCTCAATCTGGGACGTCGGTGTTGTCACATCAACGTATTTTTTTTCAATCGGCACAAAGACCGTGAATGCGGAGTCGTCTAGTGACAGTTTGCTTACTGGATGTCCCATACTGTTGACGCTTGTAAATGCTGGTCTTCATGTTTTCGGAGAGACCATCTGTCACAGACAGATATTCAAAACTATTAATTAAATCTAAAACAATTCAACTATAGAGGGTGATACAATATAGAAAAGGGCTATAGACCGCCAACAACTGAAGGTAGATCACCATATCAGGATTCATGGGGACTTACAGTACCTTTAAAGCCTGCATGGATCCTAGTTGGACTTACACCATCCCTTCAGCCGCTAGCGACTGTAGGAAAGTTTTAGCCAAATTTTGAAAGAACAAATATACTACGTTTGAAAACGGGTAAGCAAAACTTAAACTGTGAAAGTTTTGGGATCTCAAAATACGAAAGGCAAGTGCAAATGTTCACTTGGAATAAGCATGTGAGTTCGAGATATGTGTTTTTTCCTCTTTGAAAACAGATAAATTTACGGTCGTTCTTATTTTTTTTATTTTGGGGGTGTTTCTTTTGGCCGCTAGTTTAGGGGTACTGCGTTGTCACTGTATGCACTGTATGTAGATACGCCAGGTTGTCTCTGTTTTATAAATGTACGATACTGTCACTGGAGGTTGTTGTATTGATTTGTTGCGGTGTGTAGTTGTACTGGTTGTTGTATCCTTTAATAAATAATAAATAATAATAATAAATCCCCCAATCGTTATGATAATACATGATGTTTCTTTTTATCTTGTCGGACGTTGTAAGAAATATCAGCCGCTTTTGGAAGGAAAAATACCAATCAGCACAAAAAGGCTAAAAATATGTGAAGCTTGATAGAACGTAAAAGATAAAAGGATGCTCTTGTCCTTTAACCTATCTTTCCTTTTTATCAATGTAATTTGAGTGATTTCTTAGAAGTGAATACACAGAAGATTGTTTTACAAAGCTTTTAGAACAATCCTTTTAGATGGACATCATGAACTGGATAAAAAAAGAAAGATCATTGCGTACCAAAAGGTAAGTAAAATATGAACTGCGCAGATATTGTGCAAGCACACAAATTCTGAGTTGCCGGCTTCCCCTCTTTTTTTCTATTTGTTTTACATTAACTACTTAACGTTCACCCTGCAGTGTAGTCGGGTTTCCAGGAAAACTATTTCTCACGTTTCACGATCCTAATTTCCTATGTTGAGCGCCCCTTAAGACTCGGGTGTTGCAGGATCGTGATTTTAAGCCTCTAAATCTGAAGCAGGCACCACTGAAGTGTTTCTTAACATAGAGCAACCAGCACCAGTCAAATGGAAGAACGTTCGTAAATTGGAAGTTTGCCGTTCTTTCATGTCTATATGGACAAAAACATAGGTAAGAGACAGAGAGATCACTTTATTTATATAATGGTGGAGGTTTGTAGATGAGGAACATGCTGAAATCAGGATCGGCCGGTACTGTACACACTGAATCTGCACCCATTAGATTACATCCGTTTCTGCAATTCATGCATTTCCTCGGTATCGTTACTTTAAAGTTCTCCAAGCGATACATTCTGTTGCCTATTACCACAAAGACGAATTGACCAATCCACTGAGTAGAGAATTACTTTATGTCAAATGCCACCGGCTACTCCGCTTCAGATTGCAAGCTTTCAAATGACATTAATATTACATTCTGAGCGCGGACCGTCACGTCAACTCGATTTTAAGAAAGCATCTACGAATACATGCCGTCATGATCAAGCCTTTATTATGCCATTTCATGAAACACAATCTTTTCTATTAATCTTTGACCACAAGTGTGTCAGAACCAATGAGCTGGGCAACATGTAACTATTCGCTTGCAGCAAAAAGAGCAAGGAAGATGGTTCCTTACGGAGGATGTACCTTCGCAGTTATAATAGTTTACATCATGGCGGCCACTGCATCATTTGAAAGAAAGCCAGTCGGACCTGAAATGTGTAAACATCATTGTGTTCAATTCAACTGCTGCACATTTTGCTTGTTTCTGGAAGGAAGACTTGGCTGCATAGCTTCAATGTCAAAATATCCTCCGCAGACAAGGGGAGAAGTGGCAGTCTCTCTCACCTTCACCGAGGTATCGTATCTTACTGTGACGAACTACTGATGAGCACTTGCGGGTTAAGGGGGCAGAACTAGCGCCCAACAAGGCAATTCTAAATATCCTCATGTTTACACAACATTATTCATCCCTTTACATATTGAAAAGTGTATACAGAGGAAGCTGTATAAACCGACACTCATCGCGACTGAAGCAATAATCCAGTTTAGGCAACGTGCCTGATTGTAGAGCTGATGATAAACGTTCAAGCCACAGACTAGGCTGAGATTTTATGCTGGTGTTGACACCTTGCCGGATTGGACGGATGCCGGTTTGGACAGTTTCCACTGTAATTAAAGAGTGGATACCAGTAGTATTACCACTGATGATACACGGTTACATGGATTTGCCACTAGAATGTAGTCTTTAATCTCATTTACTTTCATTTAGACCCCATTCAATTTCTACAAGGAAACTGGTTCAGTTTGAATATATGAAAAAGCTGGAGTCACCAGAAGGTATATATCAACATCTATTAGACACTATAGTAATAACGATTATTAAACCAGAACAGTATAGACTATTTACAGTTGCTGGTAACTTTCTCCAGTTCGTATGACACAAACTTCCACTTGGAAAACAACACCAGGAATAAATAATAAGTAATTAATTCAATTGATATATGTGTATATATGTATATGTCCAAAGGAAAGACTCGGATCCATCGCTCAAAGAAACAGGCTATGCGAAGAAAGACATTCAAGGATTGTTCTTACCAGATCAAATGACGTTACATGTGTAAAACGTGAGTGTTCTATCGTAGGTCTTCTATCTTGGCTCTTTTCAATATGTGACAAGTGACTAACTACAAGAAGATAAATGACGTTTTGCAATACTCATAAACTGAATTTCTCTTCCTGAGGTACAACTTTGAGAGTTCTAAATATGACAAATCCTATAGAGTGAGTGAGTCGAGATTTACGCCGCACTCAGCAATATTCCAGCAATATGGCGGCGGTCTGTAAATAATCGAGAAGAGACAATCCAGTGACCAACAACATGAGCATCGATCTGTACAATTGGGAACCGATGACATGTGTCAACCAAGTCGGCGAGCCAGACCACCCGATCCCGTTAGTCGCCTCTTACGACAAGCATAGTCGCCTTTTATGGCAAGCACGGGTTGCTGAAGGCCTATTCTACCCCGGGACCTTCACTGGTCACAAATCCTATAGAAATAAACTATACTCTACCAAGTGTGCAAAGACTGTTGGGATAAGGTAGCATTTCCACTGTTCATAGTAATATAGCTGCTGAGGTGATTCTGCTTTCATTCCGTCTTCGTTTTAACTGGTTGGTGTCATCGATAGCCAGTGTAATTATTTCAGTGCTATTCAATGCGGTGGAAGTAGTATAATATTCTAACGATAAAGTTGTCATGATTTTGCAGTAACTTTATGCTTGTATATTAGGACATGTTTGTTACCTTACATGTGACCAAAGTGATGGTTTAAATCAGGGAGGTTTTAATACAAGAAACTGAAGTACTGATATCCAGTGAGGTGGTCTAGGGTTGGTGACTGGTGAACTAAAGCTTGTATGTCAATGACGCTTCATGTAATATTAATCTTTGAGCTGAAAAGAATATCTTAATATTTGAAATGAATAGATTTTAGACTCAAATTACCCTTGTCAAACAAATAGCCACCACTGTCATGAATGTCATTATTGTCTAATAGGGACGTATTGTCACATTTGTGTCATTTCTATCAGGGTATCTATAAGGGTGTCTATAAGGGTATCTATCAAACGTAACTACCTACCGTTAACAAACAGAATCCTATTATTAGAGCGAGAACAGGGCAAATCACACAACTCTTCGTTGGGCCCTGGAGAAATCATTCGAGGACACCATTTCCATATTTCCAGGATTCCATATTCTGAACAGCTCCATTACAACATATCACCATATACAACCACAAAGTGCCAATGCCATGGCATATGTACCAACATTAGGACGACTTTTGGTGGCAAATGTCATAAGAGGGAACATCTTAGCCTTCTCTCTATATGCTAAAGTCAGTGTTAACATACGCAGGAACATTTACGTCCAGTCAATTACAGTGGATGACTTCCAGCAACTTGTGTTCGTAGCTGCAAAGTCCACAATACCAAACCGGTGCATATCTCGTATGACACCTGACGGGAGACATTTCAAGAACATTACCTGTCAGGTTTTGCCAATCGTTCTTTGTCTTAATACAAGGCGAGAATTCGTGTATGCCGGAAGTTTTATCGATGCTCGTATCTGTTCGTTCACATATGATGGACAACATATGTATTCTGTAACAAAATCCAACAAAATCCAGGGTCCTACTCTGAGTGAAGATGGAGATGTATTACAACGATTATTTCAATATCATGGAATTGGAGTTGTTTAAAAACCGAACAGGAAAAAAAAGGTATGTGGATTGTATTTCAAGGTTGCGTGTGTGTTGTATAACAAAGGCAACCTGTACATCAGTTCTTTAGGGACCCATGAAGGTCCCGGGGTAGAATAGGCCTTCAGCAACCCATGCTTGCCATAAAAGGCGACTATGCTTGTCGTAAGAGGCGACTAACGGGATCGGGTGGTCAGGCTCGCTGACTTGGTTGACACATGTCATCGGTTCCCAATTGCGCAGATCGATGCTCATGTAGTTGATCACTGGATTGTCTGGTCCAGACTCGATTATTTACAGACCGCCGCCATATAGCTGGAATATTGCTGAGTGCGGCGTAAAAATAAACTCACTAACTCACTCATTCAGTTCTTTAGGAAACAAATATATACATGTATACCATGATTTACATTATTCACGTTTAATTGGAGCTAATCCAACTGGTCTAACTATTCAGTTGATAGCGTTGATACCAGAAAATGTCTGAAATTTTATTTCAGTCGGGGGGTGTGGGGTGTGGGGTGTGGGGTGTGGGGTGTGGGGTGTGGGGGTGGGGTGTGGGTGTGTGTGTGTTGTTTTGATGATGGTGGATAACATTCCTCAAGTTTTCGTGTGTGTAACAATAGTAATAGGGTCGCGATGCCTTACTAGTAAATGTTATATGTATTCGATGTACTGCCGTATTTATGTTCAATAAAGATTATAAAACTGGAAGGTATCGTCACATTCATCTGTGAGTAGTGAGTAACAGACGTACGAGGCATCTTCATTGTTGAGTCCAAATCCATTTTCCTTGTAAAGTTTACAACAGTTTATTAATATACTTATGTCATTGTATTTAATTATGCCAAACGCCAAAAGAAACGGTACCCACCTTCCTTTATGACAGAGGTATCATATTCGGGTAAACCTATTCCCCTAGATATTTACTAACTTTACATACCTCCTTCGTCCTCTCCAACTTGCCGGGTCTCGTCAGCAGGTAACAAAAACGTCTAACGCAGCCCTTGAGAAGTGCTTATCTCCTCTGCTGACCCCAAACAGGGACTTCAAAGCCAACTATCAAAGTTGTACTCGTGACATTGTGCAAAATAGGTGGGACACCCAGGCAGGAAGACATAAACCTCGTGAACTGAAGCCAAGAACCGTATATACCTGCCTGTCAGTCAAGACATGATGAGGCAAATCCTGTAAATAAGGATTTGTAGGTATTATATTTACTTTTTAATTGATTATGTATTCTTGTTTACATTGCAATTCATTAGTTTCTGATTTTTACGTGTAGTTAGAGTTAGGTCAGCTTGTGGCCTAACCAGTTGCCAAGGAGGAGTAAATAGAAGACGGGAAGGAGATAATGTCAGCAGCAGCAATAAATGGCTAAATCTTGAGCCCGAGAAGCGGAACAAGAGAAGACTTTTTGCCATACAAATCCTCATGAAGAGGAACTTTATACGGCGTTGTGTGAGAGATGGTTCATCTGCCTCGAAATATAGACTGTTAACAGGAGAAGTTCTTAAAGATCCGAAACAAAGTCTTAGACCCTGGTGGTGGACAGAATGAAGATGTTTAAGGTTGCTTTTACAGGCTCCACCAGATAGGATGGAGCCTTAATCAATTTATGATCGCACCAGTGATCTAAATAAGTGAAGAAGGGTAGCTTGACCCCCTCCCCACTTTGAATTAGAAATAACCTTTAAAAAATCAAGAGCCTTCAGGCATTTATTTGGCTTTATGGGATTTAAAAAAAAACGTCAAGTGGGGGTCGAAAATCTGAACCAGAAAGTTGGCCTCGTTGACAAGTTTGGTAGCTGTGCCATTTAAAAAAGTAGTCCAGGGTGTTTTTGCGGTTTGTAGTTGAAATGTATGCAATTAGTTTTGGACTTAGAAAAATTAAAGCTGTTTTCTAAACACCATTTATTTTATTTTGTTTAAACACAACTGCAGTTGCCGTTCACATTTTTACTATTTTCACTACGTATATTGTTTTGCCGTACCAAGATTGATGATCCTCCTCTTGCCCTATCATACATAATGATACATGACGGAGGTCAAGAGTATCTGTCTGTTTTAAAAATGTTTCCTGTAGACAAATTGCTGACGTTGTAAAATCCTGGATTAAAAACTACAATTCATTAAAATTAGTCCTTAGTCCTCTGCAAGTCCAGTGAATAATATTATTCTGATAACATATCTCTTGGGGGGACTGATTGGGGATCTACCCCGCACCTTTTTGGATGGCGACAAGCTGTGTGTCCTGCAACGGTCGTTTTCGAATACGTCCATATCCTCAAGAGATCTGTTGAATTACTGAATTTTTTTTTCTGACCCTTTTTGGACTCTGCCACTGAGATTTTTTGAAGAATCTACCTTTTTACTTTTGTTTACCTTAACAAGATCTTGTTGTGACTTTGCTGATGACTGAGAAGAGAGGTCATGATCACGGGATTTCTCTGAATGTATTCCAGATGTATCAGGACGTGAGTCACCTGTTTGGGGTAGATGTAGCGGCCGAGATAAGTGCAGGATTTTTGGATAGATGTAGCGGCCGAGATAAGTGGAGGAGAATCTGTATACCCATAACTACCTGTTAAAAGGTGAGGATCCACCATTTTGTATCCCTTGTGATGAGAGAGTCACGGTCAAGCATATCCTGCTCGACTGTGTTGAATTCTCCATCACAAGGGATAAATATTTCAATGTCAGAACCATCAAGGATCTTTTTACCACTGTTGCTTCTCATTTAGTTATTGGTTTTTTAAAAGAAATTGATTTTTGGTTGAATTATGAGTGATATGTTCTGTAAATAGATGTATTTTAAATAGTGGTAGCTTAGATTAGTAACTTGTATCGTTGGTGGCTGTACCCTCAAAGGGGGTTGAAGTATTGTAAAATTATTGTTCTCCTGAGAGGGTACGTAGGTCCACAGGTCCACAAACATTCGATGTAAATTTAAGTCTACCAGAGTTTTAATCGTAGTATTCTCGTCATTGTAAATCTGGCTGCATTTCGTACACTCGCCAGCAGCTGAAGGGATGGTGTAAATCCAGCCGGGGTCCATGCAGGTAGCAAAGGTACTGTAAGTCCCCATGGTTCCTAGTATGGTGATCTACCTTCTGTTGTTGGCGATCTATAGTCTGTTTTTATATTGTATTGTCTAAATAGTGATATTATAATTAGTTTTGACTTCCCATGCTAGTTTTAACTGACATTGTGATATGCTAGTTGTTTTACTGTCCTTTGGTGACAGATTTTACCACATGCTTATATTTCATTTCATAATTAAATGTTCTGGTCACGATATGGCTGCAATATTGCCGATGTGACGTTAAATATTAACTCACTCACTCACACACTCACTCACTCACATACAGTGACAACGTAGTACACAGACATAACGTGACAAACTCTACATCTACTTACAGTGAAAATCTAGTACACCTAGATTCCGTTACAAACTTGTACACAAACATACAATAACACCCCATACACGTACAACCAGTGACAACCCAATGTACCTACATACATTCTCGTCACGATATGACTGAGACGTGACATTAAATTTTTCACTCTGATGGAAAATATAGTACGTGAAATTATAATTATACACGCGTTTGATCAGAGCCAGCATGAGGATCAGATATCATAATATCTTCAGATCAAACACTGTATCAGATATAAGGATATCTTAAGATAACATGTTCATATATAATTCACGTCCTTGTTTCAAAATATTTACGATATGGTAAATAATGGAATAGATGGTAAAACGGTTTATAGATTTGTCCTTTTTGGGTTGTTGATAGATGCAGAATTGCTTTACAGTGATACTGATGACTTCTGTCTAAGTTATAAGTGTTTGTACGTATACTAGATGATTGTACTGATTAAGAAATCAAATCTATGCACTGTGTCTACAAGCTGCAAGACGATACGGCGATAATCGTACCATAGATATAGAATAACGGTCATTGGGAAAGCAGTTCATTTTAAGGTTTTTTCAGCCAACAAGCCAATAGTATCACACTAATGAAGATAGTCTGTTCAGGCAATTAGTTGTGCCAGGCCATGATTTTTTGCAATGTATGACAATTACTTGATTTATGTTATGTCTGCAGTCTTCCTTAATAGATCCCTTCAATGTGCGTCAGCTATTTAGGTGTGAAGCCTGCGAGACCGTAACAGAGACATCTTGTAGTAAAATCGTGGTGTAAAATCCCACAAACCAAACACAATAAGCTGAATGAACAAATACAAATAAGTATTACCGAAATACAATACAATGCAAAAACATCCCCACGTTTCTTGTTGTTAACTTTGTGTACTACCTTTTTGTCATTTATCCTATTTACACATGATTCATCAAGGTCTGGGTAGAATAGACCTTCATCAACCCATGCTTTGTATATATTGTGGCAGGCTGGCTGACGTGGTTTATACATGTCATCGGTTCCCCATTCTGCAGATCCATTGATGTTGTTGATCACTGGATTGTCTGGTCCAGACTCGATTCATTACAGCCCCAGCCATACGGCTGAAATATTGCTGAATGCGGCGTACATCTAAATTCACGTATATGAATCATTCCATTACCTACTTACAGAGCCCCAGAACGTCTGCAACGTCGACATCATCGCCTCCGACGACAATGTCTCTTGCTGTTACACAGATGCATCATGGAAAGTGGTGACTGTTAAATGTTTGTCAAGACAAACACATCCTTGGTGGGTTTGACCCTAGGGGCATTACTATGTGTGACAGACGTGTTAGATGTTGAAATGAGTGACGGACATTATGTAAGTGCCATCATGGCGTCTCAGATGAGGATTGTACGTGTCTCTTACGTATACCTGTTTGGTAAGTTTCTCTATTTAACTCTGATAGCACGTGACATGTTCAGCTCAACATGTGTATTGTTTCTTATTTGGCATTCATAAAATGGCGGGTATGAGCTTGTTCCAGTTTCTACTTGTGATTCAGGTATCTCTGAAGTGTAATGTGGCTGCTGAGTGATAGACAACAATTAGCTTAACAATTCCTTCATGTTTTAAGGTCTTTTTTTCTTGGCTACTTGTTTTAAAACCTACACACTTCTACTATGATAAGTCTTGTAAGTCTTAGAGTTATCACACGAGGTCTCAGGCTGTATAGTTTTGTTTGAAATGTAATACGATTGGGTGAGTTAAATGTTTACCTCGCATCGGCAAAATTTTTACAGTCATATAGCGATGAAAATAAGGTAATCAATATAAAATATCCGTCGACAAAAGGACAGTACAACTAACGAGACTATTAGACGTATACACGCACATGTGTGTGTGTTGTGTGTATATGTACACACACTCACATGTATGTATGTATGTTTGTATGTATGTACGTACGTACGTACGTGTGTGTGTGTCTGTATGTCGGTGTATATATGTCTGTGTGTGTTTATGTGTTTAGATGGATAGATAGATAGATAGATAGATAGATAAATGGATAGATAGATAGATAGATTTAAAAACTAGTAAAGTATCCTAGTAATGAAATCGAAAATATTAAGAGAGCACCTATGATGATGACTCTAGCTTCAGGTGGTTCAACTTGCAGTGGTATGCTACGTCCACTCAGTTCATCAGCATGGGGATTACCACAGTGCTCGATACAATGGGGAATTGTCACATGGCAGTTTTAAAACGACAAAATACATTTACAGGCACAGTTTCTCATTTACAGTTTCTCGTTTACGTGCTCTTCATGTTATCCCTGTATACGGGTTTCGGTGAGTGAGTGAGTTTAGTTTTACGCCGCACTCAGCATTATTCCAGCTATATGGGCGGCAGTCTGTAACACTCGAGTCTAGTGTACATAATCCAGTGATCAACAGCATCGATCTGCGCAACTGGGAACCAATGACTTGCGCCAACGAGCTTGACCACTCGATCACGTTAGCCGCCTCTTACGACAAACACAATCGCCATTTATGAAGGCCTATTCTGCCCCAGATCTTGACGGGTCACAGGTTTCATGCAAACGAGTATTCGATGAACATGTATATATAGATGTAAAATAACATTGGCGTTTCTCAAGGTGCAAAAAGAATCAGTCATCATTAGTCATTTCTCATGCCAGAGCTATTAACTGTCCAGATGTACTACCGTAAACAGCTCCCCTTAAAGGAAAATATCTTGACTGATACCACATGTAGATCCTGGGTTTGAGTAGAAAACTTATATACAAATGACCTTTATGAGATACAATATTTCTTATCCTATCGCTCGGCTTAAGTGATAGTCTTTTTGTTCTGTTTTTGAATAAGTCCAATTTCATGATTCTACTTTTGTTGGTATAATACATCAAGTCTCCATTGTCACTCAGTGAAAAACTGTGCAGATAGTTTGATGACGTTATCAACTGCCTATCCTGCCCGTCATATGTGAGTGAATATACATATCCACTCTCAGCGGCATACAAGATTTCTCGCTTTGTATCAAGACAAATAACCTTTGCCTTAATCTCACAGTTGATGGTCTTGAAGAATCTCCCATCCGGTGTCATACTATGTATACAGTGAGATGGCAACCTAGCAGCAACGAACACCAGCTGTTGAGCATCGTCCACTGCAATTGACAAGCTGTGCATTCCCTTATTTATGGTAACACTACCATCAGTATATAATGAGAAAGCTCGGATATTCCTCGGTTTGTAAGACGCCATCAGCACTTGTCGAAATGTTGGTACATATGTCAGGGCACTGACATATTGTGGTGATATATGGTGATAAGTTGTCATGGAGCTGTTCAGAAGGTTTAACGCACGCAACTGGAACTTTGAACTCCCGTCGAATGGCACAAACAAGAGTCGTGTGTTTTCTTCCGTTCTCACTGGTACAATAAAAGTGTCTGTTTTACACATTCGACTATTGGTAAACATTTATGTTAATAAGTTGTTGATACACCCGATCGCCTCACTGCAATTTGCTTAGATGAAAAATAGAGGCTACATCCAATGATTTTGTGATGTGGAACTATATATTTATTTTAAAAATATTATCAGTAAACTAACCAAGCACATTATCAGCTAACGAACTGAGCACCGTAGCACCATAATGTAATTGTCTGACAACATAATTGTTATACTATGAGTGAGTGAGTGAGTTAATATTTGACGTCACATTGGCAATATCTCAGCCATATCGTGACGAAAACAATGTATATAAGAAAAATGAAAACATTTTGAGGAATAAAGCCTGTCACGATGCACAGTAAAAGTACCAGTGTATCATAGATATGGATATAAAACGAGCATGGAAAAGGAAAACATTCTAGTAATTAAAGCAGACAATACAATATAAAACACGGGCTGTAGCTCGCAGCAACTGAAGGTACATCACCATACCAGGGACCATGGGGACTTACAGTACCTTTGCTACCTGCACGGACCCTAGTTTGGATGTTATACTATGAGGAAGCTTAACAGTGTTAAGAGAGACACAAACCAAAGTATCTACTACACAAAAAGGCTAAGAGTTCTCAGGACAGATAAAATCTGAAAATGCATCATTTTAGCTATAGAACACAAGTGATGGCATTTGGGATGATGGTAACTCGTTCTAGTACTCCAGACAGCATAACAATTGGGTTTATCGAGCTATATCCCATGCGACGACAGTGAAACTAGGCAACATTGTTCGAAACACATTTGGAGACATGTAAAATATATATCTAACCTAAGTAAGGAAGGAGGCCTATAGCTCGTTGTTATGAGTCTCACTGACACTTTTAAAAAGTATAGTGATTAGACTAAGGTTCCATATGTACATTATTTTCCACATCTGTTTAAAACACATGTTATAATTCACCAGCAACAAGGCACATTCTTGATCACAGAGACTAACGGTACATCAGCTACCTGCTGGATACCCAAGGTCAATTTATGGAATCACTTAATCACCTCAGTTGCTTGCAGTTGTGCCAAATACCAGGTACTTACTTATAGTCGTATAAATAGGATAGCCTTTCTTCCATGTTTGTTCATCCAGGGAAGTGTTTTAGTAATCTCTGCTGAGATTTCATAACAAACCCGTCCTCAGAAGCAAACTCCATGACAATATTTCTTTCTCTCTCACTATTATTGGTGATGAATTTCGGAATTTGGACCAAAGAGACAGCTCGTGAAAAGGGTCGTAGCCAAAACATTGATATAATCATCATAAATCAGTCCGTTTTCAAGAACAAAACACTCTCTGTCGTTTAGACACAAGCCACCATCAACATACCATGGAGAAGATGGAGAGCAACAGGGACGTCTCTTCACCTTTGAATCTCCCATGATGTGCTCGTCCATTTAAACTTCACAGAAATACCATGTTGTGGTTGCAGAGACGTTTACACAGTTATCAACCAATTTCTCTCCGTCGTGCAGACACAAGGCATTATCACGATGCCATGAAGAAGATAAAAAGCTAAACCAGCCTCGACGATTTAGTTACAACCGATTATACAAACCAACTGTTACTGTATCTTACAATGAAGGGAAAAACATATATACATATATTCCCTGTCTATAGCTTCATACACTGCATCCCTCGGGATTGCGAGGTCCAAACATTAGATCAAAACATATCTCATGGTGAACCATTATCAGGGGTATCCTTGGAAGACTCGTCCCCATCTGTTTTGAGCAGATATTCATGGATGTGGCCATTGCAGATAACAAACCAGCTGTAAACCCCCGTAGTCCTGGGAATGGTGATTATATAGTCTTGTTCTGAATAGAGATATCTTGATTAAGCTAACGTCGGGCGGGGTTTCAAGTCAAAATCTGTGACAGCCAAGTTGCACATTGCTGTATAATAACGACATGTTTTCAAGTCTAAATGAATTCCTTCTTAATGTACCAACTGTCACGTTATAGCTGCAATATTGCTAATGTGACGCTGAATCTCACAAATGAATAGAAACTAACACTTACCTTTTATACACTTTGAACCATTTGTTCTTGTAAGAACAATCCTGGATTGTCTCTCTGCACATAGCTCCGGCTCTTGTGAAATAGCCCCAAGCGTTTCCTACAGACATCAAAACTATAAACGTTTTATTTTTCACAGGGTTTAATCTTGCCCTACAATGTTCAAGTGAGTGAGTGAGTGAGTTTTGGTCAGATATTGCAGCCATATCGTGACTAAATCGACTAAATATATTAACAATTATAATATAGATAAATTGTATAATAAAAATCTGCCAACGAAGGACACTAAAGTAGCTAAATTATCACATATATTAATATAAAACTAGTAACTGAATCTAAAATAGTTGAACTATACATGAAATACAATATAAAAATGAGCTATAGATTACCAATGACTGAAGGTAGATCACCATTCTAGGAACTACAACGTTCAAGTGATCCACAGTCACACGTATAATGGGTCCGCACGTGAAATATGAGAGTTATTTAAAGTAGTACAGTGTTGTGAACCGTTAGAAATAATGATATCATTGAGTCTAGACCAGAACATAGAGTGACCAAACTCCTGAACATCAATCTGTAGTACTGGGATACACTCATATGTGTCAAATAATGTCTAAACTCTATGTAACATATATTAATTTATTTCAGGCATTTTTGCATTTTTGCTAAGTTCTGAACAATTAATTATAACATATGTCATATTTGTCATTAAACTTAAACTTTCTTAGTAAAGTATGTAAACAACACGCTTCGTCAATCCAGGCTAATTTTATTTTAAGGAGAAAGTACAGGTTTAAACAATACTAGTGCTCTTTTGGTTGATTCACATCCGGATTCGAACCCGCACCCTCAGAGTCAGGCACCTCATTGCCAGCACACAAAGTCAACCGTCTAACCCGCTCAGCCACCGGGGTCTAGATTACCAATTGTCCGTCTTCCATTTCTGTCGACGTGGCGGTGTACACAAAAGGGAGCTTCCAACAATAATATTGCAAGGACATTAGGTTGTACAAGACGACCCATAATTTGGCTGTTTAACTGTTTCAATATAATCTTCCCGGAATTGGACGTCCCAGAGTCACAAGCCTTTAAGAGGATCGACATCTGCAGATTATTCGCCTACGCAACCAGATGTTGACGGTGACGTCATCAGCAGCCACATCATTGTGTCATCGCGTGAACCAATTTAAAATGACGACTTTGTGCTGCTGGCACATTTGCCATTCCGTTGCGTCGAATAGCCTTGACCTTCCAGTATCGTAGGAACCGTCTGCAATGGTCATACCTACATCGGTGTTGATTGTTACAATATCATTTTGTTGATAAAACACGTGTATCACGGTGTGCTTTAACTTACATTCTCCATTTCATCAAAAGGCTTTTTTTATTTTTATCTTATTGGAAGATACACAAAATGTGTTCTTTCTTTTGATCGTCAGCTTATTTGATCACTCGTCATAGTTTCGCGAACCTGGCGTTATGCAGGGGACCTGTCACAGTAAAAGCTCATACCTTGGTGAAGTTCAGATTGATAAACTCTTCTCCATTAGCTTGTGGCGGATATCTGGACCACGTAGCGATGCAGGTAAGCCTTCGTGTCAAGAATGTGCAAAATGTACACTCATAGAATCGGCCACAATGCTTTCTGCACATGTCAGGTCCGACCAGCTGTTTCTCTAGGTCAAAGGTTGCAATGACCACCATTCTGAACAGTATGATAACTATTTTAAGTGTGGTGTAGGGAATCATCCTTCTCCGTCTGGATGTCACTGCAAGCAAATTATGACTATTATGTTAGATACGAAACACTGCCTCGGCGTCTGCGGTACCACTGTATTGTCGACGTAACAGTGTAGATACCAAAACATGTTACCCTTCACGACATGTAAAGAACCGCGTGTAAAGCATATATATACGTGAGCAATATGCTGTTTCTACAGCCAGACCCACCTGAAGCATACGTGTATGTGTGTGTGTGTGTGTGTGTGTGTGTGTGTGTGTCTGTGTGTGTGTGTCTGTGTTTGTGTGTGTCGAAGATGAAATTCTCCGCAAACTTGAGGTAACAAACTGAAAACCGTAGGCAGATGAAAAGCGTCAACTGCTGAAAAGATGTGCAAATGTCTAGCATGTGACAAGCTGCATTCTGGTGTAAGTTTTGTTAAGAATATTTATCATTTTTTCATAACTCCTGAAAATATTTTTTTATGAATTTGTTTTACAGTGCATCAGTTCGTGTGTAAACAGTATCTAGCTGCTTTCGAACAATTCACTGCATTTACACAAGTGAGTCTAACCTTTTTATTGGAAGTACAGATAATGTACAGACACTGCCAAATTTACAGGCAGAGATTAGAAAAGAATCAGTGATCTGAGCCCGTACTGTAAGCGCGGGTCAACTAGTTGCAAATTCAGCAACGTAACCCATTAAGCCACGACTTCAACAAAACAGAGATCTAAAAAGTTACTTTTTTAATTGGTTCAAATGTCCGAAAGGTATACATTCAAGATGGAGGTTGTCAGATAGAACAGCTGAACAAGAAATGGTTTTAATTCGGCAAGGCTTAGGAAGAAAATAACTGTTTGGAGAGATTCTCAAACATTACACCAAAGAAAGATATAACTCAAGTCGCTTGATTGCCAACCCCATACACGACACTAACTACGTCAATCATTATTGTCTAACTACAAAACATATAAGGCATGTCGCTTTCTGACTGGCTAAGCACCCTTGTATATTTTTTCAATGTACCCTATAAACGATGTTATTTTTTTTATCACTGTACACAACTGGGAATGCCGAACTCATTTGGTTCTTTATGGTAGTACTTCTCTATCTCGAATAACATTGAATCACGCATGGTGCACGGAAATTACCGATGTTTTGCGATTGAAAGTGAACTGAAGGGAGATAACTCTAAATTTGTTTTCCTTGTGTCGTCTGCGCAATGGCGACGAAATGATTCGCCATACTACGAGGCTGTACCAGTGCTTCAAATAGTTCAAAATTAATATTCAGGTGTTCGGAAGATACCTCGAGGGTACATGAGCCCATGGACCCCGAGGGACCAGTGAACAACCTATATTGTCATCTACCTACAAACATATACAGCATTCATACATTCAGTGTTACACAGTTCGAGAAGAATATACATGCGGTGTTCCTCTCCAGTTTTTTTCCACGAATGAATTATACTGACAGTGTGAGGAAAGGTATTTAACACACGACTAAATGGATTTTAGATTTCAGGTAATCATTGTAATCAGCAATGTTGCCCCAAATATTTTGCTCTAAAACGTTTACTTTCAGGCTATTGTCACAGAAAGATTAGGTTGATAAGCCAGTGTACACGTTTAGCCCAGTGGTAAGTACTCTTCCTTTTAAGCTCAAAAGACGGCGAACTTAAATTGTTCGACAGAGCTACTTCAGGGATAATCTTTGATATATGTGACATTTACTATCTACCTTTTAGATGGTAAAGATTGATATCATTACAGTCCTTGGGTAATATTAAAAAGATGCCAGAGTTTCCTAAATGTATCTATTGCATATAGTACTACAAAAGAGTCGCACAGAAAGTCGTACAGGAGTGGTCAGGAGAAAGCTGCTGGCAATTTTTTTCTTTTGATAATGATCTTCATTTACAGTACACCGTATACACGGGTTCTTCAATGCCTTATTCCAAGTGTTATCTCAGCACAGGTAATATCTTGATTCAGATGGATCATTACTGATTTCAGTTGAATCCCTCGTGATTTAAACCGATTTAAAAAGCAAAATTATGTAGTTGCATGAGTGAGTAAGCTAATGTTTAACGTCATTTCGTGAAAATTTGTGGACGAAGGACAGTAAAACAATAGAGTATCACAGTTATAATTTAAAACTAGCAGAATATAAAACCTAGCTAGAGGTATATAAAAACTGAAGGTAGATCACCATGCTAGGGACCATTGAGACTTATAGTACTTTTGGTACCTACACACAAATTCAGGCGAGCTGAACCTGTTTGTTAGCTGAACACATCAGTCCCATTTCCGCATCAACAAGAACACACATATACTCACAATCAGCATATGTTATCGTCTAAGAAATTAAATACAATGCACTATTCATACGCCTGTTATATACTCACAATATCATATCAGCTTTCCACATACTGTCTTGCACATCTTTGCAGATGTTGAAGTCAAACGTAGATGTTACTATTAGTAACAAAAACAACACCCACAGATCTGTTTTCCAAAGATGATGGTAAAGATGCCAGTGCCACAGTCATTGGATCCAAGTCTCCTCAGGTGTCCATGCAGTATTTCTTTTGTCACTGCTGAGGCCAAAGTTATCTTCACAGCTCTATATTAAACAAAAATAAAAAGATTCAAAACACATCATCATCTTTCCACCCGTGAAGATCGGGTTAGAGCTGATCTTCAACTACTCATGCTTGTCACAAGAGGCGGGATCATATGGTCACTCGCTCGCTGACTTAGTTGACACGTGTCATCGCATCACAGAAGTGTAGACTGTGGCTCATGCTGTTGATCCTTGGCGTGACTGTTCGATATTGGTTTATATACAGTGAGTGAGCGAATAAAAATTGTAATCACATCGGCAATATTAGAGCCATATAAAGATGAAAACAACTTAATTTAATATATCCGGTGACAGTTAAACTAACTAGACTATCACAAATATATATAGTTCAAATCTAGTAACGACATCTAAGATAATGTAACTATAGAGGACGATACAAGATGAAAAAAATGGTTATAGATCGCCAGCAACTAAAGGTAGATCACCATACTAGGGACCATGGGGGCTTACTGTACCTTTGTTACCTGCATGGATCCTAGCTGGATTTACAAAATCCCTTCAGCAGTCGGCGATTGTTATCAAAGTTAGCCATACCTAAAAACACACTTAAAATCCTGACAAGTTCGAAATTTACTTTGAGACTTTTGGGACTAACGTACCCTTTCAGGAACAATAATTCTACGGTACTTCAACCTACCTTAAGGGTACCGCCACTAACAGTCTGAGTTATTAATTTAAACTTCCATATGAGTCAACAAATCCAATTCTTTTGAAAATGCAATAATTAAATGAGAACTTATTTTGTTGTTAAAAACATCCTTCATAGTTCGTGATGTAAAATACTGATCCCTTGTGATGGAGTATTCAACACAAGGGATGCAGAACGGAGGAGCCTCACCTTTCATTGGGTGGTTATGGGTATATCTTGTGTGGCCAATACGACATCGTCGCATGATGACCTCTTCAGATCTGGACTGATAACCCAATTAGGTATAACTGATATAGGGTTTCATTTCGTGTAATTTATTGATACCAACTTCTTCTGCATCAGATCAACTTCAACCGCACTTGAGGATACAGCCACTAACAAACTAACAAATTAGATAATCTAAACTACCCATTACAAACCTTATCTACTTACAAAACATATCACAATTCAATAAACAATTCTCTTGTCAAAAAAGAACCAATGAATAAATGATAAATAGCATTATTAGAAAAGTTCCTTTACTCTTTTGATATTGAAATATTTGATTGAGAATTCAACACAGTGCAGCAGGATATGCTGATGTGATATTAAATATTAATTCACTTACTCACTTGACAGTGACTTTCTAACCAAAAGGGCACCCGTGGCGAGCCACCTCCTCGTGGTGGCTGCTGGGTAACGCTAAGAGCTCGCCGACACCCCCGTAGTGGACCCGGGGGGGGTATTTGGTCCACCAACCCGTTTGCCGTGGGTTGCGGCCCTGTGTCGGCGGAGGAAGGGATCCTGGTGGTTGAGGGCAATAGGAGCTTGCAACCGTGTTCCTGTTGCTCAATACACCACTTTGGCCCTGACTTCGCCTAGACGGGTGGTCGAATGGGCCCGGTTCGACCAATCGGCTGGTCATGCCAAGCCCTGTGCATGGATTATACTTGTATTTATCATTGCACAAATATCATTTGGAATTGGTGTACTTTGGTCTTGGCGTTATTGTGTAAAACATTTGTAATTTGAAATATGTTGTCCTATGCCAGAAGGCGGTGGCTCATGGGCCAATCTGGTGGAATTATTAATCTTTTGATTCTTCTGCTGGAGTATATCATCCGAGTATCCTTGGTGCTGCAAGCTGGAGGCCCGCTTGCTTTAGCATTGTCCTTGTGATACTCCGTGGTGGGTGGGGAGCTCGGATGACGAACCAATATACCAGTAATCATGGATTACCAAACCCCTAACAAAAAAACCAAACGTCAATTGGAAAATGCTGATCAGCAACGACCCTCTATACAAATTGATCACTGGCCACGTTTTTTGATTATTGAGACACTTGACAAGACTCCTTTGAAATTAAATCCCTTTGCAATTTCAAAAGGCATCTCTGGCATTGCAGGTGAGGTGAAAGATATCAAACGCTTGCGATCAGGTTCACTGCTGATTGAATGTAGCAGAAAACAACAAGCTACCAACCTGTTATCAACTGATATGTTTGTCAGAGTCCCGGTAGTAGTTTCTGCCCACAGAACACTGAATACAAGCAAAGGTATAGTTCGAGACCGTGAGCGTCTTCTAGCAGACATGACTGAGCTCGATATAATGTCCGAGATGAAAGATCAAGAAGTGTCTTTCGTCAAACGTTTCACAACACGGAGAAATAATGAGACTGTCCAAATCAACACATATCTGTTTTCATTTTCAGCTCCAACACCTCCAAAGTCAATCAAAGCAGGTTACTGCAATCTCAATGTTGACATATATATTCCAAATCCTTTGCGCTGCTTTAAGTGTCAAAAGTACGGACATGGTGTTAATACTTGCACATTGTCTGTCACATGTGCTCACTGTGCTGAGACTACACATGTAACCGAAGATTGTGACAGTATTCGCAAAAAATGTGCAAACTGTTCAGGAAATCATTCATCCTTTTCGAAAGAATGTCCCATCTGGAAAAAGCAAATGGAAATTAACAAAGTCAAATTCTCCAGGAACGTCAGTTTTGCTGAAGCAAGAAAGATTGTACAGTCTACTGAGCACACTGAAACGTACGCCTCTGAAACCTTATCAAAGGAACAACTACGCCAGTACTAACTTCGTCAAGCTCATGTCAGACTGACCTAACATGGGTACATTCAGATATTCCTCAGTCTGTCTCACCTGATCTTCCACAGTCTATCTCAGAACAGTCTACTCAGACAGATACAGCTCAGTCTACGCAAAAGACTATAACTCCTTCGACTACAACTCCTTCACAGTCCGATAGACATGATAAACAAACTGTGAAATCGAAATTCAAGACAAGGCCAGAAACTTCGAAATCAAATTGAGCACCAAAGGGGTCAGATAATAAAATCAAATTGTTTAACAAGTTTGGATCACATGAGGAAATGTATCGGATCACATCCATCCCAGGGCACATAGCTTGTCGCCCTCCAAAAGAGTGCGGGGTAGATCCCCAATAAATCCCCCCAAAAGATAGTTTGTTCCAATAGTATTGAACAGTGGAACTGGAGAGGATTGAGGACTAATTTACATGAATTACAGCTATTAGTCCAAGATTTTACACCTTCAGTGATATGTCTCCAAGAGACGTATTTAAAACAAACAGATACATTTGACCTTCGTCATTTTAATGCATATCATTGTTATTCACCTCCGGGTGATAGAGCCACTGGCGGATCATCCGTTCTAGTCAGACAAAACGTTATTCAAAGTCCTGTATCACTTAATACTAATATGCAGGCTGTTGCTGTAAGAATTACTTTACATGTAGCGTTTACACTGTGCTCTCTTTATATTTCGCCGTCTTCGACGTTTGCCAAAACGGATCTGCAAGCTCTCTATAACCAACTCCCGAAGCCCTGTATTATAATGGGAGATTTATATGGGCACAACCCACTCTGGGGTAGTGTAAATATAAACACTAAAGGGAAATTGTTGGAGGACTTTTGTTCTGACAATGATTTATGTATTCATAATGATGGTTCCAACACATATTTACACCCTGGAACAGGGACCTATTCTGCTCTTGACTTGTCATTGACAAATTCAGAAAAACTAAATGAATTCGAATGGTCAGTCCACGATGACCTATGTGGAAGTGACCATTTTCCTACTGTATTAAAAGCTGTAACTCCATCCGATGTTCCTCCATCATCAAGACGAAATTTTAAAAAGGCTAACTGGGCTTTATATGAAACACAGTGTGCTGAAAAACTTACACCTGAACGTTTTATTGACGTTCCCGATGCTATTAAATGCTTTTCTGATGAACTGAATTCCATAGCTGATGAGTGTATACCAAAGTCCTCTGCAGTTTCACACATAAGAAAGCCATGGTTCAACGATGAGTGCAAACAAGCTAGGAAGGCAAGGAAAAAGGCAGAACACTTTTTTCGTCGCCATCCTATGGTGCATAATTTAAATAAATTTAAGATTTTAAATGTTAAAGCACGGCGTACTTTTAAGAAGAACAAACGCCAATCTTGGCAACATTATGTATCTAAAATAAATTCTCGGACACCTATGTCCAAGGTGTGGAACATGGTCCAGAAAATCAAAGGTAAAGGTACTAAATCTACTGTCCATCATCTTAAACATGGAGATCAATTGCTTACTGATAAATCAGATATTGCTAATAAACTGGGTGAAACCCTTGCTAAACATTCTTCCTCTTCAAATTATGTACCTAAATTCCAGCAATATCAGAAACAATAGGAAAAGAAAACTATTAATTTCAATTCCGATAATGGGGAAGATTATAATGAAACGTTTTCTATTCATGAACTCTATACTGCACTTGATCAAGCTCATGATACTGCTGCAGGAGCTATAACATACATTATCAACTCCTGAAACACTTACCAGAAACTCTCCTAAATATTTTAGTGGTATTTGGACATCGGGTAAATTTCCTCCTTCATGGCGTTTCGCCATAGTAGTACCAATACCTAAACCTGGACGTGATCATACGGATCCATCCAATTATCCTCCGATTTCATTAACTAGCTGTGTTTGCAAGACCATGGAACGCATGATAAATAATCGACTTGTTTGGTACTTGGAAACAAATAACCTTATAACTGATATACAGTGTGGTTTCCGTAAAAACAGAAGTACTGTTGATCACTTAGTGCGTTTAGAATCATTTGTTAAAAATGCACTAATGAATGAACAACATGCTGTGTCTATCTTTTTTTATCTCGAAAAAGCATATGACACAACCTGGAAATATGGTATTTTAAGAGATTTATATGACTTTGGCTTGCGAGGTCGTTTACCTCAATTTATAGCCAACTTTTTAAATGATAGACAGTTTCAAGTTCGAGTGGGTGCTACCCTGTCTGATCATTACAATCAGGATCAGGGTGTTCCACAAGGCAGTATTTTGTCTGTTACACTTTTTAGCATAAAGATAAATAGTTTATCAAAAGTTTTAAACGATTCAATTGATCGATCCTTATTTGTGGATGATTTTAATATTTCTTGTCGTGGGAAAAACATGCATACTATTGAACGGCAACTGCAGTTGTGTTTAAACAAAATAAATAAATGGTGTCTTGAAAAAGGCTTTAAATTTTCTAAATCCAAAACTAATTGTATACATTTTTTGCAGAAAATATAAGCCACATAAGGACCCTGAACCCTCTCTAGATGGCACTCCCATCAAAGTTGTAAAGGAGCCCAAGTTCTTGGGCCTAATCTTTGACTCCCACTTAACATTTCTGCCTCATATTAAGTCCCTTAAAACTAAATGCCTGAAGGCTCTTGACTTGTTGAAAGTTGTTTCCAACTCAAAGTGGGGAGGGGATCTAACAAGCCTCTTACATCTATATCGATCACTCGTGCGTTCGAAACTCGATTATGGCTCCATCGTATATGGTGGAGCCTGCAAAAGCAACCCTAAACTTCTTGACTCTGTCCACCATCAAGGCTTAAGACTTTGTCTTGGGTCTTTCAGAACTTCACCTATTGATAGTCTCTACGTTGAGGCCGATGAACCATCCCTTACTCAACGTCGTATAACATTGTCTTTACAATACATTACTAAATTATATTCTAATGAATCTAACCCTGTCTATAACTGTGTCTTCAATCCGCTTTATGAGGATTTGTATATCAAAAAGTCTTCTCTTGTACCACCTCTTGGGCACAGAATTAAACCATTTATTTCTTCTGCCGGTATAGACCTGGAAAGTATATCGCCTTCTCGTCTTCTTTCTTCTCCTCCCTGGCAATTGGTTAGGCCACAAGTTGACCTAACATTAACATCATTTAAAAAATCAGAAACCAATGACTTACAATATAAACAAGAATATCATCAATTAAAACATAAATATAGCAATTACAAACCCTTATTTACAGATGGATCCAAGGACGGTGGTGCAGTAGCTTGTGCTACTGTCATTGGAACCAGAACAATATCTTCTAGAATTCCAGATAACAGCTCTATTTTTACTGCTGAAGCTAACGCCATATTAACAGCTCTTAAATATATTCAAAGACACCCTAAACGTAAACAATGTATAATCTATTCAGACTCTCTTTCTTGTCTTCAGGCGATTAAACATATTTCTTGTAAACATCCACTTTTAATAGAAATTATTGAATTGTACAATAATCTTGCTACTGGCCAGTACGACATCGTATTCTGTTTGTTACCCAGGCACGTAGGCATTTCCGGTAACACAATGGCTGATCTTGCTGCTAAGGCAGCACTCAACAAATCTGTGACACCACTTCTTATTCCATACACTGATTACAAAGCTAGCATTAGAAGTTACATCCGTGATCTGATGCAGAAGAAGTGGGACACCCAAGTAGGTATAAATAAATTACACGAAATAAAACCGTATATTGGTTACACCTACTTGGGCTGTCAGTCCAGATTTGAAGAGGTTATTTTAAGACGATGTCGTATTGGCCACACTAGATATACTCATTCATATCTTTTAAAAGGTGAGGATCCTCCATTTTGTATCCCTTGTGATGAGAGAGTCACGGTCAAGCATATTCTGCTTGACTGTGTCGAATTCTCCATCACAAGGGATAAATATTTCAATGTCAAAACTGTACAGGGTCTTTTTACTAACATTAATTCTCATTTAATTATAGGTTTTTTAAAAGAAATTGATTTTGTGGTTGAATTTTGAAGAACATGTTCTGTAAATAGATATATCTTAATTATTGGTTGTTTAGATTTGTAACTAGAATTGTTAGTGGCTGTACCCTCAAAGGGGGTTGAAGTATTGTAAAATTATTGTCCTCCTGAGAGGGTACGTAAGTCCACAAACAGTGAAAGTAAATTCTAAATTTCCAGGTTTTTAATCGTAGAATAAGTGTCTTTTAATTGTATGGCTAGATTTCACAAATTGCTGACGGCTGAGGGAATGATGTAAATCCAGCTAGGGTCCATGCAGGTAGCAAAAGTACTGTAAGTCCCCATGGTCCCTAGTATGGTCATCTACCTTCAGTTGTTAGCAATCTATAGCCCATTTTTACATTGTATTGTCCTGTATAGGTAAATTGTTTTAGGTATAGTTACTAGTTTTATATTCTACTCTGTGATATTCTAGTTGTTTTACTGTCCTTCGCTGACAGGTTTTATAATAGACATATATTTCATTTTAGTATTAAATGTTCTCGTCACGATATGGCTGAGATATTGCCGATGTGACGTTAAATATTAACTCACTCACTCACTCTAACCAAAAGAGACACGGAGGATCCTCGCCTCTCAACAGATATCCACGAGTAAACCATGTGTGGTTAACACGACAATGTCGGATGATAACCTCTTCAAATCATGTAGGTAGATCACCAACAACTGAAGGTAGATCACCAACAACTGAAGGTAGATCACCAACAACTGAAGGTAGATTATCAACTATTGTAGGTACCATGAAGGTATAACAAATATAGAGCTTTATTTCATGTAATTTATTAATACCTACTTTCTCGTCCCACTTCTTCTGCATCAGATTATGGATGAATGACCTAATCTGAGCGTTGTGAAGTATGGAAGAAGAAGTGGTGTCACAGACTGTAGAGTGCTGCTGTAGCAGCAAGATCGGCCATCATGTTCGCAGAAATTCCAACATGGCAACCAAATGACGATGACGATATCGTACTGCCCAGTAGCAAGATCATTATACATTTAAAAAAATTATAATAAAAGTGGAGGTTTGCTAGAATGATTTTAATATCTTGCAGATCTTTACAAAAAGTATAAACAATTATTTTTTTATTTAGAAAATTTAAAGCCGTTTTTAGACAGCCATTTGTGTATTTTTGTTTAAACAGAAACAGTTTCCGGTCAACAGTATTCACATTTGTACCGTCAAAAGAAATGTTAAATCATAAATCGATTCATTTGAAACCTTGGGTAGACTGTTGATCTTGATACTGTTAAGTATGACAGACAAAATACTGTCTTGTTGGACACCCTGATCTTGATTATAATAATCAGACTGGGATGAAGCCACTCGGATTTGAAAATGCCGGTCTATTAAAAACAGTGAGATAAAAAGAGGTAAGAGACCCCTCAAGCCAAAATCATGTAACCCATACTTCCAGGTAGTATCGTAGGCTTTCTCGAGATCAAAGAAAATGGATACTGCATGTTGCTTATTTATTTTAGCATTTTAGTACCAGATCAGTATGACCCGGCAAGGCTGTGGTATAGGGACCACAAAAGCCTTACGCACATGCAAAATTACATGTATGTCTGTGATAATCTTATATTTTTACTGTCCTTCAATAGCAGGATTTTGCGTTCTCAATTCATTAATTTTAGTATTGCTCTCGTCACGATATGGCTGCAATATTGACGATGTGACGCTACAAAGTACAAAGTACGGTAAAATAACTAGAATATCGCAGTTCGAATTTAAAACTAGCAAACTAACTAACAGTACAATCTGGACAATACATAATATGAAAATAGGCAAATGTTTACTAAAGACCAAACCGTTTATGTATGTATGTATGTATGTATGTGTATGTATGTATGTATGTATGTATGTATGTATGTATGTATGTATGTATATACATACATACATACATACATACATACATATATATATATGTATATATTATAATATATATATATATATGTATATATATATATATATATATATATTATTATTATTATTCAAATTTTACTGAGATCGGTAATTACTTCCATTAGAGTCCGTTTACCTCTTAGTGCAAGATCATTAACACAGTTTCCCATTTTAAACTTTGGAGAAAATACTACACTCAAATATTTATAAGTATTAACTGTAGCTATCGGTTTCTCTGTCAAAAAACAATTTTCGTTCCACGCTAGGAACGAAAGTGTTGGTTGTTGGTTATGAAAATAATCATAAAATATTTCCTTGTGATTCTTATTCCATATGTTACGATATAAATGTTCTTCATTGCTGGAATTATCCGCTCTTGAAAATTCTGTGGAGTCACAGGTTAACAGTCAACTAACAGCTAGGTGCTTTGATTCAACTCGAGAGTGCTCTGATAGGTATTTACAGATGCAATAAAGTAATCAATGACATTTCAAACTGCTTCTGACATATAAACATAGCTGTCCTCTCTGTCCCATGGACGTCTACCATTATATATGTACAAATGATTAGTGAATCAAGTAACTTTCTTCAAAACGTATTTACAGTTATATCACAAGAGTGTCTCTGGTCCAAAGGAGTACTTTCCTCCTCGGAGAGCGCTGGTCCACCACGTCTATTGCCGTCGCCCTATCTGACCGATAGAACGAGGAGCCAGCGGGGTACATACATTCCTAGCAGACCGAGGGACTTACCATTTCTAGTCAGGGACTTACCATCTCTAGTCAGGGACTTACCATTTCTAGTCAGGGACTTACCATTTCTGGTCAGGGACTATACCATTCCTAATGCCAACATTAGCAATATTCTAATTCAAATGTTGGCAGAGTTTAGGAAATGACGTATGAATGAACACATAAACCTCGCCCGATAACCTCCCAACAACGATCTACCTTCTATAGCTCATGTTTTATATTGTCTTATCTCCTTTAATTGCAATGTTTCAATTTTACATGCTAATTTTATGTTCATATTTTACTGTCCTTCCATGACAGGAGTTTATGTTCTCAATTTATCGATTTAATACTGATTTAAATTAAATTGTTCTCGTCACAATATGGCTGCAATATTGTCGATGTGACGATAATACAATAACTCACTCATTAGCACTAGTTTTAGTCACGATAAGGCTGAAATATTGCCGATTGTCACTCACCCAACAGTAGTGAGTCTATGAGCATAAGCCACATAAACGTTATAAGCAGAAAGTTGTGTATTCACGATTTTATCTAGGAATGATTTTATGAAACATAAAAAGTCAAATTGTTGCAGAAATGGAATGAATTCACTGTCATTGATTTTGGACATTAAACATTAAACCATTAATAAGAATGGATAGGTCACGAACATGTAAGGAAACATTAGCACCATGGTGAGTATACTGGATTTTCAGACCCGGCCTCCTCCATATTCATACTCCATCGTATCGGTGACCTAGACGTCTCCACGGGGGTTGGTGTCTCGGCACCGGCTGCGCCTTTTTTCGATGTTACTGAAATAGCAGCAGTGTCCTGGGTGTCGTCGATTGGTGTAAGGCGTGCGAATTGCCTGAACGTGTCAGGACGGTCTGGTTTAGTTCTTATAGCAAACAGACCCTTACGTTTCAGATCAGCCAATGTCTCTCGTCGCACTTTTGTTAAGCCATTGGCAAAACCAATGTTAGACATTTTGAACTGTCAGTCCCTTAAGGTTTACATTTTGTCGCCAGTTGACACAAATGTCGCTATGAGGGAGTGTGGCGTTGCTTGGTTGTTGTTCTTACCGATACAATGAACAAGTATAAAGTCACTCTATTGCCAATCCTCACTGCTGACATGCATGTTTAATAGATCTACAATGTCTACAGTATGTTGCTTGCAAGCTTCAACGTTCAGGACACGACATTGTCCCTGCGACTAAAGGCTTCTACTCCATCAAGCTCAGTGCCTGGAGAATCTCTCTCCTCTATGTAATGAACATAGCCATGTACCATATCTGCATCACTATGTGTAGTGCTTTGTCACACGAAACGTTGTCTAAATCCTTACGCAGATCCGACAGATTTTTCTAGCATTGAGCATTTGTCTGAGAGATTGCTTAGTGTACTCTTAATCGTCGTCAGTTCTGTTTGCAAGTTTGCCTGAGATCTTAAATTTCAGCTACAAGATCATTTTCATTGAGGTTATTTTTCTCATGCTAAGTGCCGGACCTGGGTTGGTTTGATGTCGTTAGCTAGACGTATCTGGAGTCTTACCACGCATGACAGAACCGCAAGACGACAGTTCACTAGAGAACCTTGCTGTGTAGCGCATCTGCATCACTCTACGTAGTGCATTGCTCAAACGAAATATTACCTAAATCCTTACGTAGATGGGACACAGATTTTTCTAGCATTGAGCATTTGTCTGAGAGATTGCTTAGTGCACTCTTAATTGTCTTCAGTTCTGTTTGCATGTATAGCCCGAGATTCTACATTTCAGATGCAAGATAATTTTTCAGTGAGGTTATTTCTCTCATGCTAAGTGCCGGACCTGGATTGGTTTGATGTCGTTAGATAGACGGAGTCTTACCACGCATGACAGAACCGCGAGACGACAGTTCACTACAGAACCTGATCAGCTTCATTTCTGAGGGTGAAGTGATCTGTCACGTCACGGGTGTAAAACATAACTCCATCACTAGTATGTTGATGATCTGCGGATTTGAATACCACGGCGGATAGCGTTAAGTGTATAGTCCACTGTATGACACATACAGAAGTCCGGGGCGGCATGCAGACGCAGATATAAAGGTTGTATATTCAATGGCGACATGTCTCATCTGTCTCGACCAAGGTGGGTGGACGAAATGTCCGATCCTAGCTCTGTAGGTCGGTAGATCGATCACAGCTTCAGTCATATCACATGCTGGGTACGTGAGCTCAAGCGTGCAAGCTCCTTGCTGTCCAGCCTTTTTCGATTTTGTAATTGCTGAAATTATTTGTTGTGCAGTGAAGAATCTGCATTCTCGATATCAGACCCTTTACTCTTTATCTTGCTTAAGCTAACATCTCGTATCAGGTAAAAATCTGTGAATGTTTTAAAGTAAAATCAGTTTGTGTACCGCTGACTACAAAATTGTCAAAACCGGTTCTTTTGGGTGGGCAATTCCCGAAATAACTATTTTGAGTACAATGCTTAAATGAGTTGTTTATGTGATAACCATCATTTATTCATTTCATTATTTACAAAGCGTCACACCAAATTTAAAAAAAAAACAAGAAACGGTCAGATATTGTTACAATTTGTGATACAGGTCAGTTACCCTCAAGAAGTTAACAGTGAGATGTCTGGTCATGGGGTAAACACAACTTTCGGATTATCACTTCATAGAGTGAGCCCTCAAACAGTATATGCTTTTTGGTGAAAAGTGATGCAGGAGACAAACAAGGGAGGTTCATCTCCATCCGCTCTGAGGAGACGGTCATAAGTAAACTGACCGTGGCCAATGCACCATCGCCACAAAATATCTCATCACGACTTGATTGACAACCCAAGTAGGTATAACCAATTGTGGGATTCAATTTATAAAGTTTATTTCTTCCAACATGGATGCCCCACCTTTTTTGTCTGTGGTCCGGGGTATAACTTGTGATAGTTCGTCTGAAGTCACTGTACGACATCATGGCTGAAAGCTGTGGCTCAGTGAGTGACTGAGTCAGTTAACATTTATCGTCACATAGGCAATATCGTGAATCGTGACGAGAACAATTTAATTTATGCCAATATTAAAATTAATAAATTGAAAACGTAAAAGCATGTCATCGATGGACAGTAACAACACTAGGTTACCTCAGATATAAACACAAAACTAGCATTGATAGCTAAAACAATGCAATCAAAGAGGACAATACGACATATAGCATGGGCTATAGCCTGAAAGTTGTGGACATATACTGCCTTTCAGAAAGTGTTCCACAGATAAAAAAATAACTTTCATTAAGCATGCTGACAAGGAAGCCAACGAGTCATTTTCCAGATGTTTGTAACACAGTGCATGCACTGGATGCATAATTCCATACATAAATACCTTAAATGCTGTTTCAAAAGAATGTACCTACCTTGTTCCTCGTTGTGATCTTTCTCCGAATTTGCTCCAACGATCGAGCTTCAGTGATGATATGTGAAGAAACAATTTAACCATCCACAATGTAGATGCTTCACTGCACTAAAAGGTTTGCACAAAAAAACATCAACTGAATATTCATTTTTAGAAACACGTGGTTTCAGATCATTGCCTTCACAAAGATAAAGTAAATTGATAAGACAACTGGCAGGTTTATGTTTGACGTATTCTCGACTTTAGATATATTTTTCCCAACCTGGTTGTTGTTTTACACATATTTTATTCGAAAATGAAATGGATTAGGCACACGTTATCCAACTTAGCAACGCCATCACCAAGACGTTGCATATGTCATATTTACAATTAGAAACATTGACATGATTTGTGGCAATAACATCTACAGGAATAAACTACAAAAATCTTTCAGTTAACTTAATACATCTATGTACATGTACACTTTTCATGAAGTGACAGAGTTGTATGACCAAACAACATTAATCTAAATTAATGGATATGCGACGTTTAACGACAGTACTTACATTTACAAACAGTTCTTTACGCTGCGTTGTATATAAAGAGTGAGTGAGTTAACATTTAACGTCACATCGGCAATATTGCAGCCATATCGTGACGAGAACAATATAAGTTATAGTAATGTTAGGATGAGAAAAGAGAAAAAGTAAAACCTGTCAGCGAAGGACAGTAAAAACACTAGAGTATCACAGAACATAAAACTAGCATTGAAAGTTAAAACATTGGAATTAAAGAAGACAATACAACGTAAAACCGGGGCTATAGATCGCCAACAACTGAAGGTAGATCACCATACTAAGGACCATGGGGACTTACATTACTTCTGCTACCTGCATGAACCCTAGCTGGATTTACACCATCCCCTCAGCTATTGGCGATTATCCTGAAATTTAGCCACTACTTAAAACAACAAATATTCTACGATTAAAAACTATTAGTAGATTTAAATTGACTATGAGAGTATTGGACTTACGTACCCTCTCAGGAGGACAATAATTTTACAATACTTCAACCCCCTTTGAGGGTATCGTCACTAACAATCTAAGTTACTAATTTAAACTACCAATCATTAAACTACAACTATCTACAGAACATATCAATTACAATTCAATAATAAATCAATTTCTTTTAAAAATCTAAGAATTAAATGAGTACTAACTGTGCTAAAAAGATCCTTCATTGTTTTGACATTGAAATAGTTATCCCTTATGATGGAGAATTCAACACAGTCAAGCAGGATATGCTTGACCGTGGTTCTCTCATCACAAGGGATACAAAACGGAGGATCATCGCCTTTTAGTAACTAACTGTGGGTGTAACGCGTATGGCCAATGCGACACCGTCGCAGAATGACCTCTTCAAATCTGGACTGACAGCCTAAGTGAGTGTAACCAAAATAAGGTTTTATGGCATGTAATTTATTTATTCCCACTTGGGTGTCCCACTTCTTTTGCATCAGATCACGAATGTAAGTTCTAATGCTAGCTTTATAGTCAGAGTATGGAATAAGAAGTGGTGTCACAGATTTGTTGAGTGCAGATTTGTTTAGCAGCAAGATCGGCCAATGGATTCCCAGAAATCCCTACATGGCTGGGCAACCAACAAAAGACGATGTCGCACTGGCCAGTTGCAAGATCATTATACAATTCAATTATGTCAATTAAAAGTGGATGTTTACAAGACAAATTATTAATAGCCTGAAGGCAAGAAAGAGAGTCAGAAAAAATTATATACTGTACATGATTAGGATGTCTTTGAATATATTGAAGAGTCGTTAATATTGCGTTTGCTTCTGCAGTGAAAATGGAGCTGTTATCAGGTAATCGAGAAGATATTGTCCTGGATCCAATGACAGTGGCACAAGCAACTGTGCCACCATCCTTGGACCCATCTGTAAATAAGGATTTGTGTGTACTATAATTATTTTTTAATTGCATAAACTCTTGTTTATATTGTAATTCGTTTGTGTCTGATTTTTGTAACTTTGTTAATGTGAGGTCAACTTGTGGCCTCACTAATTGCCAAGGAGGAGAAGAAAGAAGACGAGAAGGCGCTATATTTTTCAGCTCAATGCCGGCAGCAGAAATGAATGGTTTAATTCTGTGCCCAAGAGGCGGAACAAGAGAAGGCTTTTTGTTGTATAAATGCTCATAAAGAGGATCGAAAACACAGTTAAAAGCAGGGTTGGATTCGTTAGAGTATAGTTTTGTAATATATTGTAAAGCTAATTTGATACGGCGCTGTGTAAGAGATGGTTCATCGGCTTCGACATAGAGACTGTCAATAGGAGAAGTTCGGAACGACCCAAGACAAAGTCTCAGACCTTGGTGGTGGATAGAATCAAGCAGTTTTAGATTGCTTTACAGGCTCCACCATAAATGATGGAGCCATAATCAAGCTTCGAACGGACAAGTGAACGGTATAGGTGCAGGAGAGTAGCTTGATCCCCTCCCCATTTTGAGTTTGACACAACTTTCAATAGATCAAGTGCCTTCAGACATTTAGTTTTCAAGGATTTGATATGCGGAAGAAAAGTTAAATGAGAGTCGAAAATCAAACCCAAGAACTTGGCCTCCTTAACGACTTTGATAGGAGTGCCATTTAAAAATAATTCTGGGTCCTTATGTGGTTTATATTTACGGCAGAAATGGATGCAATTAGTTTTTGTCTTAGAAAAATTAAAACCATTCTCAAGACACCATTTATTTATTTTGTTTAAACACAATTGCATTTGCCGTTCAATAGTATGCATATTCTTACCGCGACAGGAAATATTAAAATCATCCACGAAAAGTGATCCATCTATTGAATCGTTTAAAACCTTGGATAAACTGTTGATCTTGATACTAAATAATGGCACAGACAAAATGCTGCCTTGCGGAACACCCTGATCCTGATTGTAATGATCAGACAGGGTAGAACCTACTCGGACTTGAAATTGCCTGCCTTGTAAAAACTGCGATATAAAAAGAGCTAAACGACCCCTTAAACCGAAACCATGTAAATCCTTTAAAATGCCATGCTTCCAGGTGGTATCGTATGCTTTCTCGAGATAAAAAAAGATCGATACAGCATGTTGCTTATTGATAAATGCATTTTTTACAAAGGATTCTAAACGTACCAAATGATCAATGGTACTACGATTCTTCCTGAAACCACACTGAATATTTGTGATAAGGTTGTTAGTTTCAAGAAACCATGTTAATCGATGGTTTACCATACGTTCCATGGTTTTACAGACACAACTCGTTAAAGAAATTGGTCTGTAATTCGACTGATCAGTATGATCCCGGCCAGGTTTTGGAATAGGAACTACAATAGCATTACGCCAAGAAGACGGGAAATTTCCTGAAGTCCATATTGAATCAAAAACATTTATCATTGTTTCCAAACATGATTTGGGCAAATGTTTCAGGAGCTGATAGTGAATACCATCAGCACCTGACGCTGTATCATGAGCTTGCTCAAGGGCATTGTGTAGCTCATGTAATGAAAATAATTCATTATAGTCTTCGCCATTGTCTGAAGTAAAATTTATTCTCTTCTTCTCCTGCAGTTTCTGGTAGTGTTGAAATTCAGGTACGGAAATGGACGAAGAAGAATGTTTGGCGAGAGTTTCACCAAGCTTGTTGGCAATATCAGATTTATCAGTTAATAACCGGTCACCATCCTTCAGATGATGAACAGTAGATCTCGAACCTTTGCCCTTAATTCTTTGTATCATATTCCACACCTTAGACATAGGTGTACGGGAATTAATTTTGGAAACATAGTTCCTCCAAGACAGACGCTTACTCTGTTTAAAAGTGCGTCGAGCCTTGGCATTTAAAATTTTTACTCTATCTAAATTATGTACTGTAGGGTGGCGGCGAAAATACTTTTCCGCTTTCCTCCTACTCTTTCTGGCCTGTTTACAGTCATTAGTAAACCATGGTTTGCGAACATGTGGAATTGCAGAGGACTTGGGGATAGTTTGGTCAGCAATGTTATTGATTATATCTGAAAACAGCTGTATAGGATCTTCGCTGTTTACAAAAACATCAGGTTTTAAATGATCAATACAAAGTGTTTTATATAAGGACCAGTCAGCCTTCTTGAAGTTCCGTCTGGATAAGGGTGGATCATCTCCAGGGATAATGCCTTTAAGAATAGTTGGGAAATGATCACTCCCACACAGGTCATCATGCACCTCCCATTCGAATTCATTACACAAATTTGAGTCGGCAAATGATATATCCAGGGAAGAATACGTTCCCGTAGCTGGATGTAGGTAAGTAGCTGAATCGTCATTGAAAATACATAAGTTTTTATCGGATATGAAATCCTCGATGATTTTACCCTTAGTATTTGTGTTGACACTTCCCCAAAGTGGGTTGTGTCCGTTAAGATCGCCCATGATTAAACATGGCTTTGGGAGTTGATCATATAGATTTTGAAGATCTGATTTATGAATATTTGAAGAGGGCGGTATGTACAAACTGCACAATGTCAGCGCCATGTGCAAAGTAATACGAACAGCTACAACTTGCAATTGTGTATTTAGAGCGACAGGGCTATGGATGACGTTGTGATGTACTAAAATAGAAGCACCTCCAGTTGCACGATCCCCCTGAGGAGAAAAAGAATGGTAAGCATCATACTGTCTCAATGTAAAATTATCTGTATCTTTAAGATATGTCTCTTGGATACAGAATGCCGACGGTTGATGATCTTGTACGAGTAACTGTAACTCGTTAAAGTTATTTTTAATCCCTCTGCAGTTCCATTGAATTATATTGGCCAGCTGAGTCATGGTGGCTCAATTGGCGATCTTTCGCGAGAACGTGACGGGGGTAAGCACCTCCGCTCGTCCTGTGAGTACGGGGTCACCTCCATGTCTAGAGGCCCAAAAGTATTTTGTAGAGGAACAACATGTGTTTCTTTCCTATTTAATTTTTTTCCTTTCTGCTTTTTCACTGGAATAGTGGGTGGTTGTGATGTGGCTAGTGGCGAAGCAGTCAATTGTGATGACTCAGACTGAATTTCTGTCTGAGACTCAGACGTTGTTTGAGTGACTAGGGCAGTAGATTCTTTCGGTTCAGAAGCAGGTTTGTTAGATGAAAACACAGGTTTTTCTGATTTGACCCAGGTCAAGTCAGTTTGACATGCAGCTGAGGACATTGCTACAGAACGTGTAACTGCAGCAGAATATGTTATATTTGCTGGGGTTGAGGACTGAGTGGTGACAAGTTTTTTGGCTTCAAAATAAGAGAGATTTTTTTCACATTTTATTTTCATTATCTTCGATTCCCTTTTATATATAGGGCATGGCCTTGAAGAAGCAGCATGAGTCTCTTTGCAGTTAACACACTTGAGATCATTCTCGCAACCTGTGCCATCATGAGGATCGCCACAGCGATAACATACTGCAGGATTACGACATGAGTAAGTCCCATGACCAAACTGTTGACATTTATAACACCGGAGTAGATTGGGGACATACACATCCACCCCGATGTTAAGATATCCTGCCTTAATGGACTGTGGTAAAGAAGGTCTGGCAAATGTTAGGAGATATGTATTTGTTTTAGTTACAATTCCATCCTTTTTAATGGTGAAACGTTTCACTGCTGTAACCCCCTGATCTTCAAGCTCAGCTGCAATATCCTCTTCACTCATATCATACAGACAGCGTGCCCTGTCACGTATGATACCACGGCAAGAATTAAGAGTTTTGTGCACGGACACAGCAACCTCTATATTGGCAAATGTTTTAACAGACATAAGGTTTAGAGATTGCTGTCTCCGTGCGCACTCAACTAGCAGTGAACCATTACGGAGACGGGTGACATTTTTCACCTCCCCACAGATCCCATAGATAGCTTTTGACACGGCAAATGGGTTGAGTTTGATAGGCATAAAATCAGTTGCTTCGATCACTAGATATCTAGCCCAGGAATCAGTAGTTGAATTAGTGTCGGATGGACGATCTAGTTCGTCCAGACGTCGCTTTTTGTCATGTCGAGTTGAACCAGCTTGTTGGAAAGTCATGGCGAAAGGAAAATCATTCACCATCCTTGCTCCCCACCCACCGTGGAGTGTCAACAAGGACGGTGTCTATTAGCAACGGGTATCCAAGATGCTGACACCAGGGATACAGGGATGGTATACTCCAGCGAATATGACACGAATAGCTGTATTTGCCTACCAATTCAATGCCAGACTGGTTCGGCCCTAGACAAGAAATTAGAGACATACATCATTCGGAGGTCAACATCACTAGATTGGCCCATGAGCCACCGCCTTCTGACATAGGACTCAAGGCAAATTATTATAGTATAGAGTATGATAATAACAAACGCTCATTGTCACAAATGTACAAACATGCACAATAATTGTTGAGGAAGTTTGTCCATGCACAGGGCATGGCGTGACCAGCCGACTGATAGAACCGGGCCAGTTCTACCACCCGTCTAGGTGAAGTCAGGACCAAAGTGGTGTGTTGAGTAACAGGAACGTGGTTCGAGGCCCCCATTACCCTCAACCACCAGGATCCCTTCCTCCACCGACACAGGGACGCAACCCACGGCCAACGGATTGGTGGACCAAATATGCCCCCGGATCCACACGGGGGGTTGGCGAGCACTTAGCGTTACCCAGCACCCACCACGAGGAGGTGGCTCGCCATGGGTGCCTGTATATAAAGAACATTCTAACAGGTAGTGCAATGAGGTTTCACAATACCAACCGCAAGTATAAGAAGCAGCTTTGTAATAAAACTGAAATGTTCATAAAATTACTGACACGCTTCATTCATATCACTGCAATTATTAAACATGGAAAACCAGTCTTGCCAATGTATCTCTTGATTTAATTTCTCAGAATTGCTTTTCATATAACACCATACGTCTCTAGTATTTGCCACTTGTGTAGATATATGAGCATTGATATTAAAGTAGGTACCTTTATGATCACTAATGTTTCTAGCGTAATCTATCACACCACTGTCTATGACTTCAACATCATCGCTGACAATAATAGAATATGATAATGTACTAGAATGTCATGGATATCACGGGTCACGTCAGACAACATATTTACATGTATGTCACCTAGTAACAATAACTGTACTAGATATGTCTAGGGCGGCTTCGATAGAGTCTACTCCCAAACTGGTCTTTTTCATATTCTGGTCTGTAGATTGCGCAGATAAGTAATGGTTTCTTGGGAAGATATACTGCAATCCAGATTGATCAGTCTTTTATAGTTTCTAGTTCAACAAGTCTTAACGACTTCTAACGTATTTCACCACCGCCGAAAGCATTTTTATCCTTTCTAATGAGGTTCTGAAAATGATCCCATATTAGATTTTCATCAGACACAGATTCATCAAGGTGAGTTTCAGTCAAATATACAACATTTGAAACAAATACCTTTGCTAGTGACGAAACTTCAAACATTTAAGTGAAATAAAGAGAGTGATTGATCTGGGCTTACACTGGGAGGTCCGGGATTCGACTCAATACATCACAGGCAAGCTCAAGTAGAATAGGAGAACAGGATAATCAACGCCGCATTTACATTGTCGAAACTTGATTGAAGTGAGCACCGAACAAGAATGGCATCGAACGTTTTCCATTTAATAAGTAACAATTCGAAAGCTTGTTGAATTTCTTGTGAAAGTATATATCTCAATTTGTGACAAAGCGTAAAATGAAACAACAACGCACACCTTGGTATAACCCGACCGCCGCACTATACTGTGTTATGTGATTACCCATATGGTTGACTGAGTTTACTTAGGAAAAGCAAAAATAAAGTGGATACGGGATCGGGTATTGCTGATGTTACCCAGAGTAGTTTCATAAACTAACAATTCTTAATGCCACCTGTGTTCTGAGCTTGTGTTTTGGAATACTTTTGAACATGGACAGGTTTAGAGTACAACGGTTTGGTGGAACATTTATGTTCATACTTTGGGTAATGGTGAGTGTATATACAGTGAATAGATGGGTATCTTGAATACTATGAAAGCGTAGTGTATATAATAACATACAATAACAAAATAAGGCATATATACTCACTGTCTCGTATACATATATGCAAACGATCCAAACCTTTGCCAGCTTTGTTTTGATAAAACCACGTATTAAGTGCACAAATTCTGTCTCCAAGAGAAAAACATTCTTCAAAAACCAATCTTTTTCAGAAGTAATCAAGGCAAATTAAACATAGTATTATACTACCCATCAAAACTAGTGTAAATGTAGCCACTTACTTCAGTCAAGTGTTGTGAACTATACCTTGTTTAAAGATACTGTTTACACATAACCGATGTATTGTAAAACAAATCCGAGTTCAACAGATGGTGGAGTTGGTTCCTCAAGGTTGTGGAGAAATTGCCCTAAATGTAACCACCATCGTAAGGGAGAAATATTTCAATGTGAAAAACTTTAAGGATCGTTTTATCACTGACAATACATTCCACGTTCAATTTTGGAATCCAAATACCAATCCTCGCGCAACAAATCAAAGCGGAATTCATCATCAAGGAACTTCCACCTTTTAGTATAGCTGACAGATCTGAATTTAGAGAGTTGATGAAATGCGTGGACAATCGTTATACGTGTCCATCGAGAACATATTCAGAGTGATAATACTTCCAAAGATGCACAATGATGCCAAGGCTGAAGTACAACTAGAATTTGCCCAAGGTGACGAGGTACTGATCAATATTTTTCTTTTTCCAGATTTCATTTTAAATTCTGAAATATTTTGTCAGTTAACCTGTGCATCTATGCGGCTCCAGGTATTGTTGCTCTCTAGCTTTCAAATGAATAAATTCTCTGTCAAAGTGGTGATCCTCATTTGATTGTTAGACATCTTGGGCAACGGACAGCTACATGAGCAACATTAATGGGGATTAGTGAATTTCTTCCTACAAACCAGGCTTATGACTACAGGTATCAAATTTGTATATTTTGATTGTGAATGTATTTTCAAATTTCAGTTATGTTTTGTTTTGGTGCTGCGTGTTCTGATTCATTATGAAACTGACCCGAAATAGATTCAGGATTTGATTTCTACTGATATGACTTGAATGTGATTTACAATTTTACATGAATGATAATTATTACAATGTCATAATGTTGTTATGTCAGCAATAGTACTGGCAAACTTTATATGAAATGAGACCATGCATACTTTAATTTCAACCAGCAGTGTTTCCCCTTTCCCTTATTTCTATTTAAGTATAATCTGTAATTTCAGCTGAAAACCCAGCAGATGTCATCAAAGATGCTGTAGAAGAATGGGGCATCAACTGTTGTACTCTCTTCCTACCCGTAACCACAGATATGGCACATAGGTTGTTTGTTTTGGTCAGTGGAGATAAAAGTTTGTTAAAAACTGCTTCAGTTGCAGCATCGGCCTTTGTGATAGTTGCTATGTCAACGTGGCCAGGCAACCGGAGGAGGACGATGTCACATAGACCAAAGAAAGCTCTAAAATATCCAGGAGGGTAGGGTGACTTGAAGTGAGTGAGTGAGTCTAGTTTTGCGCCACTCTGCGCAATATTCCAGCTCTTTGGCGACAGTCTGTAAATAATCAAGTCTGGACCAGACAATCCTGTGATCAACAACATGAGCATCAGTCTACGCAATTGGGAACCGATGACGTGTCAACTAAGTCATCGGGCCTGAACAACCGATCCCGTTAGTCGCCTCTTATGACAAGCATATACTTTTTATAGCAAGCATGGGTGGCTCAATACCTATTCTACCCCGAGACCTCCACGGGTCAATGTTTCAAGGCGAGACGATGAATTTGTAAACATGAGGAAGTTTTGGGGGTATGGTCCTATTGGATCTGTCTCTGGTAAAGGATCTCATGGTGTCATATCGAGAACGCTCTTCACTGTAGAGGAAATCATTTCTAGAAACTACAAAGTAAAGAATGGCTAGGAGCTTGTGCACTTGGGCTTACGTACCAGTGTGTGATGTGAGAGAAGTTATGATCGATCTACCGACCTACAGAGCTAGGATCGGACATTTCGTCCACCCACCTTGGTCGAGACAGATGAGACATGTCGCCATTGAACATACAACCTTTATATCTGCGTCTGCATGCCGCCCCGGACTTCTGTATGTGTCATACAGTGGACTATACACTTAACGCTATCCGTCATGGTATTCATATCCGCAGATCATCAACATACTAGTAATGGATTTAATCTCACAAATGTTTTACACCCGTGACGTGACAGATCACTTCACCCTCAGAAATGAAGCTGATCAGGTTCTGTAGTGAACTGTCGTCTCGCGGTTCTGTCATGCGTGGTAAGACTCCAGATACGTCTAGCTAACGACATCAAAACCAACCCAGGTCCGGCACTTAGCATGAGAGAAATAACCTTAATGACAAATTATCTTGGAGCTGAAATTTAGAATCTCGGGCTATACATGCAAACAGAACTGACGACGATTAAGAGTACACTAAGCAGTCTCTCAGACAAATGCTCAATGCTAGAAAAATTTGTGTTCCATCTACGTAAAGATTTAGGTAATGTTTCGTGCTAGCAATGCACTATATACAGTGATGCAGGTGCGCTACATGGCAAGGTTGAGCACATAGAGAAGAGAATAGATTCTCCAGGCACTGAGTTTGATAGGTTAGAAGCCTTTAGCCGCAAGGACAATGTTAAGCTTGCAAGCAACATATTGTAGACCTTGACTTTAAATATTGGTTAAATATCGCTCGTATGACTGAACACAGGACTCCTTTAGAAGTCTATAAAATGCGAATGTTCAATGATACCTGGGGATATAATATGTATGCTTCATATATAAGAAATATTCTTTTTTTCACATGGTTTTGGTTTTGTCTGGATTTCTCAGATGGTCGTGATGAAGTTGCTTTTACAAATGCGATCAAATCACTTGCAATCAATATGTTTTTCCGGCCATGGACGTGTAGGCTCGCAGATGAGGAAACTGGTTTGCATGGAGATGGTTGAACACACGATTGTATACAGGGTTTGACTGATTTCACATTAAGCTATAGATATATAAAGAAGTGAAAGATAAATTGGGCGTTTTTGACGTGGAGATTGGTCTTGCCCTATGAGTGGGATCTGTACGAATGTTTAAGAAAGGCCGTTCACACAATCCAAACTTCCTAAACGTGCATTAGATTCAGATGACACACCTGAATTCCCGACAGAATGAACGACGTCTCTTATATGTCATCAAACGACATTTATATATTTCACACTTTAAATGTTATGCACTTTGAAAAATAAGTTTCCATTTTCCGACTGTTCCCAAGAATTTATCTCCATTTTGTGAAAAGAAAATGTCCCACGTACAAGTAAATGAAACATCTTTTTAAAACTTCTTCTGAATAATACATTAATACCTTTTTGAATTGGAAACACTGCATGTATTGATTTTGGATTTTCACCATTAGCATGACGAGATAGATATCTACGCACAGGTGAGATAAAATCAGCGGAATGGTCAACTGTGTGTGTTTGTAGTATTTGTGACGTTTATTTTGCTTGATGTGTTTTATTAGCATTGTGTAAATACGTGGACCTCGGTGTCAGGATAGAACCCGTGCCTAGCCACCTATTCATGGTGGATGCTGAGTAACGCTAAGTATCTGATTTATTTGGTATTGGTGACTTTGATATCTAGTACACAAATCATTTTCCAATTATTCATGATTTTATATTCCCTAGATTCCTATGCCAGAAGGCGGTGGTCAATCTGGTATCGTCAAACTCTGAATCCCATATGTCTCCAATTACCTGTTATGGGCCAAACCAGCCTGGTAGTGTTTTTGGTAAGCAAATATGCACGTTGTATTTGCTGGAGTTTAACACCCTTCAAGCCCTGGTGTTGTAGATGGTTGCTTGACACTCGATAGGGGGTGGGGATCAAAGTGTTGAATACTATTCACGCGCCATGTCTCAAAACAAAATTTCTGGTTCATTGAAGACAAATAAATGTCGCCACGTGAAATCTTTGTCACCTGATGAAGAAGTTTCTCCAGATGTATCGAATTCTTGGACAAACTTAATTGTTATATCTGCTCGTGACGGAAAACAACTGAAACTTCAAAAAAGGTGAAAAAAGATGTCAGTCTTCTCCGAAGTGGTTCGTTGCTTTTTGAATTTACAGCGACAACAATCTGACCCTAACACCGAGATTGTTGTCTCGGTGCACAAATATCACTCTGTCCATGTAGAGAAATAGTTTCGGAATCATGTAAACTTTTATCTGCAGTAACAAACAATGGAGTAAGTGCTGTGAAACGTTTCACGAGGAAACAGAATAACACTATAGTCAAACAAAAACTTTGCTGTTCACCTTTGGCATGTCCACTCTACTAACATCTATTAAAGCTGGTTACTTTAACGTTGATGTGGAAGTTTATATACCAAAGATTTGGAACTGGAATTATAGAGGGGAAAAAATTAAATGAAGGACAAATATTAGTAAAAGATTTTCATCCGATGGCATTTTGTCTCCAAGAGACGTATCTTAATCCTACTGACAAATTTGAGTTAAGGAGATACAACTGTAATCATTCCTTTTTCTCCACCTTTTCTCTCTCATTCCTTTTCTCGACCATGATAATATTCACCATCAGCTCTGGAAACATTCCCTGGAATCATGCTTGGAAACACTTCTAAATATTTTTGATACTGTATGGACGTCAGGGTATTTCCCAACTTCGTGGAATAATGCCTTTTTGTCCTTATATCGAAGCCTTGTCGGATCATACTGATCATTTGGTACGTTTAGAATCCTTTGTAAAAATGCTATAATAAATAAGCAATATGCAGTATCGATATTCTTTCATCTCGAGAAAGCCTACGATACTACCTAGAATCAAAAAGGATAAATATTTCAATATCAAAACGGTAAAGAATAAAAATAATTTTCAAAACTTTCATTATCATTTATTCATTGGTTCTTTTCAAAAACGAGATAGATTTGCTTAATGAACTGTGATATGTTTTGTAAGTAGATAAGGTTTCTAATGGGAAGTTTAGATTATCTAATGTGTTATTTTTTTTAGTGGCTGTATCCTCAAGTGAGGCTGAAGTTGGACACCCAAGTTGGTAACAATACATTACATGAAATAAAACCCTATATCAGTTATACCTAATTGGGTTATCAGTCCAGATTTGAAGAGGTCATCATGCGACGATGTCGTATTGGACACACACGATATACCCATAACTACCTATTGAAATGTGAGGATCCTCCGTTCTGCAAACCTTGTGATAAAAGAATCACGTGCACAGTCAAGTACGTCCTGCTTGACTGTGTTAAATACTCCATCACAAGGGATCAGTATTTTAAATCACGAACTGTGAGGGATCCTTTTAACAATGTAAGTTCTCATTTAATTTTTGCATTTTCAAAAGAATTGGATTTGTTGACTTATTTAGAAGTTTAAATTAATAACTCAGATTGTTAGTGGCGGTACCCTCAAGGTAGTTTGAAGTACCGTAGAATTATTGTTCCTAGAAGGGAAAGTTAGTCCCAAAACTCTCAATGTAAATTTCAAACCATTATTATTCTAACTTTGACTGCAATCGCCGACTGCTGAAGGGATTATGTAAATTCAGCTAGGGCCCATGCGTCTACTGTAAGTTCCCATGATCCCTAGTATGGTGATCTACTTTCAGTTGTACGCACTCTATTGCCTTTTTTATATTGTATCGTCCTCTATAGTTAAGCATTTTAGATTTCATTACTAGTTTTAAACATATTATATTTGTGATAGTCTAGTTAGTTTTACTGTCGCTGGATACATCAAATTAATTACGTCGCCAATTGAAATCTTTATCACCTGATGAAGAAGTTTCTCCAGATGTAGCGAATTCTTTGACAAACGTCATTGTTACATCTGCTCGAGACGGAAAACCATTGAACTTTAAAAAAGGTGAAAAAAGATGTCAGTCTTCTTCGAAGTGGTTCGTTGCTTGTTGAATTTGCAGAGACAACAATCTGAGCCTTCAGCAATTTGTTAACACCAAGATTGTTTTACTGTCGCTGGATACATCAAATTAATTACGTTGATTTGATCGTTATATGGCTCTAATATTGCCGATGTTATGTAAAATTTTAACTCTATCACTCACTGTATATAATCCAATATCGAACAGTCACTCCTCGATCTACACTTTTGTGATGCGATGACACTAACTTAGTCAGCGAGCGAGTCTGACCATCCGATCCCATCTCTTTTGACGAGCATGAGTAGTTGAAGATCAATTCTAACACGGATCCTCACGGGTGGAAAGATGATGAAGTGTTTCAAATATTTTTATTTTCGTTTAATATAGATCAAAGCTGTGAAGATAACTTTGGACTCAGCAGTGACAAAGGAACTACTGCATGGACACCTGAGGACACTTGGATCCAATGACTGTGGCACTGACATCTTTACCATCATAGATGGTAAAATAGATCTGTGGGTGTTGTTTTTGTTACTATAGTAACATCTACGTTTGACTTCAACATCTGCGAAGATGTGGAAGAAAGTATGTGGAAAGCTGATATGATATTGTGGGTAATGTAACAGGCGTATGAATAGTGCATTGTATTTAATTTCTTAAACGATAACATATGCTGAATGTGAGTATATCTGTGTTCTTGCTGGTGCAGAAATGGGACTGATGTCTGCAGTTTTCTGTTCTTGGAAAACAAACATGTACAGCTCGCCTGAATGTTTGTGCCGGTCTGACTGACTGACTGAGTTTAGTTTTACGTCGTTTTTAGCAATATTCCAGCAATATCACGGTGAGGAACACCACAAAATGGGCTTCACACATTGTACCCATGTGGGTCATCGAACCCGAGTCTTCGGCGTGACGAACCAACGCTTTAACCACTAGGCTACCCCACCACAGGCACTGTAAGTCATTATGGTTCCTAACATATCTTATCAGTTCTTGGCAATCCACAGCAATCCACATGTTATATATTGCACTGTCCAAAGTTATCTGAGTTAAGTTTATGTCAGAAAATAAACACTTTAGGTCTGTTTACAAGGTAGTGTCTATGAACAATTATGAGCATAATTCAGCATCTTGACAATGATATCCTTGCTATGACACAATGTCATCATTCACCTTTTTTCATGCCACTATATAATTTGCTTTTTACAAGAAATGTAGTTTATATCACGGTAGATTCAACTGAATCAAGATATTTCCTTCGCTGAGATAACACTTGGAATAAGGCATTGAACATGGGAATATTCGAATCGTATCTTCAGAAATTGAATTTACATTAAACTTAGCTCAGAATACAGGTAACTGTTGTTGGCGATCTATAGCCTGTTGTTTTATTGTACTTTCTAAATAGTGATATTAGTTTTTACTATCCATGTTAGTTTTAATTCAAATTGTGATATTCTAGTTGTTTTACTGCCCTTCGTTGACAGATTTTACCACATGTATATATCTCATTTAAATGTTAAATGTTCTCGTCACGATATGGCTGATATATTCCCGATGTGACGTTAAATATTAACTCACTCACTCACTCACTCAGAAAACAGGTCTCAGTACCAAGTCAACAGCACTTAGGCACCACAGCCTAAGGTGTACTGTAAATGAAGAACGGTCTTGCCAACAGCTTTCTTCTGACTACTCACATACGACTTTCTATGAGACTCCTTTGTAGTATTATGTGCAATAGGTACATGTAGGAAACTCTGGAGTCTTTTTCATGTTCATGTATCTGTCCAATCAAAGGTTCTGATCCAAATTGCCAAGGAGACAGAATGACAGAAGACAGAATGACAGTCATTAATTTTTTTCCAAGAGCACGTATTGCCAAATTGTTGTTACATCTGTTCACTGTCCCTAGAATGGTAATCTTCCTTTAGTTGTTGGGGACCCATAGTCCGTGTTTTATATTGTATTATCTTCTGTAATTACAACGTTTTAGTTGTTCATAGTTTTATATTTATATCTGAGATATTCTAGTAGTTTCACTGTCCATCGTCGACAGTTTTTTTAAGTGTACATATATTCCATTTTAGTGTTAAATGTTCTCGTCACGATGTGGCTGAAGTATTACCGATGTGAAATCTAAAATCCATTTAGTCGTGTGTTAAATACTTTTCCTCACACTGTCAGTAACATTCATTCGTGGAAACAAACTGGAGAGGAACACGGTATGTATGTTCTTCTCGAACTGTGTAAAATTGAATGTATGCATGCTTTATATGTTTGTAGGTAGATGACAGTATAGCGTGTGCACCTATACAAACATAAACAAACCTCGACGGTACATGCTTTATATGTTTGTAGGTAGATGACAGTACAGCGTGTGCACCTATACAAACATAAACAAACCTCGACGGTACATGCTTTATATGTTTGTAGGTAGATGACAGTATAGCGTGTGCACCTATACAAACATAAACAAACCTCGACGGTACATGCTTTATATGTTTTGTATTTAGATGGCGATGACTGACGTAGGTAGTATCGTGTATGGAGTTGGCAATTATGCGACTCGAGTTATGTCTTTCACTGGTGTTATGTTTCAGAATCTCTCCTAATAGTTATTTTCTTCCTAATTCTTGTTGAATTAAAGCAATTTCATGTTTAGGTATTTAATCTGACAACATCCATCTTGTATTCATACCTTTCAGACATTTGAAACAATTAAAACTACCTTTTAGAGTTCTATTTTGTTGAAGCGGTGGCTTAATGGGTTATGACGCTGAATTTGAAATTAGTTGGCTCCCGCTGACAGTACGGGTTCCGATCACTAATTCTTCTTTAATCGCAGCCTCACTAGTGTAATTATAGCCTCTCACTTCAGTGAACTGCTCTAAACTAGGTACTGCTTGCACTGCAAAACAAATTCGTAATTTGAAAAAACATATTTTCATGAGCTCAGTATTTGATTTGTAGTTAGTTCCTCCAAGTTTTTAGAGAAATTCATCTTCGATAACACACACACACACACACACACACACACACCACCTACCCCCCACCACCAACCCCCACCACCACCCCCACCCCCACCTCCCACGCTCACTCACACTTTAAACACACGTATGCTTAATGTCGGATTCAACATTACATTTTCTTTCTACATAAAGCGAATCTATCGTTTAACCTTTATCGTACTGTACGCCAGCTGTATAAACATAATATTGTTCACGTATATAAATGCTTTACACGCAGTTCTTTCCATCCATCACGTGAACGATATCAGTACTGGCATCTACACAGAATCGTCGACAATGTAGTAGTACCGAAGACGCCGAGGCAATGTTTCGCATATAACATATTAGTCACAATTTGCTTGCAGTGACATCCAGACGGAGAGAGATGGTTCCCTGCACCACACTTGAAATAGTTATCATATTGTTCAAAATGATGGTCATTGCAACCTTTGACCTAGAGAAACAGCCAGTTGGACCTGAAATGTGCAGAAAGCATTGTGGCCGATTCTATGAGTGTACATTTTGCACATTCTTGACACGAAGGCTTACCTGCATTGCTACATGGTCCAGATATCCGCCACAAGCTAATGGAGAGGATTTTCTCTATCTGAACTCCACCAAGGTATGAGCGTTTACTCAGGTCACCTGAATAACGCCAAGTTCGCGAAACTAAGACGAGTGAACAAATAAACTGACGAGCAAAAGAAAGAACACATTTTGTGCATCTTCCAATAGGATAAAAATAGCAAAGCCTTTTGATGAAATGGAGAATTATGCTGAAGCTTTCTGTAATGGACGCGTTTTATCATCAAAATGCCATTGTAACAATCAACACCGATGTAGGTATGACCACTGCAGACGGTTCCTACGATCCTGAAGGTCAAGGCTATTCGACGCAACGGAATGGCAAATGTGCCAGCGGCACAAAGTCGTCATTTTGAATTGGTTCACGCGATGACACAATGATGTGGCTGCTGATGACGTCTGGCTGCGTAGGCGAATAATCTGCAGATGTCGATCCTCTTCGAGTCTTATGATTCTGGGACGTCCAATTCCGGGTAGATTATATTGAAACAGTTAAACAGCCGAATTATAGGTTGTCTTGTGCAATCCAATGTCCTTGCAATATTAATGTTGGAGGCACCCATTTGTGACTCTCCTGTGGCCGGTTCTCTTGCGACGGCAGGCTGAAGATTTTCTTGTGAGATTTTTGTCAAGTGATTGTTCAGCCTTCACCACAAACAGGTTTGATACTCTCTGTACTAAAATGGCTCGTGCATGGGACAATAATGACAAAACACGTACACGTTTTTGGTTGCATTTTGGCAAATCAAACATAATGGTTGCGTTCTATACAATTAGTGTTCTTCGATAATTTAACTAGTTAGAATGCACATTTCGTATTGCAGCAAAACTTTCTTCCCTTTGCTCGTCAGTCTACTAACTAATGCTAAGGTTGACGGTACATCCATGTAGCGACACAACATCATTAATCATGATCAGTTTTAATCAGTTTTTATGATCTTTCAATTGTTTCAAAAAGTTCATTTCAACGCTGTGGAAAAACAAGGATGTTATTACGAAAACATTAACAAACAGTAAAGTAGCCACGTCCACAAATATGAAAGTCGGACAACTGGTAGTCTAGACCGCGGTGACTGACAGGCTAGGCGGCTGACTGGGTGCTGGCGATTAGCTGCCTGACTCTTAAGGGTGCGGTTTCGAATCTCGGATGGGACTCAACCCAAGAAGTAACAAAATTTGTACTTTACTAAGAAAGGGTAATAAATAATAGGACCTTTGTTATAAATAATTGTTCTGTACTAACTTTAAGCAAAAGTTAACAAAATGTCTGAAATATATGTTACATAGAGTTTAGACATTATTTGACACATATGAGTGTATCCCAGTACCGTAGATCGACGCTCGGGAGTTTGGTCACTCTATGTTCTGGTCTAGACTCAATACTATCATTACGTCTTACGGTTCACAACACTGTACTACTCTGTTACTTTACATAACTCTCATATTTCACGTGCGTTCCCATTATACGTGTGACTGTGGATCCCTTGAAGGATATAGTCACTCACTTTCACAATGCTATGATGTCTTTCACGCTTTGCAATCATGTCAATATGTTGTCTGTCATTATAACACTATGTATATGTATCTAGTCACTCACTTACTCACTTGAACGTCGTAGGGCAAAATTAAACCCTGTAAAAAGTAAAACTATGAACACTGTTACGGTTAAGAATTTACTGTGACAAACAATGTAAGAAATCCCCTGTGATCCCAACAAAACAGAACAAAAACAAGTCATAAACCTTCAAAATTCTGTTATTATGCAACGAGAGCAAGGTATACAAAGTCACAAATCAACACGCAATACAGATTTCAAATACAATATAAGTGAGACAAAATCTAAGGCTATGGGTCACAAAATATATTTAGTAGTAAACTCACCAAAGTCTTGGTCTGAAAGGGAATCAACTATGCAGAATGTAAACACAGCGATCGGTCTGACAGAGATAATGTAGATTCAGGCGTTGACGATCGTTGGCGATGTAACTCCAGTACAGATGAATGAGTGTCGCCCTCAACACGGTAACCAGCCTTTATATATATAATCAGTCATTTCCCGAAAGTTCGGGCACTTACGACGATCGTCAACACTGTAGAATGCCCTCGAATAAGTCTTCCACAAGTAAACACATAGAAAACTAGGAGCAGATAAATTCAGGAGAACCAGAATCCTAAAAGTGTTGACCAGCTATTAAAACGAAATGTGACCCATCATAATTATTATTCAAAACACTAAATGTTGTGACCCAATAATAATTAATTAATAACAGAAATGTACAGAAAATACATACTCGTAACAACACATATATATTTTTTGTACTTGTCTATAGGAAAGGCTTGGGTCTAGTTCACAAAAACTGGAGCTATGTGCAGAGAGACAATCAAGGATTGTTCTTACAAGAACAAATGGCTCAACGTGTATAAAAGGTAAGAGTTATTTTCTATTCATTTGTGAGATACTATTCACTGTCACATTAGCAATATTACAGCTGTATCTTGACAGTTGGTGCATTAAGAAGGAATTCATTTAGACTTGAAAACATGTACCGAAATGCACAGCTTGGCTATCACAGATTATGACTTGAATCCGACACGTTAGCTTAAGCAAGATATCTCTATTCAGAACACGACTATATAATCACTGTTCCCAGGAATATGGAAATTTACAGTATGTATTTACCTGCAATGACCACACCCACGAATATCTGCACAAAACAGATAGGGACGAGTCTTCCAAGGATGCCCCTGATATTGGTTCACATGCAGGTAGCAAAGGTACTGTAAGTCCCCATGGTCCTAGTATGGTGATCAACCTTCAGTTGTTGCGTTCTATAACCCGGGTTTTATATTGTATTGTCTGCTTTAATTACTAGTATGTTTTACTTTCCCATGATAGTTTCATGTTTATATCTGTGATACCCTAGCAATTTTACTGTCCATCGTGACAGACTCTATTCCTCAAAATGTGTTCAGTTTTCTCATATAAATTGTTTTCGCCACGAAATGACTGAGATATTGCCAATGTGACGTGAAATATTAACTCATTTATAGCAATTATGTTGTCAAAGACAATTTCAATATGGTGCTCCGGTGCTCTGTTCCTTTGCTGACAATACGCTTACTTAGCTTATTGGTGTGTCCATTATATTTCATCTAAGAAAATTACACTCCAACTACTGATTAACATAAATGTTAAATCAATAGTCAATGATGTATAAAACAGACACTTTTGTTGTATCAGTGAGAACAAAAGAAAACACACGACTCTTGTTTGTGCCATACGACGGGAGTTCGAAGACCCAGTTGCGTGCGTTAAACCTTCTGAACAGCTCCATGACAACTTATCACCATATATCACCACGATCCCTCACTGCCCTGACATATGTACCAACACTCCGACAAGTGCTGATGGCGTCTTACAAACCGAAGAATATCCGAGCCTTCTCACTATAGACTGATGGCAGTGTTACAATAAATAAGGGAATGCACAGCTTGTCAATTGCAGTGGACGATGCTCAACAGTTGGTGTTGTTGCTGCTAGGTTGCCATCTCACTGTATACATAGTATGACACCGGATGGGAGATTTTTCAAGACCAGCAGCTGTGAGATGAACGCAAAGGTTATTTGTCTAGATACAAAGCGAGAAATCCTGTATGCCGCTGAGAGTGGATATATGTATTCACTCACATATGACGGGCAGGATAGACAGTTGATGACGTCATCAAACTATTTGCAGTGTCTTTTTCTAAGTAACTATGGAGACGTGATGATTTATAATGACAATTCTAGAATCATGGAATTGGACTTATTCCAAAGCAGGACAAGAAGACAATTACTTAAGCCGAGCCATAGACTTAAGACTTAAGAATATTGTATCTCATAAAGGTCATTTGTATATAAGTTTTATGTTTAAAACCAAGATCTACGTGTGGTATGAGTCAAGATATTTTCCTTTAGGGGGGGTGGGGGTGGGGGTGGGGTAATTACGGTAGTAGGGATGGACAATTAATAGCTCTGGCATCAGAAATGACTGATGATGACTGACTCTCTTTGCGTGACAAACATCAATGTCATTTTACATCTTTATCATTTTAAATACATATATGTTCATCGAACACTTGTTTGTCTGAAACCTGTGATCTGTGAAGGTCCTGGGGTAGAATAGACTTTCGGCAACATACGCTTCAATAAAAGGCGACTATTCTTGTCGTAAGTGGCATCTAACGGGATCGGGTGGTCATGCTCAATGACTTCGTTTACACATGTCATCGGTTCCCAATTGCGCTTATCGATGCCGTTAATTACTGGATTATCTGGTCTAGATTCTATTATTACAGATGGAATATTGCTGAGTGCGACGTAAAACTAAAGTCACTCACTGAAATCTATATACAGGGATAACATGAGGAGCATGTAAACCAGGAACTATGTGCATGTAAATGTATTTTGTTGTTTTAAAACTGCGATGTCACAATTTCCAAATGTATCAAGCGCTGTCGTAATCCGCATACTGATAAACTGAGTGGAAGTAGCATGCCTGAGTGTCATCATCATAGATGCTCTCTTAAAATTTAGATGTCATTGGTTTGTATTCCGTATATTGTTTCATATGGTACCGTCCTCTATAGTTTAAGTATTATGGATTTTATTATTAGGATACATTACTAGTTTTAAATACACACACACGCACACTTCTAATAAATATACACACATACATACATACATGCATGCATGCATGCATGGATGCATGCATACATACATACATACATACATACATACATACATACATACATACATACATACATACATACATACATACATACAGTCTAAACTTTGACGCAAAGTATGAGCAAATAATCAAGACACTTACGTTTTATACACCGAAAGTCTTTCGACCCGCAAAGAATCACCCTTGATGGTCTGTGTGTGCACAGGTCCTTTCTTTGTAGAAAGGTCCTAAGTTTTGCCTAAGAGAGAAGCATTACGTACATAATGTTACCAATTACCTAAAGCTTAGTGAGAGAGAGAGAAGAGAGAGAGAGAGAGAGAAAGAGAGAGAGAGAAGAGAGAGAGAAGAGAGAGAGAAGAGAGAGAGAGAGCTTCGTTAGTTTTACTGCACTTTGTTGACGGATGTTTTAGGCAGTAACATTGCCGATGCGAGGTAAACATTTAACTCCCTCAATCGTGTTACATATCAGAGAAAACTATACAGCCTGAGACCTCGTGTGATCTTTCTGTAGACTTACACGTGCCAAGTCATGACTTTGAGAAACCCTAAACAAGAAACTTGGTCTTTTCAAATTATTGGGGTTTTACACATTTATGTGAAGGATATCTGTGACATGCAGAGGTTCAACATTTTCTCCAAAGCCACTTGCTACAGGGCAAGACCAGCTAATCCAGTGACCAATAGCAAGCACAGTAATCAACGATCTTGGATACGGTGACATGGTCCCACCATCTGATCCCATTCGTCGACTTTTACTTGGCACGGTTTGGTAAAGACTGATTCTAACCTGGCTCATCAAGGGTAAAATCATACTTGTTTTGACATCATTAATTTTGCGATAACTGTCATATGCAGGGGTTCAACATTTTCTCCAGTTAGCCGCGTGAAACCGATATTGTTTCATTGTTGTTTTTGTTCCAGTGAGAACTGAGGAAAACACACAAGTCTTAATTCCGCCATACATCCATAGACCAAGAACACCATTACATGGGTTACCCCTCTATCACAACTAAAACATCCAAGCCTTCTCACTATGTTCCAGACTCAGTGTTACAATAAAGGATCAAATATGCAGCGTGTGTATTGCAGTGGACGATGCTCAACAGTTGGTGTTTCTAGCAGCTGCATGGCCGTCTCCTTTTATATATAGTATGACACCGGATGGGAAATTCTTCAACATCTCCAACTGTGAGATGAAAGCAAGGGTTTTTTGTCTTGATACAAAGCGACAAATCTTGTACGTCACTAACCTTGGACAGATGTACTCATTCATATATGACGTGCATGGTAGAAATGAATTGTTCAAAAACAGAACAAAACCGAATAAACGGTCCGTGATGTATTTTAACGACAATACTAAAATCGTACAAATGGAGTTGTTAAAAAACAGAGCAAAACGAACATTAATAGGTCCCAACGATTGGGTTATGAACATTGTCTCTCATAAAGGTTATATGTATGTGAATTTTCTAGGCACAAGCAAGATCCACGCGTGGTATCAGGCGGGCTATTTTCCTTTAACGGGAGCTAATAACAGAATACACTTGATAGCTCTGGCAACAGAAATGACTGACTCGCCATCTATAGGAGATAAGATGCGTTTTGCATCAACAACACAGAGTGGGTATGTACATTGACAGGAGAGTTAATGTACTGAAAGCGAAATATGATGGTGTGGTAGAGATACGCTATATCTGGTCGAGGCAGTAAACAGGACATGTGTATAGTACAAAGGCTCAGTCTATATATGGTATGAGCACATTGGCGACAGTTCTGTTCATGTTGGATCGGTGCTGGTGGAGATAATTTAGATTTACTGTGTTATAGTTATGAAGCGCTGATAAGTGACATGACTGAGAGAAGAGAGCTGAATAAAGGTGAATGTCGACGAGAACGTCTGAGTCGATTGGTTTATATTTTCTCTCACAAAGGTTATTTAGATGGGAGTGTTCTTAGCACAAACAAGATCCACATATGGTATCAGTCAGGTTATTTGCCATTAAGGTGAGCTAAGCACGGTACAGCAAGCAGACAATTGATAGCTCCGGCATCGGAAATGACTAATATTGTCTCTATTTGTTGCCCAACCTTCTTTCAGAAAAAATGTCACTTTATATGTTTATCATTTTAATACCTGTGCTTATTTGTAAACAGTTGTTCATCTGAAACATGTATGCAGAATAAATAGCCAAGAGCATATAAACGAGAAACGTGTAAATGCGTAATGTGTAAACGTTATCCAGTGTCTATCCTGCCCGTCGTATGTGAATGAATATATCTGTTCAGGGTTGGCGACATCCATGTTTTGTCGGTTTGTATCAAGACATGTAAATGTCTTTTGTCGTTAATAAACTGTTCTGTGGCATCAGATTCCTCGCTGTGTCAATTACTGCTCTTACTGCTGAATTACGTGGAACATACTCTCCTCTCGATCTGTCACTTATGGATTCAAATATTCTGAATGGGTTTGAATGATCAGTCCATGATGACATTTGTGCAAGTTACCATTTCCCAACAATTATTACTTCTATGAATCTCGTGGTTGAACGGTCATTAACACGTTGGAACTTTAAAAGGGTTAATTAGCCATTATTTCAAACCCTATGATTTGAAACATTTTAATGGCAGTTTCTGGAATGTTCCTGAACCAAAGGAACTATTTTCAGGCCACTTTCGTGCTACTGGAGACGAAAACAGTCTCTGCAAACCCGCACATATGCAAACCATTGTTTCATAAAAACATACTAGGAAAAATTGAAAGAAGACAGAAAAATACATCCAACAACATCCGACAATGGATGACTTGAATCCAAGTAAATGTAAAATGCCACAGCAAGACGAACCTTTAAACAACTAAACGTTGGTCATTCGGGATATGTGTATCCAAAAAATCGAAAGCGTGGAACATGTTTCAAAAGATGAAAGATTGTGACTCTTTATTAACGAAGAAATACGAAATTGCAAAAGGACTTTGGTGAAACTTTGACTTTGAGAAACCATTCCTCATCATAGAGTTTCAAACCTAAAAAAAACATTAAGAAAAAAAAAGAAACCAATCACAAAACCATTTCTAAGCTCTCTGCAAACAAGCACATACACAAAGCATAGTTTGAAACAAACTGCAAACAAGCTTGGAAAACTAGGAAGAAGCCGGACATACTTCCGACGACACCTTACTGCACAAGCCGTCAAAATGAAAAAATGTCAGGGCCACATGGAGGAAACGCAGGTCATGGAGGAAATATGTGTCCAAAATCAACTCCCGCACACCCATGTCCAAGGTGTTGAACATAATTTATAAGATGAAGGGCAAAGGATCAAAATATGGTGTTTGCTATCTCAAAGATGAAGACTCTCTTTTAATAAGTAAACTTGACATTGCAAGCAAACTCCTCTCCATGAAATTATAATCTTCCGTTCCAGAAATGCCAAACTTCATAAAAAAAGAAATCAGACAAAACGTTTTCTCTGAAATTACGCACTGCCATTGGGCAGGCTTATGACACTGTAGAAGGAGCTGATGATATTCATTATCAGCAGCTGGAGCATCATGTTTGGAACCACTATATGGACAAACGGAAACATTCCTCCTTCGTGGCATAATGCCACTATCAACCCTTTACCAAAGCCTGGCCGGGATGGTACAGATCCCCCAAATTACCGTCTTTTATCACTAACTAGCTGTGTTTGTAAAACAAACCATGGAGCTTATGGTTAACAATCGATTTATCTGGTACTTGGAGACTAATAACCTCCTTAGTGACCCCGACGTACCATTCTCCATTTTCTGTGTCTGGAATCGTTTATCAAATCTCCAAAAACACACTGTATCTATCGTTTTCGACTTTGAAATACATATGATACAACATGGACACGTGGAATCTTAAGAGAATTGCATGAATTTGAATTGAGATGCTGATTACCTTGGTTCATACATCAGGTTTAGAACAACAGACAGTTTCAAGTAAGAGTGGGTTCTACAATCTCTGTTAACTTCCACAAAGATCAGGGCGTCCTTCGGGGCAGAATCCTGTCTGCCAAACTCTTTCGGGTCAAAACCAGAGACCTTGATCGACTGTTACCTGGTATGTTTGATATTGACATCATATTTGAAACGAAAGATCAGGCGTACGTTGTTTTAAACGTTTCGCAAATTGTAAAAACGATGCTACTATTAAAACAAATATTTACCGGGTTTCCTTTTCGTCACCAAAGGCACGAAAGTCTCTTCAGGCAGCCTGTTGCTACATCTCAGCTGTTTTACATGCCATAAGTCCTTGCACAATGTCTGTTGTGTGTGCCTACCACGCTGCAGATGATGTTGTTCACCACAGTGGTGAGCACACGCTGCAGATGGTGTTGTTCACGTCACTATTGAGCACACGTTGCAGATGGTGTTGTTCACGTCAGGGGTGAGCACCCGTTACAGATGGTGTTGTTCACGTCAGTGGTGACCACAAGTTACAGATGGTGTTGTTTACGTCAATGGTGAGCACACGTTGCAGATGGTGTTGTTCATGTCAATATTGAGCACACGTTGCAGATGGTGTTGTTCACGTCAGGGGTGAGCATCCGTTACAGATGGTGTTGTTCACGTCAGTGGTGACCACAAGTTACAGATGGTGTTGTTTACGTCAGGGGTGAGCATCCGTTACAGATGGTGTTGTTCACGTCAGTGGTGACCACACGTTACAGATGGTGTTGTTTACGTCAGGGGTGAGCACACGTTGCAGATGGTGTTGTTCATGTCCGTTTTGAGCACATGACATATATGTGGTGTTCGTTTTACAAATCCAGGTTACATGTTTCTGTTCATTTTTATTTGTTTTCAAAACATGCATTTACAGTTTAAGTCATATGTAACCAATGCGAAATGGACAAACTCTGAAAGTCTAAATGCAAACTTAACAAAGAAATAAGGACAGATTTGACATTAGGGTTATAGCCACGATTCTTACACTCATTTGTGATGATACGAACGTAATTGTGAATAGAAGACTCCCAAACCAGTTATGATGAGTGTGAGTGAATGCTTACATAGGGGATAGATGTGAAGTACCTGCTGGGTCATAAGAGAAAGCACTTCTTTCAGTGACACCTATATGTACACGCATGCTCATTGTAGTTCAGGACAATCGCTTGTATCTTCAAGTTTGACAACCAAAGAAAGTACTCCATTTTTTCCGGGGTACATGTCGACAAAAGAGCGTTCGAAGAGATACGTGTTCCATCCACACTTACCTGTGAAGAAACGTTGAAGCGTGTGTCACTATATGTCTGTAAGTGAATCAGTTTGATTTTCGCAGCATTGAGCAATATTACAGCTATAAGGCGGCGCTCTGTAAATAATCGAGTCTGGACCAGACAATCCAGTGATCAACAGCACGAGCATCGACCTGCCCATTTGGGAACCGTTGATTGTGTCAACCCAATCAGCGAGCCAGAACACCGGAACCCGTTACTCGCGTCTTACGACAAGCATGGGTTACTGAAGACCAATATTCTAACCCGGTGATTATATGTCGGCACTTTTGATGTTGTTACTCTCGACTGTGTGACAAATGATAACATTTGTCATTAATATTATTATTTATTAGAACTTCTTGCTAAAAATAGCTTTCACTTTAATAACCCAGTTCCACGGTGATAATAGATGAATCAGTCTAGAATTTCTGTTTACCTCGTATCCATTCTCATAAAACCACAGACTCATTTCAAACTTCCTCCCGAGTTTGAAGGGGTACCTCTGTGCTTCATGACCGACCAATTGACCATTAGTACCCAGTTGACCATCAGTACTGGTAAAGGAATTCGGATTGCATTTAATTTCCACGTACAGGCATGCTCCTTCATCGCTTCTGGTTGAAAAAACAGATCTGAAGCACATAGAAACAAAAGATTCGTGTGGAGTTACGGTTAAACGAAGACAATGTAACAGTCGAATGTAGTGAGGTAAGTATATCAGGACAGTTTTTGGTTCTATAAACAGTGAGTGAGTGATTTAATATCTAACGGCAATATTTCAGCCATACCGTGATGAGAAAAATCCGTACAAACTAAATCTATCCCACAAACACATGTGGTCAAAGGACAATAAAACACCAAAAGTACCATAATTTTGTTGGTGGTGGTTTCTTTTTGTTTGTTTGGGTTTTTTTAAAACTAGAATGCTATTTTATTTTTAAAAAACAAAACAAAAACAAACTAGATCGCTATCTTAAAATGTATCACTACAGAATACATTACGGTATGAAAGGCTACAGATCGTCAACAACTTAAGGTAGATCGTCATAACAGGGACCATGGGGACTTACAGTAAGTTTGCTACCTACATGGACTCTAGCTGGATTTCCACAGACAAGCTTTGTGTTGCACCATTTAGGCGTGTCCGGTAGACACTCCTTCAGATGTTGGCGGTTATGGTGAGTGAGTGAGTCCATATTTAACGTCACATCGGCAATATCTCAGTCATATCATGACGAAAATTATTTACACAATATAAATGAAAACATTTTAAAGAATACAACCTGTCGACGATGGGCAGTAAAAATACTAGTATATCACGGATATGGATACAAAACTAGCATGGAAAACTAAAACATCCCAATTTAAGCAGACAATACAATTTAAAACACGAGGTATAGACTGCCAACAGCTGAAGGTAGGACATCATGGCGATTATGGAGAAATTATGCCGAACATTAAAAGAACAAATAGCTTGCTGTTAAAATGAAGGTAAATATGCAAAATACTTCAAAATGAAATGGGGATTCATATACTCTTTCAGTAAAAAATCATTTTACGTCGAGAGAACGGCCAATAATAATTTAATAATGTTAATAAGTTCAATATTGTTTCAATTAGAACATGATGGACAAGATGGAAATGATTCTGGTTTACACTTAGTCACTAAAATTTAACTTATGACCATAATTATTTTAAGAACACTATATGTTGACCACAATAGATTTTTGTGATGGATTAAGTAACATTGTGGAGGTGGTGCTGGTAGTAGTAGTAGTAGTAGTAGCAGCAGCAGCAGCAGCAGCAGCAGCAGCAGCAGTAGTGGTAGTGGTGGTGGTGGTAGTAGCAGCAGGAAGGGTAGCGGTAGTAGTAGCAGCAGCAGCAGCAGCAGCAGTAGTATTAGTAGTGGTGGTGGTAGTAGCAGCAGGAAGGGTAGCGGTAGTAGTAGCAGCAGCAGCATTAGTAGCAGTAATGGTAGTAGCAGCAGCAGCAGTAGTAGTAGCGGTAATGATAGTAGCAGCAGCACCAGCAGTAGTAGTAGCAGTAATGGTAGTAGCAGCAGCAGCATCAGTAGCAGTAATGGTAGTAGCAGCAGCAGCAGCAGTAGCGGTAATGGTAGTAGCAGCAGTAGTAGCGGTAATGGAAGTAGTAGTAGCAGCAGCAGCATTAGTAGCAGTAATGGTAGCAGCAGCAGCAGCAGTAGTAGCGGTAATGGTAGTAGCAGCAGTAGTAGCAGTAATGGTAGCAGCAGCAGTAGTAGCAGCAGTAGTAGCAGTAATGGTAGCAGCAGCAGCAGCAGTAGTAGCAGTAATGGTAGTAGCAGCAGTAGTAGCAGTAATGGTAGTAGCAGCAGCAGCAGTAGTAGCGGTAATGGTAGTAGCAGCAGTAGTAGCGGTAATGGTAGTAGCAGCAGTAGTAGCGGTAATGGTAGCAGCAGCAGCAGCAGTAGTAGCAGTAATGGTAGTAGCAGCAGCAGCAGTAGTAGCGGTAATGGTAGTAGCAGCAGTAGTAGCAGTAATGGTAGCAGCAGCAGCAGCAGTAGTAGCGGTAATGGTAGTAGCAGCAGCAGCAGTAGTAGCGGTAATGGTAGTAGCAGCAGTAGTAGCAGTAATGGTAGCAGCAGCAGCAGCAGTAGTAGCAGTAATGGTAGTAGCAGCAGCAGCAGTAGTAGCGGTAATGGTAGTAGCAGCAGTAGTAGCAGTAATGGTAGTAGCAGCAGCAGCAGTAGTAGCGGTAATGGTAGTAGCAGCAGTAGTAGCAGTAATGGTAGCAGCAGCAGCAGCAGTAGTAGCGGTAATGGTAGTAGCAGCAGTAGTAGCAGTAATGGTAGTAGCAGCAGCAGTGTTAGCAGTAATGGTAGTAGCAGCAGCAGTAGTAGCAGTATTGGTAGTAGCAGCAGTGTGAGTGAGTGAGTGAATGTTTAACGTCACATCGGCAATATCTCAGCCATATCGTGACGAGAACATTTAAATTAAATATATGCATGTGGAAAAATCTGTCAACGAAGGACAGTAAAACAACTAGCACATCACAATTTTAATTAAAACTAGTATGGAAAGTTAAAACTAATAGCACTATTTAGACAATACATAATAAAAACAGACTATAGATCGCCAACAACTGAAGGTAGATCACCACACTAGGGACCATGGGGACTTACAGTACCTTTGCTACCTACATGGACCCTAGATGGATTTACATCATCCCCTCAGCTGCTGGCGATTGTACGAAAGGTTAGCCAAAATTTTAAAAAAAACATGAATACTACGATTAAAAACCTGGTACACTTAAATTTACTTTGAATGTTTGTGGACTTACGTACCCTCTCAGGAGGACAATAATTTTACAATACTTCAACCCCCTTTGAGGGTACAGCCACCAACAATTCAAGTTACTAATTCAAACTACCAATCATTAAAATACATCTATTTACAGAAACATACTATTCAAAATTCACCCAAAAAATCAATTTCTTTTCAAAAACCTTTAATAAAATGAGAATTAACGTTGGTAAAAAGATCCTTCATTGTTTTAACTGTAAAATATTTATCCCTTGTGATGGAGAATTCAACACAGTCAAGCAGAATATGCTTGACCGTGACTCTCTCATCACAAGGGATGCAAAATGGAGGATCCTCACCTTTCAACAGGTATGAATGAGTATATCTAGTGTGGCCAATACGACATCGTCGTAGTATGACCTCTTCAAATCTGGACTGACAACCCAAGTGGGTATAACCAATGTAAGGTTTTATCTCATGTAATTTATTTATACCCACTTGGGTGTCCCACTTCTTTTGCATCAGATCACGGATATAAGATCTAATGGTGGCTTTGTAATCACTGTAGGGAATAAGAAGCGGTGTCACAGATTTGTTGAGTGCTGCCTTGGCAGCAAGATCGGCCATTGTGTTCCCTGAAATGCCTACATGGCTGGGTAACCAACAGAAGACGATGTCGTATTGGCCAGTAGCAAGATTATTATACAATTCAATAATGTCAGTTAAAAGTGGATGTTTACATGATAAATTTTTAATCGCCTGGAGACAAGAAAGAGAGTCTGAATAGATTATACATTGTTTACGTTTAGGGTGTCTTTGAATATATTTAAGAACTGTTAATATGGCGTCAGCTTCAGCTGTAAAAATAGAACTACTATCTGGTAATCTAGAAGATATTGTTCTGGATCCAATGACAGTGGCACAAGCCACAGCGCCACCATCCTTGGACCCATCTGTAAATAAGGATTTATAATTGCTATATTTATGTTTTAAGTGATTATATTCTTGCTTATATTGTAATTCATTAATATCTGATTTTTTAAATGTGGTCAATGTTAGGTCTACTTGAGGCCTGACCAACTGCCAGGGAGGAGAAGAAAGAAGACGGGAGGGAGCTATGTTTTCCAGCTGAATCCCAGCAGCAGAAAGAAAAGGTTTAATTCTATGTCCTAGAGGCGGGACAAGAGAAGACTTTTTGTTGTATAAATCCTCATAAAGGGGAATGAAAACACAGTTATATGCAGGGTTAGAATGATTAGAGTATAATTTAGTAATGTATTGTAAAGCTAACTTTATACGGCGCTGCTCAAGAGAAGGTTCATCAGCCTCAACATAGAGACTGTCAATAGGTGAAGTTCTAAAAGATCCAAGACAAAGTCTCAGACCTTGATGATGGACAGGATCAAGAAGTTTAAGATTGCTTTTGCAGGCTCTACCGTAAACGAATGAGCAATAATTTAGAACGAACTAGTGATCGATAGAGATGGAGAAGGGTAGCTTGATCCCCTCCCCATTTTGAATTTGAAACAACTTTCAACAAGTCAAGTGTTTTCAGGCATTTAGTTTTAAGTGACTTAATATGTGGTAAAAAAGTTAAATGTGAATCAAACATTAGACCCAAGAACTTGGCTTCCTTCACAACTTTAATCGGCGTCCCACCTAGAGACAGCAGTGGTGGTAGAAGTATCAGTTGGGGGGAAGAGTAGCACCAGCAGCATTAGTAGTAGTGTTACCTTTTTCTGCATTCTGTCAGTTTTCCAATGATGGTCACAGTATTCCCAGGTCGCAGTGGGGGACTAAGGGGCACCTGTCGACAAAAGCAGACACATATTGTGACATATTACCTACATAGTGGACATAATTGTGACTTTAATCTAGTCGTTTGTTTAGCCATATATTATGAAAGTATAACTCATTATATGCATTGTCGTGTTCAAAACGTCACAGTCATATCACTTCAATGAGAGACAAGCAGGAAATATGATGGTGGAATTCTGTATATCGTGAGATATACCAAAGCCAGCTCTCGTTGCCATTACACACACAAATGTGAAAAATTAAACTGATAAAATAACAGGTGGTATGTAGCGCTTCTACCGTTTCAGATGTTTATCTGCAGAAGACTGTACTCTCACGAGAAAAATGACTTAACGTTTTTCTTCCTGTTGCCCATGGGTTATATACAACGTACCTTTCCGTAATTATCAAGTGTCCAGCATGAGAAACCATGACCTTCAGGCAGAGCAGCTTTTCCTAACTTGGACATGATGAACTTCCTCCCTGGACAACTGAACGCCTTCGTTTCTACAAATTATAAACAAGGAAATGTAGTCTTATGTAGATGAGAACTTGAGAAAAAAATCAAAAGCGTTGAGAAAAGCCGAATATGAAAAAATGTTTAAAATGATGTAATTACAAGAAAGTCATGGCCATTGTGCAGCAATGATGTACAGAAAGTCGACAATTGGAAAACTGATAAAAGCTACCTACCTAAAATCCTTTGTTTACACACACACACACACCTCCCCCCCTCCTCAAGTATGTCAAAGAGAATAAACATAACACATTTTCAAACCGTTCGGATTTGTACACGTGCTACAACCTATGGTGGCTGATTTGGGCCACCGCTTTCTCGCCTTAAATTTTGGAACCAAGAAAGCGAGAAAGCGATATCCCGAGACGAGAAAGCAATTTCACAAGACGAGAAAGCGATAGAGCAAAGAAGCGAGAAAGTGATATTTAACCTCAATTCAGTCCTGTCTGGGCATGAATGACCACAAACTGGAGCTTAATCGTCATTCGTATTTTCTCAATAGTATAAAATGGTTTTCAGCAATGTTCTTGTCATTGTTTGACTTGACATTTAGAGAGATTTAAGATAGATGTAGACTTTCCTTTGGCATACTATTTGAATGTGTGAAATACCGGAAACTTAATGACATCAACCAATTATTATTAGCGGGGAGGGGGGTAATGCCAAGTAAGGCATTGTGACAGCACTAGCGCAACCTAAAACAGTGTTTTCAAACACATTCAAACATTCATCCTAAAATAAAATCACTACAACAACCCCATTATGTGCGTGAGATTCGATTTACGGTCGTTCTTAACAATGATAATATGTTTTTCATGGTTATCAAAAATTACAGCTGTACTTTCTTTGATTTCTTCAAGATGATAAAATTTATTAACTGACGATCTTCACCTTTATGAACCCAAATCGCTCCTACCCAAGGAACGAAGAGGCGCGCTTGACGGTAAAGCACCTTAAATTGGTACCTAAATGTAGAAGCAGAACCATTCCACAGTCAGTGGTCTAACTTAGGCAAAAGGATGCAGTCCAATGTTCGTCCAGTCAAAGCTGAAAATATACAGTAATAAATACGCAGTTAAACGCTGAACTAACTGACCATAGTGACCTTCGAGAGGTAATTAGCAGTTGGTGTGCTGAACAGTGGGGACAGTTCTATGGATATGCAGCTTCTTTATTATATTATAAGCAACGTTTTGGTGTAGACACTGTTATCAAGCACGTGATGTACAATACTGCAGGAAACGCTTAAGTGAGTGAGATTCGATCGATTTAAGTCGCTCTTAGCAATAATCCAACAAACTGGAACCATTAACAATGATGCATGATGAAGTCATGTGCCCATGTAAATAACAACTCTTTGCTCTGTATCACGCTTATCTGCTATCATACGTATCATCACTTAGAGTACGTGATGAATGTATTATTGAGACAGTTTACGTAAATGGTGTTTACATGTCGAAAGTAGACTAACAGCTAGTCTCTGAAATGAACATATTTTACTGAAAAAAACGTCCATAGTGAAAAAAATATATATATGTGTCGAAAGTTGATGTGTTAAACATTGTAAATGGTGTTTATATGTCGAAAGTTGATGTGTAAAACATTCCGTGTGCCATATCTGACAGCGTCGTAACTTCTAAATACACTGTTTTACCTATGTCTGTATACATGGATTACATGTATATATCTCAAAGAGTACAGCTGTTAGTGGTCGCGTAGCATTTGATAAGCTGATCCAATTAACTTTTTTTTAGTCTGTAAGTCGTTCAATATATGTAATGATCTACCTGTATTATCCTAGTATTTATAATTTGGTCAATTTATGTCAAAACTATTCGAATCTAATGAGAGCAACAGATGACATTCACTGGGTTGCCGGCGGTCTGTAAATAATCGAGTCTGGATAAGACAATCCAGTGATCAACATCATGAGCATCGATCTACGTGATTGGGTTACGATGCGAGCGAGCCTGACTACCTGATCCCGTTTGTCACCTCTTACAACAAGCATAAGTCGCTGAAGACTAATGTAACCCCGATCTTGTTCCCAGGTAAAATGGGGAGTATGGAAGGTACTGGTTGTTAAGGCTTTGCGGGTTATTATCTCATTTCCTGATACTCTTCTTTATGGCGTCACGTGAAAGGTGTAGATTTAGCCCCGGGAATAAAATATCCTTGTAAAAGAACTAAAGAGAAATACTTCTGTATTTGTGGAACACGATGTCACGGAGTATATTTTTATTTCTTTCATCAGGTGTGTGAAGAAACTATTAAAAGGGAAAGCTATATACGAACATTTGAAACAACCGTGATAATATAGGGAGGGCAAATGGAAGCCAGGGATTGTTCATCCCGGCAGGAGTGATGAGATAACAATGGTGGCATTTAACAAGGGAAATGACAATAGAGAAATATAAGCCAGGAATCAATCCTGGCCTTGTTAAGCTTGGTGTCGGCTCACGAAGTGGACCTTTGGATTTTTTATTAGGCCCAGGACGTCGACCGTTTTGAAGTTTGGGTGTTATTTTAGCACATGACTAATTTCCTGTGACGTGTTATTACAAGGCTGGTGGTTGATGGAAGTGAACGCATAACACACGGAAGCCGACCGTGTCTAAACATGATCAAAACAACAAAAATGATGAACACACTTAATGACATGGGAATATATTAAGAAGAAACAGGATAGTGAACACTCGATTTCGAAATGGCTAATGCTCAGCTTGAAAACGAGTTTATTCCAACATCTCATGGTCACATCATATTTATGTGTCGGTGGATTCAAACAGATCAACAGAAGGTAGCGAGACTGGATTTCCTGGAAATGCACAGAGAAGGATTGCGGTGCAACAGTATCAACCGTGAATGACATTGTCACAATGGTGAAAGATAACCACAGTCATCTAAACGTCCAAATAGTTGAGGTTGAGGACCTTCTACGTCACCAACTTCAATGGAACCACCATGAGGATGGGGGTCCGTGAACAAATAACCTTGAAGGTTGCCATTCCCGCCTTAAACGCACCATCGGCAAGTCTCACCCCATCGAATTTGAAATCATCACGTTCCTCTCTAGGGAGCAAGCCAACACGGAACACAAGTTCAAAGAGCAAAGGCAACCAATGAAAAAGAAGAAACACAGAGACCTGGAACGTCGAGATCATCAAAATCGAACATTGAGTGTTGGGCAATTTGCTGATTGAGCGTACATCTTTCATAAGCAGTAATAATCTGTATTTTGTATTTTGCAAATGCATTTTGTACAGATATGTATTTTATGCTATGTTTTATATTTCAATGTACAAAAAAATCTGTGACATGAGATTGAAATACAACACAGTCTTTCATACATAAATTTGGCTTGTTTTCTCAATGGGTACGCTCTCATCCGAATAATCCGGATTATACTTTTCTAACAACACGCAGACCCGTCATTGTCTATATTTGTGTATAATCCCATGTTAATTGCTAGAATGTCGAAACGCCCAGGACGTTGACCTTTTCTCTTCACTCACCTTTGATGATTTGACTAAAGGTCGACGTCCTGAGCCCTAACCATTAAACTTTTCACAACCTTTCAAAACACTCATTTATTTCAACAAAAACACTCTCGGTTTCTGGAGTTATTGTTGGATTATTGGCTGGACAAGTTAGAGATTAATTACAAAATTGCCATAGAATTTGAAAGCATATGCATTTTATTCTATGCGACTAAAACAAATGCTGATTCAGCCTCCTATTGGAATAAGTCATTCGCAGCAAGACGACATGCGCAGACAGGGCAGAATTAAGGTAAATATCACTTCTCGCTTTCTCACTCTAGCACTTCCTTGTTTTCTCGCTTTCTAGCCTGGTTTTATCGCTATCTCGCTTTATCGCTATCTCGCTTTATTGCTTTCTCGCTTGGTTTTATCGCTTTCTCGCTTGGTTTTATCGCTTTCTCGCCTGGTTTTATCGCTTTCTCACTTTCTCGTACTATCGTTTTCTCTCTCTATCGCCTTATCGCTTTCTCGTCTCGCGTTATCGCTCCAAATTTTAAGGCGAGAAAGCGGTGGCCCAAATCAGCCACTATAACTACCACCTGAGGAGTACATTGCCAACCTCTGTCCGTCGGTTCTTGTATGGCACCTTGAAGAGCAATATCCTCGTGGTGGATGCTGGTTAGCGCCAATGAAGAAGAGAATTCACACTAAAGACTGAATTACGTACCTATCCGTTGGGTGCAGGAGCATGTAGCCTCAGATGGAGGGTGACACTGGAGAAACTCCCTGCATCGTTCCCTGCCAAAGTGCAGCCCCAGAGTGTTCTTGTTCTGGTCATCAGTTGGCGGAGGAAACCGAGAACACATGAAAATGCTGGCCAGCTGTTGCAGCAGCATTGCTGCAGAAACTCCCAAAGAATGGCAAGACGACTGATCTCCAGCACCTTCACCACATTCCATTAATATCGTCCCAGAATTCAATCTAAACAAAGAATAGCTAATCTGCCAAACAAAAGGGTACGAACTGAAAATCTTATCTTTGAATAAGCGGTCCTTGACTGGGGATTTGTTTAAGCAACAGGAAATTGACTTCTATTAATATTTAAGAACGTGATTGTCAGCTAAATGCAAAGGGCTGGCATCAAGTTCCTAACTTTCCGGTGTTTTGTGTAGAAGCAAATGAATATAAAAAATGTAGGAAGGTTTAAGTTTGCCATGTTTTCATTTAACTTAAGACGAAATCAGTAATTCGGTTAAGTATATTTAAAGAACAATACCTACGTATATTTAATGTATCTCGCCTTAATCTGAGCACGTCACTGAGAACAAAAATTAAAGCGACCCTGATAATGTTTCCAGCCGTGATACAGAAGCAGTCTTCGTGAGGATTAACTTTTCTTTGTTTAAACAGACAAAACTCTGTGAACAGAAAGTAGGATCTTAGTACTGACTGAAATCTACTTTCATTAAAAAGTAAGGTATGTACGTTTTGTATAGACGCAAATGAATAAATTATCTGGAAAACTTCAGGGTACCGTCATGAAGATGGAATTCAGAACTTAATTTCTTATTGTTCTTGTTCATTGACTATACAAAATGCACTGCTTATTTTAATGAAGTTGTACTACATGAGATTAGTTCTTCACCACACTTAGCAATAAATGCTTGGAGATTGGTAACACATGATTGGAATTTGGATAAAGTTCAAGGCATAAACATATCAGTGTCAAAACTGTTAAGGATCTTTTAGCACTGTTAGTTCTCATTTGATTATTGATTTTCAAAAGGATATTGATTTCATTGATGAAGTCTGATTGATTTGTGCTGTAGATAGATGTATTTTAATGATTGGTAGTTTGTATTAGGAACGTGACATATTAGTGCCTGTATCTTCAAAGGTTATTGAAGTATTGTAAAATTATTGTTCTCCTTGGAGTGCACGTAAGTCCCAAAACGTTCAAAGTCAATGTAAACATACCCGGATTTTTAAATTAGTATTCTTGTTTACGTTTTGGCTTATATTTCATACAATCACAAAAGGCTGAGGGGATGGTGTAAACGCAACTAGGGTCCATGCAGGTAGCAAAGGTACTGTAAGTCCCCATGGACCATAGTCTGGTGATTTACCTTACTTTTCCTACAATCACCAACAGCTGAAGGGGCGGTGCAAATCCAACTAGGATCTATACAGGTAGCAAAGGTACTGTAAGTCCCCATGGACAATAGCCTGGTTATCTACCTTCAGGTTTTAGCGATCTGTAGCCTGTTTTTATATTGTAGTGTCCATATAGTGATAATCGTTTTAACTTTCCACACTAGTTTTATTTCAAATTGTGAAATTCTAGTTGATTCACTGTGTTTCGTCCACAGCTTTTTATGATATGCATATAGTCCTTCTCATTGTTAACTGTTCTCATCACGATATGGCTGCAGTATTGCCGAGGTGACGTTAAATATTAACTCACTTCACTCACTTAGGTCCGAGTTTATAGAACAGTCCAGTTTCGCCAATCTTGAATATGTCGCCTGGGTCATATTCGTGGAGCACACTTTTCAAAGCCTCTTGGCTTTTTACAACAGATTCTTTGTCGGCACTAGCTGCTTCACCTTGCTAATTCTTCTTTTTGATACTATGACGTTCTTTGATAAGCATGAGTCAGCCTCTTGAATAGGCAAAGTCAGAAATTAGGCAGCATCTTGTTCTGCTTTCTCTGTGAACATTTTCATCATTTACTGGCAAATGTGATCATCACGTAGCCAAAGATAAAGTGCTTCATCGAGCTTTGCGGGTTTTGCATTATTTTGAAGGAGTCAAATCAGCCGAATCAGATGGAGTTGCAAGCCATTTCACTTTTCTTTAATATGTCGGAAATAGTTGCTATGGTCGAAAGTGGTAAAATGGTCTTTAGGATTAGCCTATTTAAGCATTTATTTTCCTTTACCCGGCTGTTTAGCGGGTGCACATCTTTCTCAAATGCATAGGGTACCTACGTTGTATCAAATGTGTTATTTTTCAAGATAGACACAGTATGTTTGTTAACGATGGAAGATACGAGTAAGAATTGTTGGGAAATAGTCACTTCCACAAAGGTCATCATGGACTGACCATTCAAACTCAGGCAGAATATTTGAATACATAAGCGTTAGATCGATATGAGAGTATGTTCCACATAGTTCAGAAGTGAAGGATCAGTAAGGGTAGTAATTGATACAGTGAGGAATTTGATGCCACAAAACAGTTTAATACCGGCAAAAGACATTTACAAGTTTCTCTTTTACATGCTCTGGGATACTGTTCTGCATTAAAACGTTAAAGATATAACATGACATTTTTTCTTTAATGAGGTTTGACACCAAAAAGGCGCATAATCTGGCTGACACTACACGTGGATCTTGCTTGTGCTCAGAAAACTAACATACAAAAAACCTGTTTGAGAGACAATATTCACAACCCAGTCGACTCAGACGTTCTCGTCGACATTCACCTTTATTCATCTCTCCTCTCTCGGTCATGTCACTTATCAGCGCTTCATAACTATTAATGCAGTGTCTCACACACAAACACAGCAAATTTAGATTACTCTAGAGGCGCTAAACTCTGAGCCATTGTAGTATGCACATGTCAAGCTTTATGCCTCAACCACCTCTAGCGCATCTGTACCACGTCATATTTCTCTATCAGTAAATTACTTCCCCTGTCAATGTACATACTCGTGTTGTCTTGTTGATGTAAAACGCGTTTCTAATCTCCTATAGATAAGGCAAGAAAGATGATGATTAGTCAACCATTCCCGATGCCAGAGCTGTCAAGTGTCCACTTTTAATACCGCTATTAACTCCCTTTACAGCAAAATAACGCGACTGATACCACATGTGGATCTTGCTTGTGCCTAGAAAACTCGCATACAAATAATCTTTATGAGAGACAATATTCATAACCCAGTCGTTGGGACCTAATAATATTCGTTTTGTTCTGTTTTTTAACAACTCCATTTCTACGATTTCAGTATTGTCGTTAAAATACATCACGTTTCCATTGGCACTCAGAGTGAGACCATGCGTTTTATACGATGACGTTATCCAGTGTCTATCCTGCCCGTCATATGTGAATGAATATATCTGTTCAAAGTTGGCGACATACATGATTTGTCGGTTTGTATCAACACAAAGAATCCTTGCATTCATCTCACAGTTGAAGGTCTTGAAGAATCTCCCATCCGGTGTCATACTATATATACAGGGAGAGGGCCACGTAGCAGCAAGGAACACCAGCTGTTGAGGATCGTCGACTGCAATAGATCTGGTGTGTATTTGATCCTTTATCGTAACACTTCGATTGGAATAGAGTGAGAAGGCTTGGATGTTCTTCATTTCTTTGTACGCCATCAGCACTTGTTGGAGTGTTGGTACATATGCCAAGGCAGTGACATAGTCTGGTTTGATATGATGATAAGTAGTGATCGAAGTGTTCAGCAGGTGTAACACACGTAGTGGTGTCCCCGGTCTGGTGTAGTATGGCGCAATCAAGAGCCCTGCGTTTTCCTCAGTTCTCACTGGAACAATAAACATATATTTTACACGGTTTTTGATAAGGCGTTTGCTAATTTTGAAGCACGTACGTGTAATTAGCTTTGATAAAATAATGGTTATACCATGACCGAAATAAATATTAGATGTGTAACTATGCAGGTGCTTCCTAAATATTATCAGTAAACACAGGAGGCTTTTCCAAACAATACCGTGGGGCTTTTCCGAAAACTCGGGTTGGGCTATTCCGGGCTGTTTGTCTGGCTGACGACCTCTATGACGAGTGTTTATCCTCAAGTGCGGTCATTTCGTTCATATTATATACTTTGATCGTAAAGATTTTTAAGGAATAAGAAATTAACGTCATTACACTCTAATTATAAAAAAATGAAAAATAAAAAGACAGCGAACTATTTGTAATGACGTAGTCTGACCTTGATATTCAAAAGTGTCTTCACTCAATATACTGATATACCAGGTACACGCCCTCTAACGGTATAAGACCCGTGAAGGTCCCGGGGTAGAATAGGCCTTCAGCAACCCATGCTTGCCATAAAAGGCTACTATGCTTGTCGTGAGAGGCGACTTACGGGATCGGGTGGTCAGGCTTGCTGACTTGGTTGGCACATGTCATCGGTTCCCAGATCGATGCTCCTGTTGTTGATCACTGGATTGTCTGTTCCAGACTCGATTATTTTCAGACGGCCGCCATATAGCGGTAATATTACTGAGTCCGGCGTAAAGCTAAACTCACTCACTTTAACGGTATAATGTAATAGTGTCACCATCACTCATACGGTATATATGTATTACAGCATATATGTCGTTGCAAACAAGGTCAGATATGTTATTATTTGATGTGTTATCTCAACATCCAGTTAATGATAACACTCTCCCGGAATCTTGCAGGTAAACCGTAAGTCACGTATGTACCATTCAAATACTGCCATGAACACATCATATGAAATACTTTAAGCCGATCACATGACACTGTCATCTTTGAAAGACACTACTTGCAGCCACCCCAACCAAAGTTAGGCCTCGACACTGGTGATTATTGGAACTTACGGTCACCAGTTATTGACAAATACAAAATTCCTTTCAGTATTGATCTTCACCAACTGACTACAACGTTCTTGGTATCGGGATCACCAACAGAATATAAAAAAAAAACAAAAGAAAAAAACCCGTTTAAATATGTCAGTTAAGTAATTTGATATACAAACACAAAAGTAATATTCCTTTATTTTTCTTCAAAATGTAGCAATATCAAGAAAAACATTATCTACTGGAATAACCAGCAGAAAAAAATCCAACACAAAAAAGTAAGTCCATGTTTTCTTGAATGTGCAGTTCCTATATTCACTTGTAAATGATAAAACTGACAGTCATAAGTTAATTACATGTACTAGTTTTAAATATCTATCTGTGATAATTTAGTTGTTTTTCTGTTCTTTGTTGACAGATATTTTACCATTCACTGTTATGTATAGTATCAATCGTTCTCGTCACGATATGGCTGAAATATTGCCCATGTGACGTTAAATATTAACTCACTCACTCACTCATTTAAGAATCATGCAAGGTCATGGTCGAATATTTGAAAGGTTAAATGACGTGCAGGATGTCTGTCAGCCAGTAATGGAGCACAGAGTAGGGGGAACCACTCCCAACAAAGTCGTGAAATTGTCTCCCCTTGATATTCCAACAATGTAAGTAAAAGGAAGTTGTTCGAATGTTTTGGATTTATTGTTTGGTTATAAATGCTTGGCTTGGGAGAACGCGACAGCTTGTACAATAAAACCCATTCTTTTGGGTCAATCATTTTGCCTAAACCGTAAATGTCCCAATTTTGGACGCAGCATTAGTTCTATGTTTTGAAATGTGAAAAACGGATAAATACTGGGTATACTGAAGTTCAAAATTAACATAGTAATGATCCCTGATATGGGTTTTTCATGCAGCCACTAATAAAAATTCTGACACGTTGCCTATGAACCTAGGAAAGGTTGGTACTGTATGTTTTCAAAAATACACTTACCCAAGAGTTCTTTCCGATATATTGGATGGTGTTTACAAAATTGAAGTTTCGCGTATCATGTATATTCCATAGCATCTGAGAATTTAAGAAACATTTTAGAATTAAATTACATCTCGTCTTTGTCAGCAATACCAACTGTCTAGGTAAAATGAAACAAAGCATATTGGGTGTGAAAACGAACGCTGTTTTCGAAAGAGTGCGTTTGTTGCATTTACGGAAATTTTCCCACATTTTTTTTATTTGAATGGCTGAATACCATTGCATGGAAAGAGCGTTGTAGAATGATATCGCCGGTTTTTCATTGTTTTGAAAGGCCCAGTACCATGCAATGATTTGATAAAGAAATTGCCAAAGTTTCCGCGCGACGCCATGACAACGGTAAATGTGATCATTTCTGTCTTCTCCTCTTACTTACAGTGAAAACGATAACATATACATATACCAATGTACGGATAATCAAAATCATTCTAATAATTTACATCTCACATTCATGTACAAACGAACCTTGAATAAATCTAAGAGTCCTCGACAAAACTTGTGTACTCTTGTCAACGAAGCCGATTTTCGTAAGAAATTGGTCAGCGGTAGTGATGGAAGATTTGATAAATTATTCCATGTGCACCAGATAGTCAATGGTTCTTTTATTCTTTCTGAAACCTCAGTGGGGCCATCAATGATCTCCAAGGACCTGTTTAATCTATTGTTGACCCCAAGCCACGAGCCACATCCTCGTGGTGGGTGCTTTGTACCGATAAGAGCTCGCCGACAACCCCGTTGTGGACCAGGGGGATATTTCGTCCACCAACCCGTTTGCCGTGGGTTGCAGCCCTGTGTCGCGCCCCTGTGTCCGTGGAGGACGGGAGTCTGAGGGTTGAGGGCACACGACCCTTACTTCACATAGACGGGAGGTTGAATGGGCCCGGTTCAACCAATCGGCTGGTCATGCCAAGCCCTGTGCATAGATTATAAATATATATATCATTGCACAAGGCCGATTTGGAATTGATGTATTTTGGTCTTGGCTTAATTGTCTAAAACATGTTTGATTTTGAACTATGTTGTTTTGAACTTTGCCTAGAGTCTCATGCCCATAAGACGATGGCTCATGGGCCAATCTGGTGGATTAATTATTCATAATTCTTCTACTGGAGTATATCATCCGGGTATCCTTGGTGCTGGAAGACTCACTTGTTTTTAGCATTGTCCTTGTAATACTCCGTGGCGGGTGGGGAGCTCGGATGATGAACCATATGTCACCAACCATGGCTTATGAAATCCCCCCCCTCCCCCCGCAAAAAACCAAAAACAAAAACCAAAAACAAAAAAACGTCCACTTGAAATTGATCCTGTTGATACTGAGCACAGGCCGTCTCTATCGACTGAGTATTGGCCATGTTTCTTTGTTATTGAGACTCCTGATAAGACACCATTAAAGCTGAACCCTTTCGCAGTATCCAAGTGTATTCAAGGTATTCCTGGGGATGTTAAAAACATTAGACGCTTATGTTCGGTTGCGCTGGTAGTTGAGTGCGGCACAAAACAACAAGCAACTAATCTGATGTGTTTTGAATCTTTTGTGGGCATTCCGGTCACGGTCTCTGCTCACAAGACCTTGAACACGAGTAAAGGTATCGTCAGGGATCGTGATCGGTTGTTTGCTGACATGTCCGAACTTGACATAGCATCAGAAATGAAAAAGATCAAGAAGTGCTGTATGTACAGTGCTTTTCAACCCGAGAAAACAATGAAACGTTCCAAACGAATATGTATCGGTTTTCTTTTTCATCGCCAAATGCTCCCAAATCAGTGAGGGTAGGTTACTGCAATATCCAAGTTGAAACCTACATCCCTAACCCCAATAAATCCCCCCATAAGATAGTTTGTTCCAATAATATTGTACAGTGGAATTGCAGCGGATTGAGGACTAATTTACATGAATTACAGCTATTAGTCCAAGATTTCACACCTTCAGCGTTATGTCTCCAAAAGACATATTTAAAGCAAACAGATCCATTTGACCTTCGTCATTTTAATGCATATCATTGTTTGTCACCTCCGCGTGATAGGGCCACTGGCGTATCATCCATTCGAGTCAAACAAAACGTTATTGAAAGTCCTGTTCCACTTATTACTAACATGCAGGGTGTTGCAGTGAGAATTACTTTACATGTAGCGTTTACGCTATGCTCTCTTTATATTTCACCGTCTTCAGTGTTTTCCAAAACTGATCTTCAAGCTTTATACGATCAACTCCCGAAGCCCTGTATTATAATGGGAGATTTAAATGGACACAACCCATTCTGGGGTAGTGTAACTACAAACACTAAAGGTAAATTGTTGGAGGACTTTTGTTCTGACAATGATTTATGCATTTATAATGATGGTTCCAGCACATATTTACACCCTGGAACAGGGACCTATTATTCCCTCGACTTGTCACTCACAAATTCAGAACTACTAAATAAATTTGAATGGTCAGTCCACGATGACCTCTGTGGAAGTGACCATTTTCCCACTATACTAAAATCTGTAAGTCCATCTGATGTTGCTCCATCATCAAGGCGGAAATTTAAAAAGGCTAATTGGGCTTTATATGAAACACTCTGTGCTACAAAACGTAAACCTGAACGTTTTATTGACGTTCCTGATGCTATTAAATGTTTTTTTCGGATGAACTGAATTCCATAGCTGATGTGTGTATACCAAATTCCTCTGCAGTTCCTCATATTCGAAAACCATGGTTCAACGATGAATGCAAACAAGCTAGGAAGGCAAGGAAAAAAGCTGAACATTATTTCCGTCGCCATCCTATGGTGCATAATTTAAATAAATTAAGATTTTTAATGCTAAAGCACGGCGTACTTTTAAACAGAACAAACGCCAATCTTGGCAAAATAATGTATCCAAAATAAATTCTCGGACACCCGACATTCCTAGGTATGGAACATGGTCCAGAAAATTAAAGGTAAAGGTACAAAATCTAGTGTCCATCATCTTAAACATGGAGATCAATTGCTTACTTACAAATCAGATATTGCAAATACTCCGGGTGAAACTCTCGCTAAACACGCTTCTTCTTCGAATTATGTACCTACATTCCAGCAGTATCAAAGACAACAAGAAAAAGGACCTATTAATTTCAACTCAGATAATGGGGAAGATTATAATGAAACATTTTCTATTCATGAACTCCATACTGCTCTTGATCAAGTTCATGACACTGCTACAGGAACTGATAACATACATTATCAACTCCTGAAGCACTTACCAGAATCCTGTTTAGAGACGCTCTCATATATTTATGATGATATTTGGACTACCGGGAAATTTCCTCCTTCATGGCGTGACGCCATAGTAGTACCAATACCCAAACCTGGACGTGATCATAAGGATCCATCCAATTATCGTCCGATTTCATTAACAAGCTGTGTTTGCAAGACCATGGAACGGATGATAAATAATCGACTTGTTTGGTACTTGGAAACAAATAACCTTATAACTGATATACAGTGTGGTGTCCGTAAAAACAGACGTACTGTCGATCACTTAGTGCGTTTGGAATCATTTGTTGAAAATGCACTAATAAATAAACAACATGCTGTGTCTATCTTTTTGTATGTAGAAAAACGCATATGACACAACCTGGAAATATGGTATTTTAAGAGTCTTACATGACTTCGGCTTGCCAGGTCGTTTGCCTCATTTTATAGCTAACTTTTTAAGTGACAGACAGTTTCAAGTCCGAGAGGGTTCTATCCTGTTTGATCATTACAATCAGGATCAGGGTGTTCCATAAGGCAGTATTTTGTCAGTCACACGTTTTAGTATAAAGACAAATAGTTTATCAAAAGTTTTAAATGATTCAATTGATGGATCCTTATTATTTGTGGATGATCTTAATATTTCTTGTCGTGGTAAAACTATGCATACCATTGAACGACAACTGCAGTTGTGTTTAAACAGGATTAAGAAATGGTGTCTTGAAAATGGCTTTAAATTTTCTAAATCGAAAACTAACTGCATACATTCTTGTCGTAAATACAAAACCACATAAAGATCCTGGACTATCTCTGGATGGCACGCCAATTAAAGTTGTGAAGGAAGCCAAGTTCTTGGGTCTTATCTTTGATTCACACTTAACGTTTTTACCGCATATTAAATCCTTTAAAACTAAATGTCTGAAAGCACTTGACTTGTTGAAAGTGGTTTCAAATTCTAAATGGGGAGGGGGTCAAGCTACCCTTCTCCATCTATTGATCACTCGTGTGTTCTAAACTTGATTATGACTCCATCGTCTATGGTGGAGCCTGCAAAAGCAACTTAAAACTATTAGATTCTGTCCATCATCAAGGTCTAGGACTTTGTCTTGGTTCCTTTCGAACTTCACCTGTTGACAGCCTGTATATCGAGGCTGATGAACCATCTGTTGAGCAGCGACGTGTAAAATTAGGTTCACCGTATGTAACATAACTATATTCCAATGAGTCAAACCCTGCATATATGCCTCTGTATGAGGATTTATACAATAGGAAATCTTCTCTTGTTCCGTCTTTTGGTTTAAAAATAAAACCACTTATTTCTGCTGCCAACTGGATAATATAGCCCCTTCCCGTCTTTTTTCTTGTCCTCATTGGGAATTGGTTAGGCCCCAAGTGCATCTAACATTGACTTCATTTAAAAATCAGAAACTAATGAATTACAATATAAATAAGAATATAATCAACTGAAACATAAATATAGCAATTATAAATCCTTATTTACAGATGGTCCAAGGACGGTGGCGCATAAGTATATAAGTATTCCGACTCTCTTAATATAAGTATTCCGACTCTCCTTCTTGCCTTCAGGCTATTAAAAACATTTCTTGTAAACATCCACTTTTAATAGAAATTATTGAATTGTACAATAATCTTGCTACTGGCCAGTGCGACATCGTCCTTTGTTGGTTACCCTGTCACGTAACACAATGGCCGATCTTGCTGCTAAGGCGGAACTCAACAAATCTGTGACACCACTTCTTATTCCATACTCTGATTATAAAGTGAGTGAGTGAGTTAATATTTAACGTCACATCGGCAATATCTCAGCCATATCATGACGAGAACATTTAATACTAAAATGAAATATATGTCTACTATAAAATCTGTCAGCGAAGGACAGTAAAACAACTAGGATATCACAGAATAGAATATAAAACTAGTAACTATACCTAAAACAATTTATCTATACAGGACAATACCCTAACCCTAACCCTAACCCTAACCCTAACTCATCATTTACAGATGGATCCAAGGACGGTGGAGTAGTATAGGGAATGGGGAGAAAAACCGGTAGAGGGTACACTTTGCTCAGAAGCTTCTAAGTATAGCTAATTCTGCTACCAGCATATATATTCAACAAGACCCTTCGATAAGACCACTTTTCGGCTGCTCCCAATTACTCCCAATTATAGTGTATTCCCAATTAGAGCTATGCGGGTACATAGACATAGAAATATGCCAGGAACCAAGCTCTCGCGAGAAGCATATACCGAGATCCGATCGGGTCGTTTGTCCATTCGGGAAGCGAAGAGGAAGTATCACATATCGCAAGCTCGATACACACGAATCCGAGGTGGTATAGACAAGCCCACAACTCCCGATATATCAGAAGACTTGGAGGCCCTGCTGCAGAAGTGTCGCCCCATGTTGCTTTCCGACCGAGAGAAACAAATCCTGGAGCAATCGGGACACACCTTCTACGAACACTACCAGATCCCCAAACAGTTTCTCGAACTCTACTTGCTGTGCTTTCGTCCACTAGTAGAAGCCGGCAAAATAGTTGATTTCGTCTACATCTACCCACCCAACCAATTTCAACCCTCGGCGGGCAAACTCCGAATCATTCTCGCTGATAACTGCTATCCGGGCCCCAAGGACAGACACAACCGATGCACCGACTGCCTAGCCACTCTATCGGAACTGCCTGCTCTCTTCGGACCCGACAACTCTACGTGCAAGTGTGGTGCCACCGACCACTGCGTCGACAGCAAGAAATGCATTCTCTGGGAACAGAAAGCGATAGACTACACACCCCAGGAGCGACTTCCACTCGAGGTTCCAGAAGAGATCGAGGTTGGCAGCTGTTGTGTGAATATAGAGAACCTATACGACAACGCCTGCCTTTTCTGGAGCATACAATACGCACTCCTCATCAACAAATTGATGGACCGTTGTACGTGTAAGGAGAAAGAGTCTTGTATCTTCTGGTTGTTATCGGAGAAAGCAAAGGTACCACAGGGGCGGGGTAATATTTGGCATACCCCATTACCCGACTATGGTGGACCCAAGCATATGGAAGTAGCACCCCCTCCATGCAGCGAACACAAAAAAGCTGCGAACGTCCCAGAAGGAGTCTACTTATGCAAAAAGTTTGCTGTAGCGGGACACGAAGGGAAGAACCGGCTGTTATTACTACTCGATCCCCCGACTGGGGAAACGATTCCAGTCTATGGCTACAAGATACGAGAAACGATTCGGGCTGCCGGGGGAATAGAACGCCTACGGTTAGTGCGGGAACCGTTTCTATGCAAGCTCGGTAAAATCTGCTACTCACCTATATCAGAAAAGAAAGACGATAGAGAAATCGAATTACTGCTTCCAGACATTGGACGAGAATAGGTCCGGCAGCTCGCCTAGTATTTTGGTAGATGCAGTCGTGGGCTTACAAAGGACGAATACTTATCTAGGCTAGTTTTTCGTATTCCAACTGCTTTTCGTGGTACCCTACTACTTTTTTCCCCTCAAAAAACAACACTCTACTGCATAATGAAGGGATCCCCACGTTTCGTCTTGGGTGTTTCTACCTTCTCGGTCGGTGTGTGCACTGATTTGATGTGCTTCCAGGTCTTGTAGACGACCTTCCAGAGAAAAACAGCGGCTAGCGAAAGGTAGGTCCACCTTTGGGCTGTTTCTAGTATCTGCCGCACCTTCTGAATATCCAGATGGGTCTCTTCTTGTTCCTCCTCAACGTTTTCTATTTCCTCTTCCTCATTGTCCTTATCCAGCATCGACAAGATGTCGACCAACAAATTCGTGGTTTGCTCCATATGAGCCGGCAACGTATTCGTGGTTTGTTCCAAACGAGCCGACATCGCTGCAGTTTGCTTCACACTAGCCTCTAGCCTCCCCAAGCGGTTGTAGAAGTCCTGGATGGTGAACACAGTCGGCTCTGCAGCAGGCAATACGCTCTCGCTAGGGGGTAAGATGGCCGCAGGCAATACGCTGCCGGCAGACGTCTCACTAGCGGGAGCAGGCAATGCGTCTGTGCTGGTCGGAGGTTCTACAGCAGGCTCTCGCCATATGTCGTAGAGTCTTGTGGATCCAATACCGAAGCGCTTTTTGACCTCGCTTGCTGGGAGCACCCCTCGAAGGGAGCGTATTTCTTGGACCTTTTCCGAAGACAAATCTCTTCTTGGTGGCATGGGGTGTTTTTTCCTGGGAATATATATATATACCATACTTCCTACTTGTCTATATAGGAACCAATCCTCTCCCAGGAAACTTCTAATAATACTTAGCAATGCTTAGCAATGCTTAGCAATGCTTAGCAATGCTTAATAATACTAAGCATTTGCTAAGCATTACTAAGCATTGCTAAGCATTGCTAAGTATTATTAGAAGTTTCCTGGGAGAGGATTGGTTCCTATATAGACAAGTAGGAAGTATGGTATATATATATATTCCCAGGAAAAAACACCCCATGCCACCAAGAAGAGATTTGTCTTCGGAAAAGGTCCAAGAAATACGCTCCCTTCGAGGGGTGCTCCCAGCAAGCGAGGTCAAAAAGCGCTTCGGTATTGGATCCACAAGACTCTACGACATATGGCGAGAGCCTGCTGTAGAACCTCCGACCAGCACAGACGCATTGCCTGCTCCCGCTAGTGAGACGTCTGCCGGCAGCGTATTGCCTGCGGCCATCTTACCCCCTAGCGAGAGCGTATTGCCTGCTTCAGAGCCGACTGTGTTCACCATCCAGGACTTCTACAACCGCTTGGGGAGGCTAGAGGCTAGTGTGAAGCAAACTGCAGCGATGTCGGCTCGTTTGGAACAAACCACGAATACGTTGCCGGCTCATATGGAGCAAACCACGAATTTGTTGGTCGACATCTTGTCGATGCTGGATAAGGACAATGAGGAAGAGGAAATAGAAAACGTTGAGGAGGAACAAGAAGAGACCCATCTGGATATTCAGAAGGTGCGGCAGATACTAGAAACAGCCCAAAGGTGGACCTACCTTTCGCTAGCCGCTGTTTTTCTCTGGAAGGTCGTCTACAAGACCTGGAAGCACATCAAATCAGTGCACACACCGACCGAGAAGGTAGAAACACCCAAGACGAAACGTGGGGATCCCTTCATTATGCAGTAGAGTGTTGTTTTTTGAGGGGAAAAAAGTAGTAGGGTACCACGAAAAGCAGTTGGAATACGAAAAACTAGCCTAGATAAGTATTCGTCCTTTGTAAGCCCACGACTGCATCTACCAAAATACTAGGCGAGCTGCCGGACCTATTCTCGTCCAATGTCTGGAAGCAGTAATTCGATTTCTCTATCGTCTTTCTTTTCTGATATAGGTGAGTAGCAGATTTTACCGAGCTTGCATAGAAACGGTTCCCGCACTAACCGTAGGCGTTCTATTCCCCCGGCAGCCCGAATCGTTTCTCGTATCTTGTAGCCATAGACTGGAATCGTTTCCCCAGTCGGGGGATCGAGTAGTAATAACAGCCGGTTCTTCCCTTCGTGTCCCGCTACAGCAAACTTTTTGCATAAGTAGACTCCTTCTGGGACGTTCGCAGCTTTTTTGTGTTCGCTGCATGGAGGGGGTGCTACTTCCATATGCTTGGGTCCACCATAGTCGGGTAATGGGGTATGCCAAATATTACCCCGCCCCTGTGGTACCTTTGCTTTCTCCGATAACAACCAGAAGATACAAGACTCTTTCTCCTTACACGTACAACGGTCCATCAATTTGTTGATGAGGAGTGCGTATTGTATGCTCCAGAAAAGGCAGGCGTTGTCGTATAGGTTCTCTATATTCACACAACAGCTGCCAACCTCGATCTCTTCTGGAACCTCGAGTGGAAGTCGCTCCTGGGGTGTGTAGTCTATCGCTTTCTGTTCCCAGAGAATGCATTTCTTGCTGTCGACGCAGTGGTCGGTGGCACCACACTTGCACGTAGAGTTGTCGGGTCCGAAGAGAGCAGGCAGTTCCGATAGAGTGGCTAGGCAGTCGGTGCATCGGTTGTGTCTGTCCTTGGGGCCCGGATAGCAGTTATCAGCGAGAATGATTCGGAGTTTGCCCGCCGAGGGTTGAAATTGGTTGGGTGGGTAGATGTAGACGAAATCAACTATTTTGCCGGCTTCTACTAGAGGACGAAAGCACAGCAAGTAGAGTTCGAGAAACTGTTTGGGGATCTGGTAGTGTTCGTAGAAGGTGTGTCCCGATTGCTCCAGGATTTGTTTCTCTCGGTCGGAAAGCAACATGGGGCGACACTTCTGCAGCAGGGCCTCCAAGTCTTCTGATATATCGGGAGTTGTGGGCTTGTCTATACCACCTCGGATTCGTGTGTATCGAGCTTGCGATATGTGATACTTCCTCTTCGCTTCCCGAATGGACAAACGACCCGATCGGATCTCGGTATATGCTTCTCGCGAGAGCTTGGTTCCTGGCATATTTCTATGTCTATGTACCCGCATAGCTCTAATTGGGAATACACTATAATTGGGAGTAATTGGGAGCAGCCGAAAAGTGGTCTTATCGAAGGGTCTTGTTGAATATATATGCTGGTAGCAGAATTAGCTATACTTAGAAGCTTCTGAGCAAAGTGTACCCTCTACCGGTTTTTCTCCCCATTCCCTATACTACTGGTGGCGCACAATCGGATAACAGCTCTATTTTCCCTGCTGAAGCTAACGCCATATTAATAGCCCTTAATTATATTCAAAGACACCCTAAACATAAACAGTACATAATCTTTTCAAACTCTCTTTCTTGCCTTCAAGCTATTTAAATTTGTCTTGTAAACGTCCACTTTTAATTCAAATTATTGAATTGTGTAATAATCTCGCTACTGGCCAATACGACATCGTCTTTTGTTGGTTACCCAGTCATGTAGGCATTTCAGGTAACACAATAGCCGATCTTGCTGGCAAGGCAGCACTCAACAAATCTGTGGTCCCACTTCTTGTTCCATACTCCGATTACAAAGCTAGCATTAGAACTTCGTGATCTGATGCAGAAGGAGTGGGACACCCGGGTAGGTATAAAAAAGAATGCATGAACTAAAACTGTATATTGGTTACACCTACTTGGGTTGTGAGTCCAGATTTGAAGCGGTTACTTTACGACGATGTCGTATTGACCATACAAGATATACTCATGTATCGCTGTTAAAAGGTGAGGATCCTCCGTTTTTGCATCCATTGTGATGAGAGGGTCAGGGTCAAGCATATTCTGCTTAACTGTATTGAATTCTCCATCACAAGGGATAAGCATTTTACTGTTAAAACAATTGAGGATCTTTTTACCAGCGTTAGTTCTCATTTAATTATTGTTGTTGTTTTTTAATTGATTTTTCGGTTGAATATTGAGTAATATGTTCTGTAAATAGATGTATTTTAATGAATGGTAGTTTCGATTAGTAACTTGAATTGTTGGTGGCTGTACACTCAAAGGGGGTTGAAGTACTGTAAAATTATTGTCCTCCTGAAAGGGTACGTAAGTCCCAAAACTTTAAGGTCTAAGTGAACTTACCAGACTTTTTAAACGTAGAATTCTTGTTGTTTTAATTTAGGCTAACTTCTTCTACAATCGCCAGCGGCTGAGGGGATGGTGTAAATCCAACTAGGGTCCATGCAGGTAGCAAAGGTACTGTATGTCCCCATGGTCCCTAGTGTGGTGATCTACCTTCTGTTGTTGGCGATCTATAGCCTGTTTTTACACTGTATTGTCCATATAATGATATCAGTTTTAACTTTCCACACTAGTTTTACTGCTAATTGTGATATTCTAGTTGTTTTACTGTCCTTCGTTGACAGGTTTTATAATGTACACATAGTCCTTTTCATTGTTGAATGTTCTCGTCACGATATGGTTGAAATATTGCCGATGTGACGTTAAATATTAACTCACTCACTCACTCGGAACGTAGGGTTTGAAATAAGCGTCGATGTTTCTTGGATCCTTTTGCAAACCTCATTGGTCTCCAAGTACCGGATTATGTTCCCGACCAGTTTTTGGTATGAGGATGATAATTGCATTATAAAATTAAGAGGAAACGGTTCCGGAACGATTTTGATTACCCCATTACCAACGTTTGTTTAAAAGTTCGTCTTGCTATGACATCTGACATTTATATGGATTCAGGTAGTGCACTTTAGGATCGCTGTTGTATTTTCTGCCTTCTTCCAATTTGACTTAGCATGCTTTATGAAATCATGGTCTGCCTATGTGTGGGTTTGCAGAGAGCGTAGGAATGATTTTGTCTCCAGTAGCGTGAAAGAGGTCTGTAAATTGTTTCAGACATTCCCGAAATTGTCAGGTTTAAGTTTTCCGGAGTGAGAGAGTGAGTTAGTGAGTTAATATTTAACGTCACATCGGCAATATCTCAACCATATCGTGACAAAAACAAGTTATAGGAGAAATATGAACATTTTGAAGAATGAAACCTGTTGCGACGGATAGGAAAACTACTAGGGTATCACAGATATGGATATAAAAATAGCATGGAATAGCAAAACGTGGATTATAGACAACTGAAGGTAGATTAGCATACTACGGACCATGGGGACAGTACTTGGCACCCGGCATTTATATGGATTCAGGTCGTGCACTATAGCACTGATGTTGTATTTTCTGTCTTCTTCTAATGTTACCTACTATGCTTTTATGAAACCATGGTTTGCGTATGTATGGGTTGCAGAGGACTTGAGAATGATTTCCAGCAGCACGAAAGTGGCCTGAAGGTTGTTCCATGGGTTCAGGAGCACTCTTGAAATTGTCAGGTTTAAGGTTTTGTGAAAGCAGGGTTTGAAATAATGGCCAATTCTACCTTGTTAATGACCGTTCATCCGCGGTATTGATAGGAAAATTTAATGTTCATGATGGACCGACCATTTAAACTCTTTGAGAATGTTTGAATCCATAAGAGATTGATCGAGAGGAGAGTATGTGCCACTTAATTGTGCCACCTGTGGGGATTAGTAATGTTAGAAATGGATATATCGATGCCATATGAGTCTGATGCTAACAGTTTAATAACAACAAAAGACATTTACAAGTTTCTCTTATGCATGCCCTTGGATATTTTTCTGCATACATGTTTCAGAGGAGGGACTGTTTGCAAATAAACATAAATGTATTAAAATGATAAAGATATAAAGATATAAAGAGACATTTTTTTCTTTAAGAAGGTTGGACAACAAAACGAGACAATATTAGTCAGTCATTTCTGATGCCAGAGCCATCAAGTGTCCTCTTGTAATAGCGTGATTAGCTCCCGTAAAAGGAAACAGATCTGACTTATACCACACGTGGATCTTGCTTGTGGTCAGATAAGTCGCATACAAATAACCATTATGAGAGACAATGTTCATAACCCAGTCGTTCGGACCGATTAATATTCGTTGTGTTCTGTTTTTGAACAACTCCATTTCTACGATTTTAGTATTGTCGTTATAATACATCACGTTTCCATAGGCGCTCAGAGTGAGAGCATGCGCTTTGTACGATGACGTTATCCAGTGTCTATATTGCCCGTCATATGTGAATGAATATATCTGTTCATGGTTGGCGACATACATGATTTGTCGGTTTGTATCAAGACAAATAACCTTTGCGTTCATCTCGCAGTTGATGGTCTTGAAGAATCTCCCATCCGGTGTCATACTATATGTACAGGGAGAGGGCCACGTAGCAGCAAAGAACACCAGCTGTTGAGGATCGTCGACTGCAATAGATCTGGTGCGTACTTGTTCCTTTATCGTAACACTTCGATTGGAATAGAGTGAGAAGGCTTGGATGTTCTTCATTTCTTTGTACGCCATCAGCACTTGTTGGAGTGTTGGTACATATGCCAAGGCAGTGACATAGTCTGGTTTGATATGATGATAAGTAGTGATCGAGGGTTTCAGCATGTGTAACGCGCGTAATGGTGTCTTATGTTTACTGCAGAATGGCGCAATCAAGAGTCGCGTGTTTTCCTCAGTTCTCACTGGAACAACAAAAGTATCCATTTAAAACACGTTTAATAGTGATGAAGCACCTAAGCAACTCAGTGTAATTTCCTTTGATAAAATAACTGTTATACCATGACCGAAATGGTTGAGATGTGTAACTATATAACTAGTTCATAAATATTATCAGTAAACAGATGTATGTGGTGTGTTGGGTTATTATTATTTACAGATTAGAAATGAAATGCAGCAGAGAGGGTTTGGGTGATCCTGGCACAGTCAGGCTGGTCAAGCTCATCATCAGCTCAGGGCCCTCGCCCCCTCTACACGCAGCCCAGACAGCGAATGGGACTTCTCCCAGGAAACACTGCCTAGTCGAACCCACCAAGAACTTTCCGGAGAATATGGAGGCTCCCCAACACTGCAGCCCTCTACATTACCCACATTGTCAGAAGGGCTGTGCTCCCGGTGGAGAACCCGGGCACTCTCCTGATCTGCGCCAAGAGATCAGGAGGTACCGAACCAAGGGCACCGAGAACAATGGGGAGCCTGACGACTGTCTACTTGGGATGCAAGCGAGACATTTCAAAGGCGAGGTCCGCCTATTTATCATGCTTTTCCTGAATCTTGCCAATCACACTGCTGTCAAAAGGGACAGAAAATTCAATGATATAAATAATTTCACAAGTTTTATCAAAAAGGACAAGATCAGGTTTGTTGGCTGGAATTCGTCTCTGGCTGTATATTGGCCTATTCCAGAGAAGTTTGAAAGCATCATTTTCCAGGACGCCCTGGACATGTTCAGGGTCGTACCATGGATGGACCTCGGGGTCAAAGCCACAGGCATGGCGGAGACGATAGTAAAAGCAGCGAGCCATGCCATCATGTCTTTTAAGATAAGCTGTTTGTGCCAAGGAAGGGCATCCACTGACAAGGTGTTGGACAGTCTCTGTAAATTCATTGCAAAGACGCTATTTCATATTGATGTTTTCTTTAAGAAACACATTCTGACGATTGCGAGTGGGAAGTGACTGGTCCTGAGCAGCAAAAAGGAAGCCCTCAGTTTCACATTTGTAACCAGCCGACTTCATCCAGGCGAAGGCGTCGGTTGGATTGCTGTTCTGTTCCACACACTGCATGTACACTCGATGCAATGGTTTCTCAGACAGCTTCTCCACAAAGGACTGACTCTGGGCAGATTTGGTGAATGACTTCACCTGGTTTACTCCCATCACTGTACCGTCCAGCAGTACATCGCCATCAACAAAATCAACTTCTAATTTCAGATTGTGTCCAACAACCTTGGCACGCTTAAAATAGCTGTGGAATTCCTTGCTTTCATCGTGAGTTTTGACGTGCATCACCAGAGGATCATCCGATAAATAAATATGTGCAAAAGTACACAATAAAATTCTGTCATGAAGAGCTTCCACATTAATCAAAAACCGACCTCCAGAATTGATTGGCATGTATAAACGATTATGAGAGGAACGAGGGTGGTGTGCTCTGTTTTCAGACATGATCCTTCTAGTCAGGCCTTCAAGACCCTGGATGTCTTGTTTTGTCCAATCAACTACTCCAAAGGAATAGGAGAGAACTGGCACAGCAAAAGTATTGGTGGCTTTGACCTTGTTTCGAGCATTTAGCTCTGAACTCCAGATTTTCTTTAAACGAGATTTGTACTCGGCCCTAAGTTTATCTTGAATTTGGGCATTCTGGAGCTTGTCTCGAACTTGCATTCCAAGATAGGTGTAGGCCTGATCTTCCGCAAGATGCTCAATAACTCCTCCCCCTTGTAACCTGACCGATCCATCATTAGTTACCTTGCGACGTTTCAAATGAAGAGTAGTACATTTGTCGAGTCCAAATGTCATGCCAATATCATTAGAGAAGGACTCGACAAGGAGAACCTGTTCTTTCAAATTGGTCTCTCCTTTGGCAAGGAGCTCGATGTCATCCATTTCAGCCATATTGTGACGAGAATTTGAACATAAAGCACATGTTGTTTATTACGAAACAGCTAATACTACCGAAGGCTTAATTCCTAACGTGTTTCATCACACATAACAATAATGAACACACACGACGAACCTTTTCACATATTCAAGTGTGAAAATGAGTTAATCCCGCCCAGCAAACCTGTTTCAGGCAAATGATAGGCACAATCTAATTTTGCACTCTTGTCGAACAGTCACATCGGGCTATTGCAAACAATGATGTCGGGCTTTTCCAAACACACAATTACGTGGGGCTTTTCCGAACACTCGTGTTGGGCTATTCCGGGCTATTCGCCTGGCTGACGACCTCTATGACGAGTGTTCAAGTGCGGTTATTTCGTTCATATTGTATACTCTGATCTCAAGGTTTTTTACTCAGATTTGTATAATTTAGTCAGTTCCAATATACAGCTGAAATAATGTTGAGTGCGGCATTGAACATCAAACCAACCAAGCAACAATTGAACGTGCAGCGGGTCCTGATTTCTTTTATTCTTTTTTTATTGTTATGGATAAAAGTGGTCTGACCTTAATATTCAAAAGTGTCTTCACTCAATATACTGATATACCAGGTACACGCCTTCTAACGGTATAATGTAATAGTGTCACCATCACTCATACGGTATATATGTATTACAGCATATATGTCGTTGCAAACAAGGTCAGATATGTTATTATTTGATGTGTTATCTCAACATCCAGTTAATGATAACATTCTCCCGGAACCTTGCAGGTAAACCGTAAGTCACGTATGCACCATTCAAATACTGCCATGAAAACACCATATGAAATACTTCAAGCCGATCACATGACAGTGCCATCTAATACCGCATTGAACACAGCATATGAAATAATTCAAGCCGGTATATTTACGCAGTTTATGCATATGTGCATGGGTTTAACCCACTTCATTTGGTATAAAAAGGTACTTGTCAGGCGGGGTGCTGAGCAGCTACATATCATATACCAACTGATTCGTATGTGCGGGGGAATCTTTTTGCTCTCAATGGAACAAAGTTGTCATAACAATTCACATGACAGTGGGAAGATACTCGTTATAGCCCACACCAAAGTTAGGCCACGACGCTGGTGATTGTTGGGACTTACGGTCACCAGTTATTGATAAATATAAAAATCCATTGAGTACTGACCTTAACCATCTGATTAAATTTTCTTGACAGGCATTGATCAATACAATATAGTGAAAGTTGGAAAAATACGTGTATGTGAAAGAGCAATATGAAAGATCTACAAACTATATATCAGACCAAATCGACTCTGTTTAACGAAATATTGTCAGGTGAGCCGGGTAAAGGGTAGCACGTTAACCCAAGAAAAAAATAAAAATAAAAACAAGAAAAAAGACCGTGTGATGTCAATCACCCATGATTATGTCTGGATGAAGTGTCAGTCGATTGTATGCGATGGTAGCATAGCGATCAGTCAAGCAGGCGGGTGGGGTACACCGAAATCTCCGGCCTTGTCTAGATATATTGTACCGTGAAGTGTTTTAAGTCGGGGTCATCTCAAAACTTTCACGCTAAAAAAAATCTTTAATCCTCGCAACGACACGGGCGTCTGTGAGTTTTGACCAAGAATGGTTGGCTTGGCCATCTCTTGTCGATGTACGTACGTTTCAGGATGTTGCTTGTCTTTTCATCAATTTTCTTCTTTGCGTCTTCTGAAATATGTTTTAGAGCAGACGATAGTTCTTTCCCGGTTGAGGAAGTTTCCCTTTCCATCAATGGAAGAGTCCTCGAAAAATGTGTGTACTCTTGTCAGCAATGACGCCATGTTGTAAGAAATCGGTCAGCAATAGCGATGGCATACGTCAACGTTGTTGTACATATCAGCCACTTTCTTTGAGGTGAAAGAGTAAACACAACAGCGCTGTCCTTCATTATCCATTACACTTTCATTGAAAAGTGTTCAGTTATTTGTTATTTATTGTTTGAAAAGGCATGAGGACGTTTCTTTTGAACGTGAGTTTAGATAGTGACATTAGTTTCATGAAAAAATATGTTAACATATTTTTTCAAGGCCAACGTTTTATATTATGAAGATATTGTATATTTAACATGTTGAAAGAATTTGTAAAACACTAATTCACTTTTGGACAGTTGTACAAGATGATTTGTGGAGCGGGATGTAATGGCCGGTATTCGATCATCCGTCAAAACTGATGGATGATTAAAACGGCCTAATATCGGGTGTGCCCACCTCGTGACGCAACACGTGACCTAACACGACGTCGGACAGAGACTGTAAGTCGCCTAATCACATGAATAGGGATCTGGCGCCATTCTTCCAGCAAAACAAGAATCAGGTTCTTCACCGTCAATGGAAGCTGTCGAATACGGCACACGAGGTAGTCTCACAGATGTTCTATCGGGTACATATCCTGTGATCTTACATGCACATTGTTAGCGTGTAGAAAGTTCCTGGTTATGACAGCAGTGTGAGGGGTGACGTTGTCTTGTTGGAACATCGTTCTGGGATTCTGTCGAAGGAAAGAAACAACGACGGGGTGTGGAACCTCATCAATATACCAACGTGCTGTCAGATTATCACCTACAGTCACCAGATCCGTCTTCTTGTCCCCACCAATCCCTCCCCACACCATATCGCCTCCGCCTCCAACAGGCTCTACTGTGACGCAACAACGTGACGTTTTCTCACCCCACGCCGCCTGTTGACCCGTATCCGGCCGTCGACTTTGTTGAGCTGGAACCTGCTCTCATTGCTGAAGAGCACTCGCCTCCGCTCTCGCTGCTGCAATTGACGAACGGGCCTCGCTCAAGCCAGTCTTCGAAATCGAAATTGATGCGTTAAAGTGATCCTACGGAATGGTCTATAGGCTCGTGTACCGTGCCGGCGCAGTCGTCTGGTCACTCACTGTCCATCTGCTGATTGGATGGTTCAGGCTTTGTGCAGTATATGACGTCACGATGGGGAATCTGAAGCACCCGTAAATGTCTGCCTTCTCGAGGGTGGTCGCCTTCGGTCTGCGGCTCCTGGGCTTGTCTGCTATCCTGCCAGTCTGCCTGTAACGTGTCACAAGTCTACCAATTGTTCACTTGGAACAGTTCATGATTCGTGCAACATGGTCGTTTCTAGCGCCTAGTTGAAGCATCCCAGTTGCTCGCTCTCTCTGTGTTGAGGTTAATCTCGGCATGTTCTTCCTGTCGAACTGATGTAACTGATGCCGAAGAACATTTTGGGGTATGTTTTATACCCCACGATCATACGGGTAGTTTTCTGTACATACGGGAAATTTTACTGATGGAAGTAATTTTTCTCGCAAAGCACGTGCAACCCGTGCATTATGTTGTCATATCATCATATTGAGTGTTCAGGTGATAGAGTTTTGTTCATTTTCATTTAAAAGAAAATGACAATTAAAGATATTTTGGGGACGTTTCTTTTACACGTGAGTTTATATTTACCTATGTTCAATATCATTTCATACGTGGATATAAGTATACATACGTTTAATTCTTTGCAAGTTTGTGATTGTTTGAATACATACATAGGTAATTAACACATTTCGTCTAGTATACCATATTTTAAGCCTTTACACAAGTGTTAGTAGATCACACGTAGCCATTACCTCAACATGTACTTTAGTTCCTGGATGTACACTATTCCATACGTTGGGACAAATATTGATATATATGAAAACTGATTAGACATTTTATGGAGTGTATATGCACATATTAAAGGTATTGTCCTAGTTGATGAATTTCTGTCGTTTCACAGACAACACAATTACATGTATGTACATTTATTTGTCAGGTCACGCCTGTCAGAAACGTTTTTATGATTCACTACCATTGCTGTCAATAATATCATCAATTCATAATCGATTAGAAAACAATGTGAAGACAGGATATCAAGAATATTTATACGAGTGAGTTAATATTTAAGGTAACATAGGCAATATTTCAGTCATATCGTGACGAGAACATTATACACTAAAATGGAATGTATGTATATTATGAAAATCTGTTGACAAAGGACAGTAAAACAACCAGAATATCACAATTAGAACTAAAACCAGCATGGAATGGTATTACTGATATCACTATTTGGACAATAAAATATAAATACGGCTGTAGATCGCCATCAAAAGACGTTAGATTACCACTCTAGGGACCATGGGGACTAACAGTACCTTCGCTACCTACATGGACCCTAGCTGGATTTACACCATCCCTTCACCTGCTGCCGATTGTGGGAAATGTCAGCCAAAATCAAAACAAGAATAGTACGTACATAAAGCCTGGTAATTGGTAAGTTTAAATTTACTTTGAATGTTTCGGGACTTACCAACCTTCTCAGAAGGACAATAATTTTACAATACTTTAACCCCCCATGAGGGTACAGCCATAAACTATTTAAGTTATTAATTTAAGCTTCCAGTCATAAAATATTTATCTATTTACTGTTTCGAGAGTGTATTTTCTGTAAATTGTATTATTGATTAAGTGATAATTATTATGGGTCATATTTCGTATCATAAATGTTCTGTGCTTTGAGTATTTTGGCTGCAGGCCTTTAAGGAAGTGATTGTGTGTATAAAGGCTGGTTGTCGTGTTGACAACACGGACTCACACAGATTAAATGGAGTACATCATTATCGGCCATCATCAATCTCCGTCAACGCTTGACCTACATAACTGCTGCCTGACTGCTCGCTGTGTTGCATTCTGCATAACTGTCTCTCACTCTCACATCAAGACTTCGGTGAGCTGACATTATATTTGTGACCCACTACTTAAGATTTGACCCATTTGCATTGTCCATGAAACCTCAATTGTGTACCTGTGTATCTTGTTGTATTTCTTTTACAATCAGACTTCTCTGTGTTGTATTTTGCTGGTTCCGAGGGGAGTTCTTATACCTTTTGTCACGACAAATTATTCACCGTAAAATTACACACCATTTAACAAATCTATTTCCTTTAAAATTGCAATAATTAAATGAGAAATAACAGTATGAAAAAGATCCTTTCTAGTACAGGATTTAAAATGCTTATCCCGTGTGATCGGGATTCGGGTGTCGTGAAATAATATTTTTCATTTACGTTAAATTGATGCCAAACAGGTGAGACTGTTGTTCACAATAATAGTGTCTAGTTGTCGATATATTCACGAAACTATATCAATGGTAAAACCATTCATTTTATGTTTTGTAAGTAAAGTGGTGAAAAGGCATCTGCTCACATTGGGGAACTTTGCATTGGAATAGTTTGGTTCACCATGAACATTGCAAGGGTTACACTGACCTTGTAGCAGAGCTGTGCTCCCTCAACGTTACACGTGCATGACCTCTTTGTCGACGTTTGACGTCGCAGAACAGATCCATTTTGGGCATATATTGAGGGTCATTCTTATGTTGGGAGAATACCGTTATGCATAAGCACATGTAATCTCATGACGGTCAAATATGAGGCTGTATTTCATTCGCTCACTTCCTCCGCAAAGATGCCAAATGAAAATAAAAAATCTTAGAACTTTTATCGGTGCATGATGAAAGCGGAGAAGGTTACTGTTTTTAAACGCATTTATCAATTTCTCAAACCACTGAGATAGTTGCGCCTATACCAACGGATGGAAACTTTAATATCCTACATTTCACTGTCATTGTATAACGGTTAGCAGATTCAGAACCAGAAAGCGCAATTCTTGCACAATGTTTACTTTTCAAACCTTATGAAAATGTGTTCCTGAAAAAAAGTCGGCCTCCAAGCGGTTAATCGGCTATTGAAAAAATTGCTGTTGTGACAAGACTATAAAAGAATGTAAGGTGAGCATGGCACGTGATTATCATGAATTATGACAGCCAACCATGGTACTTTTCATCCATGGTACTCTTTTCATCATCTTCATTGATACAACCTCAAGACAAATTTTACAACTATCAAAACGTGCTATACCTACATGTACTCATGACAATGCTTCATTCTCTCCTGCTATCCTTGTGTATGAATTTGAATTGGATTTGAACTAGACCAAGCACGTCTTCAAGAACAAACGCGACCATCTTGATAAATGACCACAAATTGGTACTTCTACATTTTAGACAAGCTGATGCTTTTTGTTTCCACATACGGCTGTCTTAAGAAGAGCATACGATATGAAAACACGTCTCTTCATCATTCTGGAACATGGCACGAACATGTCATGGCTTTAGTATTGGTACCTTCAAGCTTGAACCTCACAACGCCACATTGATAGTCTATCCTCGCAGTTTTATTTACAACCAGTTATACCCCCATTCCACTGACCATCAGAATCTCATGTGAAGCCCATCCGACCCCAATTTTGCGAACATTTCAGGGTCTCTAAGAGTTCCGATAAAAATTCACCCGATATTCATTTTTTTTTTCTTTCTTTTTTTTTTTGGGCGGGGGGGGGTGTCTAATAGAGATTGATCGGGTTAATCGGATGAAAAAGACTGGTAGCGCTACGATGTCAGCCGCCTAACCCGCTCAGCCACCGCGACTTCCAAGTCCAAGTTTGAAAGCGTTCTCCACGTCACGGTGGCTGAGCGGGTTAGGCGGCTGACTCGTGTGTTGGCGATTAGGTGCCTGACTCTGAGGGTGCGGGTTCGATTCCCGGATGGCACTCAACCAAAAAAAAAAGTACTAAAATATTTACTTTACTGAGAAAGTGAAATCCCAGATTTGACATATGTTGCATTTGACTTGTACAGATCAGAACCACATCCATTACATAAGTAGACCCCGAAGAGTCGTGGAGAACGCTTTCAAAATACTGGCAGCCACATTCCAATGTCTTTCAGGAACATTGCAGAAACAACCTGACGTTCTGTGTAACATCGTAGAAACCTGTGTCTGCATATACAACCTGAGCCGAATACGACCCTGACCCAGGCATGCACGATGGTCAGCTGGATACAGAAAATATCAACAACAATATCAGAGGACCCTTCCATGACACAGCATAGCGTGAAACCCTAAGACGGTACTTAGACGGCACTTGAAGGAGCAGTAACTTGTCAGGATAGGGTGATTTGGGATGACTGATTATAGAATGTTTTGATACCTGAAGTGGACTTGGATAAGGATGGCAATGGATAAAGTGTATTGCTACCAGCAACTGTTAGAGTACTTCAATGGCTACTGAGTCTTGACATAATATGTACTAACTTTCATATTACGTTTTCAGAAGTGTTTGAAAAGTTCTACCTATTTACTACATCCATACACACACACATATATGTGTGTGTGTGCCTGTGTGTGTATAGATAGATTAGCTAGACAGAGATAGATATAAATATGTAGATATATTTAACAGTATTTCTGTTAAAATTGTTGCATATCTTCTGTGTCACACATGTCTAAAACCTTTGGATTTATCAAGTGATATAGCACATCACTGAAATCACTGAATCACTTTCCAGCAGAACCGTTTCGTATGTGGCGGTGTTACCCAGGTGTGAGCAACAAAAGATATTAAGTAATGAAAACGTGATATTTTCAATTCAAAATCAGTGGTACTCAAATTGGTGTTTTTGTTGTTTAAATGTATGTCTTCTTAATGTATCAATTTCACAATATAGCTGCGATACTGCTGATGACACGCTGCATATCATCTCACAAATGAACACAAAATAACACTTACCTTTCATACACCGAAAGCCGTTTGTTCTTGTAAGAACAATCTTTGATTGTCTCTCTGCACATAGCTCTGTTTCCTCTGACATGACCCCGTGTCTTTCCTGGGACATATAGGTCAAAATTATAAATGTGTTCATTGTTTATACGACTTTATGTCGAGATTATGTTTAGCCTACAAATTAGGTTCCAGGTAACATTCATTTACTAATTTCAAGGGTCCTTACATGAAATATGAGGGTTAGGTAAAGTAACAGTGCAGTGTAAGGAGTAATATTTATGTATGAAGCAGTAACTGTATAGAGTGGATGCTGTCTAAACCGGCACTCATTGGGACTGGAGATATAATGTGGCTTAGACAGTTGGCCGGATTGTAGAGCTGACGATAAAGTCACAGATGGGACTGAGATTTATGTCGGTGTGGACAACTTGCTGGATTGCACAGATGCCGCTTTTTACAGCTTCCACTGTACCTGAATACGTGTTACAGAGATTGTTATTTTGCTTTCTTTGTTCGGTTGGTGTTTAACGCCACTCTACATGTGGCCACACTGCACCACACTAATATTCCAGCTACATGGAGGGTGTTTATCCTGTCATTCCAGGGATCAAATCATATTTGACAGCGGAGTTAAAACCCAACTCAACTATTATCTAGATTTTAGGCCTCAAAGAGCATAGCGCTTGTTGATAGAAGCCAGTTTCTCTATGGGTTTTGAAGGAGATAAAATAAAAGCTGATACCTTGGTATAGTTGAGATAAATTGACTCATCTCCTTTAGTTTGTGGCGGATATCTGGACCATGTTGCTTTGCAGGTAAAGGTTCGTATCAGATATATGCAGAAGGTACATTCATAAAATTGGCCACAATGCTTTCTGCACATTTCAGGTCCAACTGACTGTTTCTCTTGATCAAACGTTGCTGTGATCACCATGATGAAGGATGTGCAAACAATTTGAAGTGTGTTGCCACATCCTCTGTAAGGAAGCATTTTCCTGTAAGGATGTTGTTGCTGCAAACAGAGGAGGTAGGGGAAGTGTACTTTCAATGTACGATTGTCAAAATTGGCAGATACATGGGATTGAATCAATGTTGATGCAATAATAATGGATGTTTTGAGAATGCATCGCCACATGAATTTCAGTCAAAGCAAAGCTGTTTGCTCAGTTATCCCCCTTGTTAGGTGACATTGGTATGAAATGAAAACTTCAGGTTTATAATTTTCAGTCAGTAGTGTGGGATTTGACCTTGAAAACCCTGACCATGCACAGATGCAAGAAAACTCTCAGAAAAAAATGGTCTACAGTGATCTATCCTGTGACATGCCTGAAAAATGTCAAGATTCATAATGACACCCCATGCAAGTGTAAGAGGCTCCAGCGTTATGCAACTGATTCCCATGCATTGTGTTTGCGTGTGGTGATGTATGATGCTGTATACACAAGATGAATGCCACTGTAACGTTCCTAAATGGGTTGTGTTTCTACCAGACTTCAAAGTTCCGGTTCCCCTACTTTTTTGGGAAGAGTATATTAAACAGGTCATCAATCCTGGAAGGTGGCAGCTAACTGTCACCCTAGTTTACGAGGTGGAAAAAGGTAGACATTCTCTGCTGCTCTTTGGGTAAATGTCTAGGCCCCATATGGCTTGAATAATGTTTCACGAACACGGTTTAAACATACCGCTGATATGATTTCAGAACCGACGTTCCATTGTATACATTGTAAACGTATCATTCCCAGAGGGTTCAACAGATATATCCCCAATATATATTGCTTATGGACTGAACTGGACAGAAGGAATGACCATGCGAGTCACATCTACATGGATTTGAAACCCCAGATCAGTTTACAAAATAACAAATTGTCAGTGAATTTCTCAACCAACACAAGTCGCATTGAGAAATAGTTCTTCAAAACCAACATTGAAGACACTCTGGCATGTATTAAACAGATCCACAAACTTGTCAGACCATCATGAAAGTAAACTTCACGAACTTCAAAGTCACCCAAAGTCTGGACAACTTTGTGTATCACGTTCGTGTATATAACTCTCATGGCTAAAAGCACTGGGTGAGTGAGTTAATATTTCTCATCACATCGGCAATACCGTGACGAGAACAATTTCATTTATGCCAATATTTTAATGAATAAATTGAAAACGTAAAACCCTGTCATCTTCATCCTGTCATCCAAGGAGAGTAAAAAAAACTAGACTATCACAGGTATGAGCATTGAAGAGAACAATATGGCATAAAACAACAATCTGAAAACTGTGGACACTCATTGCCTTTCAAAAAGTGTTCAAAGGAGAAGAATTTACCTTTCATTAAGCATGCTGACAATGAAGCCCACAATGATTTCCCAGATGTTCGTAACACAATGATTTCCCAGCTGTTTGTAACACAATGATTTCCCAGATGTTTGTAACACAATGATTTCCCAGATGTTTGTAACACAATGATTTCCCAGATGTTTGTAACACAATGATTTCCCAGATGTTTGTAACACAATGCATGCAGAGGATGTATAATGTCACTCATGAATACCTTAATTGTTGTGCAGTTTCAAAAGGATGTACCTACCTTGTTCCACGTTGTGATCTTTCTCCCAGTTTGTTCCCACGATCGAGCTTCAGTGATGATATGTGAAGAACCAATTTAACCATCCACAATGTAGATGCTTCACTGCACTAAAAGGTTTTCACCAAAAACATCAACTGAATATTCATTTTTAGAAACACGTGGTTTCAGATCATTGCCTTCACAAAGATAAAGTAAATTGATAAGACAACTGGCAGGTTTATGTTTGACGTATTCTCGACTTTAGATATATTTTTCCTAAACCTGTGCCAGCTTTGTTTTGATAAAACCATGTGTTAAATGCGCATGCTGCCTCTTCAAGAGAAAAAAACACCATAAACGAATCTTTTTCAGGCTAATCTTCAATCTTAGACATTGAAAAGTATCTCTATATTTTGTGAACAGGTGGATATCATGAACCATGGTTCAAACAGAAAGAGTGAGTGGATTAAAATGTAAGATCACATCGTCAGCATTTTATCAATCCCGAGAAGAGGCAAAATCTTACAGAATATACCCGTACCACCCACCAAATAGTGTAAATGTAGCCACTTACAGTAGTCAACTGTTGTGAGCTAGATCTATGTCACGTTCTCGTCACGATATGGCTGAAATATTGCCATTGTGACGTCAAATATTAACTCACTCACTCACTGAAGGTACTGTTTACACATAAATGATGTATTGTAAGACAAATTCGAGTTCATCTGGTAATGGAGCTCTGTGAAAATTGGCAAATTCTCAAGAAACGTTTACATGAACGATTTCTGCATATGCTTTTCAGCTATGTGATACATGACATGTGCAAGAGGTTTGCAGTTGGCTCCCCAAGGTTCTGGAGAATTCGCCTTCCATGTAACCACCATCATAAGGGATAAATATTTCAATGAAACAAAAGTTAAGGATCTTCTTCCAAGTGTTAATTTTCATTCAATTTTTGTCGTTTTAAAAGAAACTGATTTACTTGATGAATTTTAATGACTCTGTTTTTTATTTTATTTACTGGTAGTTAAGACTAGTAATTTAGATTGTTAGTGGTTGTACCCTAAAAGGGGGTGAAAATATTGCAAAATTATTGTAATGCCAAAGGGGTACTTAAGTCTCGAAATAGTTAATAAATTTCAGCTTACCAGTTTCTTTAAACTTAGTGCTTTTGTATTTTAATTTATGACTACAATTGAATGGATAATATATATCCAGCTAGCGTCTATGCAGGTAACAAAAGTGCTGCAAGTCCTCATGGTCCTTCGTTTTGTATCACAATACACACTCTGTGAACCGGTATATCGGGGAAAATTTTAAGTGATAGTTTAATGGCATTAAAAATCGATCGATCTGTGAATATTTAAAAAAAATGACAATAACTTAATCGTATGTGTCGTATAAAATTCGGTACTTGAATTATCAGGAGTGACCCACGTTCCCATAGCAAGAACATGACGACTAATGAAACTAGCGATTTCAAAGTAGTGGGAAAGGTCAGGGCAAAATCAGTCACATATTTGGAAGAATTTCGGAGGAAAAGGGATTGTATAATTGAAGCAAAATTCGCTGTTTGTCGTAGATGCAATGTTAGTATTGTTACGAGAGTGTATTTTCTGTAAATTGTATTATTAATTAAGTGTCTCATTTCGTGTCATAAATGTTCACCACTTTTAGTATTTTGGTAGCAGACTTTCGGGAAGGGCTTTTAGAGTTACCTCCTCTTGAGTTTATGTTTTGATTATTTGTGCGCATTTTCGTGAGACTGCTAGAAGATTCCACGTTGATAGCGATGGTTGTAAGTACTCAAAAATCCTTGAATCAGTGACTGTATATACAAAGGCAAATTGCCGTGTTGTTGACACGGACATGCACACTGCTTCCTGGAGTACATATCTGCCAGCATCTCCGTCAACGCTTGATCTACGTAACCGCTGTCTGACTGCTCGCTGTGTTACATTCGGCATAACTGCTTCTCACCCTTACACCAAGACTTCAGTGAGTTGTGAATCTGTATATTTTTGCTTTGTTTGCTAAATATAAAGTATTATTGAAAATGTTAGATTTGTCAGTGTTATATTTTGCTGGTTTTGTGGGGATTTTGTAACGGCAAAGTTTTAAAACTGTAACAGTATGAATTACGCTGGGTGAATCTTACAGCACACATGCGAAGACACCCCTGTGATGGATACAGTGAGTGAGTGAGTTAATATTTAACGTCACATCGGCAATATTTCAGCCATGTAGCTACGAGAACATAACACTGAAATGGAATATATGTGTATTCTACAAACCTGTCAACAAAGGGCAGTAAAACAACTACAATATCACAGAAAAAATGTAAAACTTGTAATTATACCTAAAACAGTGTATCTATAGAGGACAATACGATATAAAAATGGGCTAGAGATTGCTAACAACTGAACGTAGATCACCATACTAGGGACCATGGAGACTTACACTACTTTTGCTACCTGCATGGAACCTAGCTGGATTTACATCATCCCGACAGCCGTTAGAAATTTGGGAAATCTAGCAATACAGTAAAAGACACTTATTCTACGGTGAAAAACATGGAAAGTTTGAATTTACTTTGAATGTTTGTGGACTTACGTACTCTCTGAGGAGGACAATAGTTTTACGGTACTTCAACCCCTGTCGAGGATACAGCCACTAACAAGCACAGTTACGAATTTAAACTTCCAATAATAATAAAAATTATCTATTTACAATTCAGTTAATAAATCTAACTCTTTTAAAATGCAATGATTAAATAAGAACTTATATTAAAAAGATCCTTCATAGTTCGGGAATTGAGATAGTTATTCCTTGTGATGGATGTTTTGCTTGACAGTGATTCTTTCATCACAAGGGATACAAAACGGAGGATCTTCACCTTTAAGCAAATATTCACGTGTATATCTTGCGTGGCCAATACGACATCGTCGCGGGATGACCTCCTCAAATCTGGACTGACAACCCAAGTAGGTGTAACCAATGTACGGTTTTATTTCATGTAATTTGTTGATACCTACTTGAGTGTCCCACCTCTTCTGCATCAGATCACGGATGTAAGACCTAATGGTAGCTTTACAATCAGTGTAAGGAATAAGAAGTGGTGTTACAGACATGTTGAGTGCTGCTATAGCAGCAAGGTCAACCATCGTGTTACCAGAGGTGCCAACGTGGCTGGGTAACCAACAAAAGACGATGTCATATTGGCCAGTAGCAAGATCATTATATAATTCAATAATTTCTATTAAAAGTGAATGGTTACAAGAAAATGTTTTAATAACCTGAAAGCAGGAGAGTATGAATAGATTATATATTGCTAATGTTTAGGGTGTCTGAATATATTTAAGAGCTGCTAATAGGGTGTTAGCTTCTGCAGTAAAAATAGAGCTGTTATCTGCTATTCTAGTAGACATTATTCTGGATCCAGTGACAGTGGCACAAGCTACTGCGCCACCGTCCTTGGACCCGTCTGTGAATAAAGATTTGTAATTGTTATATTTGATTTTAATTGATGATATTCTTGTTTCTATTGTCATTCTATTTCTATTAAGTCATTTGTTTCTGATTTTTTAAATGATGTTAATGTTAGGTCAACTTGTAGCCTAACCAATTGTCAAGGAGGAGAAGAAAGAAGACGGGAAGGCGATATACGTTCCAGCTCAATGCCGGCAGCAGAAATAAATGGTTTAATTCTGTGCCCTAGAGGCGGAACAAGAGAAGACTTTTTGTCATACAAATCCTCATAAAGCGGCTTGAACACACAGTTATAGGCAGGGTTCGATTCCTCAGAATATAATTTAGTAATGTATTGTAAAGACAATTTTATACGACGTTGAGTAAGAGATGGTTCATCGGCCTCAACGTAGAGACTGTGAACAGGAGAGGTTCTAAAGGACCCAAGACAAAGTCTTAGACCTTGGTGGTGGACAGAAACAGCAAGGTTAAGGTTGCTTTTGCAGGCTCCACCATATACGATTGAGCTATAATCGAGTTTTGAACGGACCAGTGATCGATGTAAGTGTAAGAGGGTAGTATGATCCCATCCCCACTTTCAGTTGGAAACAACTTTCAACAAATCTAGTGCCTTCAGGCATTTAGTTTTAAGGGATTTAATGTGCGGTAAGAAGGTTAAATGAGAATCGAAAATTAAACCCAAGAACTTGTCCTCCTTTACTGCTTTGATTTGAGTGCCATTGAAGGATATTTCAAGATTTCCTCCTTCTTGTGGCTTATATTTTCTGCAAACGTGTATACAGTTAGTTTTGGACTTTTCAAGACACCATTTGTTCATTTTATTTAAACACAACTGTAGTTGCCGTTCAATATCATGCATATTTCTACCGCGACAAGAGATGTTAAAATCATCCACAAATAGTGATCCATCACTTGAATTATTTAAAACCTTGGATGAATTGTTGATTTTAATACTAAATAAAGTGACAGACAAAATACTGCCTTGAGGGACACCCTGATCAGACAGGGTTGAACCCACACGGATTTGAAATTGCCTGTCTTTTAAAAACTCTTGTAGAAAAAGAGGCAAACGCCCTCTCAACCCAAAGTCATGTAAACCCTTCAAAATACCATGCTTCCAGGTCGTATCAGAAGCTTTCTCGAGATCAAAGAAAATCGATACAGCATGTTGTTTATTTACTATAGCATTCTTAACGAAGGATTCTCAACGTAACTTATGATCAATGGTACTACGATTTTTCCTGAAACCACACGTTATTGGTTTCAAGATACCAAGTTAATCTATTATTTACCATACGTTCCATGGTTTTACAGACACAGCTGGTTAGAGATATCGGTCTGTAATTCGACGGATCAGTATAATCCCGGCCAGGTTTTGGTATTGGGACTACAATGGCATTACGCCAAGAAGGAGGAAATTCCCCCGACGTCCATATTTGGTCAAATATATCTAAAGGGGCCATCAGACATGGTTCAGGCAAGTGTTTCAGTAGCTGATAATGTATGTTGTCATCACCCGCTACAGTGTCATGAGCTTGCTCAAGAGCTGTTTATAGCTCATGTAATGAAAACACTTCATTATAATCTTCACCGTTATTTAAATCGAAAACAAGTTTTGGTTTTTTTCCTGCTGTGTATGATACCTCTGAAATTCAGGAACATAATTTGCTGATGATGTGTTTTGGGCAAGAGTTACGCCTATTTTATTTGCAATTTTAGACATGTCAGTTATTAAATTATCGTCGTCTTTAAGATGGTGAACGGCCGATTTTGAACCTTTGCCTTTTATTCTCTGAATCATGTTCCACACCGTGGACATAGGCGTGCGTGAATTTAATTTGGAAATATATTTTCTCCAAGATTGCCGTTTGTTTTGCTTGAAGGTACGACGTGTCTTCGCATTTAATATTTTAAATTTATTTAAATTGTGGACAGTTGGGTGATGACGGAAATATTCCTCTACATTTTCCCTCGCTTTTCTAGCATTTTGCAGTCTGCATCAAACCATGGCTTCTGTACATCTGGAGCTATAGAGGACCTTGGTATGCACTCATCAGCAATTTCAGTTGAAACGTCGGAAAACACGTGAATAGGATCAGCCATATACAAGAAACATTCGGTTTGTAGTTTAGTTGTGCATAAAGGTTGAAATAAAGACCAATCTGATGGCGAATCAGTTGGACGTATTTCTGTGGACTGACCATTCAAACTCATTGAGTGCAGTAGAGTCTGCAAGCAATAAATCCAGAGAAGAGTTGGTACCGGTTGCAGGATGCAGATAAGTGCTCCAACCATCATTGTATATACACAAATCATCATTGGAAATAAAATCTTCCAGTATTTTACCCTTAATGTTAGTATTTGTACCACCCCAGAGTGTATTATGGCCACTCGTTATAATGCAGGGTTTCGGAAGTTGAAGATCAGACAGGTGAAGCGTGAAAGAAGGCGGAATATACAAAGAACATACTGTAAATGTAATATGAAGAGTGAGTCTCGCTGCAACAGCTTGAAGATTAGTTTTGAGTGTTAACGGGCTATGAATAATATTTTGCGTAACAAGGATTGAAGATCCACCAATGGCCCTGTCACCTCAAGTGATTCAAACTTGTTAAGCAATTTGATTTTATTATATGACCCCTTTGGTGCTTGATTTGATTTCGAAGATTCTGGCCTTGTCTTGAATTTCGATTTTACAGTCTGTTCATCGTGTCTCTCAGAATGTGAAGAAGTTGTAGTCGAAGGAGATACGATCTTTTGCGTAGACTGAGCTGTATCTGTCTGAGTAGACTGTTCTGAAATAGACTGTGGAACATCAGGAGAGATAGACTGAGGAATACCTGAATTCACCCATGACAGGTCAGTCTGACATGAGCTTGACGAAGTTGGTGCTGGCGTAGTTGTTCCTTTTGATAAGGTTTCAGATGTTTTTTTGTTTTTGTTTTTTGTGATAGAGACGTACGTTTCAGTGTGCTCAGTTGATTGTACAATCTTTCTTGCTACAGCAAACCTGACGTTCCTGGAAAATTTGATTTTGTTATTTGCCTTTTCCAAATGGGACATTCTTTAGAAAAGGACGAATGCTTTCCTGAACAGTTTGCATATTTTTTGTGAATAGTGTCACAATTTTCGGTTACATGTGTATTCTCAGCACAGTGAGCACATGTAACAAACAGAGTGCAAGTATTAACACCATGTCAGTATTTTGACACTTAAAGCAGCGCAGAGGATTTGGAATATATAAGTCAACATTCAGATTGCAATAACCTCCTTCGATTGACTTTGGAGGAGCTGGAGCTGAAAATGATATGTATTGGTTTGGACAGTCTCATTTTTTTTCCGTGTTGTGAAACGTTATCGAGCTCAGTCATATCTTGTGGAAGACGCTCACCGTCTCGAACTATACGTTTGCTTGTATTCAGTATACTGCGAGCAGAAACTAATACCGGGACTCCGACAAACATATCAGTTGACAATAGGTTGGTGGCTTGTTTTCTGCTACATTCAATCAGCAGCGATCCCGATCGCAAGCGTTTGATATCTTTCATCCCATCTGCAATGCCAGAGATACCTTCTGAAATTGAAAAGGGATTTAATTTTAAAGGAGTCTTGTCAAGGGTCTCGATAACCAAAAAAACGTGGCCTGTGATCGATTTGTATAGAGGGCCGTTGCTGATCATCATTTTCCAATTGTGGTTTGGTTTTTTTGTTAGGGGTTTGGTAATCCATGATTACTGGTATATTGGTTTGTCACCCGAACTCCCCACCCACCACGGATCTTCACAAGGACAATGCTAAAGCAAGCGGGCCTCCGGCTTACAGCACCAAGGATACCCGGATGATATACTCCAGCAGAAGAATTAAAAGATTAATAATTCCACCAGATTGGTTCATGAGTCACCGCCCTCTGGGCATGGGACTCTAGGCAAAGTTCAGAACAACATAATTTAAAACAATGTTTGAGACAATAAAGCCAAGACCAAAGTTACACCAATTCCAAATGATATTTGTGCAATGATAAATATAGTTATAATCCACGCACAAGACATGGCATGACCAGTCGATTGGTTGAACCGGGCCCATTCAACCACTCTTCTAGGTGTACACGTATTGGAAATGGCAAGTGCACTACAGTATCTCAAATGACTCCATCAATAAAAAATCGTCAGTACGTTCATCTCAAGTGTCAATAAATCCCATATTCAGTTTTGAAATCCTCGCGCACACCATCGACAAAGTGGCGGGATTCATCATGATACGCCTTCGACCTATCAGTGTAGCTGATAGATCTGAATTTAGGGAGTTGATGAAATGGACAGTCATTATATGTGTCCATCAAGAGCATTTAAGATTGGATACTTCCAAAGATGTACCATGATGTTAAGGCAGAAGTACAAAGAACTTGCCCGGGTACTTTTTCTCTCTAGTTTTCAAATGAGTAAATTATCTGCCAACATGGTCCTCATTTGCTGTCAGTGGTATTATTTCAGTTGTTTGAATTATTTCATTTTCATTAGTAAACTAGATTTTATATCTTATAAAATTTAATACATGAATAGATTTGTATGATAATTTATACAATGATAAATTTACAAATGGGTACATTAACACCAAAGCAGATGGTATATTTAAATCAATCACTCATTTAGAGTGTTTCTCATGCTATTTCACAAACAAAGGTCTCAAGGAAAACTTGTCTAGAAACTTTAAAACTTATTTTTCCACTGGTGGCTCTGGCCACAGATGGTTGGACTTCGTGTGCAACAGACAGCTACATTACCATGGCAACTAGCAACATTAATGTCCAGTGGGCATTAGTGAATTTCTTCCTACAAACTAGGCTTATGAATATTTTGATTTTGTGTGTATTTGTCAAATCAAAAGTTCTGTTTTGTTCTGAAACTGTTCAGAAATTAATCCAGGATTTGATTTCTATTGAGATGATTTGATTGTGATTTAATTATTACAACGTAATAATGTTGTTATGTCAGAGTAGTATTGGCAAAATATATATGAAATGAAACCATGGATGTGTTAATTGCAATCAGCAGTTCTTCCCCTGTGCCTTATTACTGTTTTGATTTCTAATTTGCAACCAGTGAAAATATATGTAATTTATTTTTCATTTCAGCTGAAAACCTTGCAGATGTCAAAGACGCTGCAGAAGAAGGGGGCATCGACTGTTGTACTGGCTGCCCACATAAAACGACAGATATGTCACAAAGGCTGTTTGTTTTGTTTTTATGTTTAAATCTCTTTGTATCTTAGAATTACAAAAAAAGTATCTATTCATTTGACTGACTTGATGTGGTAAGTGAATTGAAAACTAAAGTCACTTTGGAAATAGACTTGATGTCTATGTAATTGAAAACAAGTGTGATTTTTGCAAACATAAAATGAAAATATCAAATATCAACTCGTATTTTCCTTTGCAATATATCGCAATAGAGGTTAGTGTATCGCAACAGAAAATAATGCAATACACAGTCCTAGTTGTTGGCGATATAGGCATTTTTGTCAGACTGCGCAAGATGGACGGGTCACATGGTGAAGGAGGAAGAAAGCACCCTGAATCGTCATGTCCATTACCCGATGAAGGAATGTTACTATTATCCGAAATATGGTGTTCCTCAAAATTAAGAAGCTGGCATCGATAATGTCTTGAAGAAGCTTGTCATGTTCAAGCAATGCTTTCCTCACCGACTTTGCCTAACGGTAACATAAGGACCATGGCACCTATCAAGGAGTTGTTGACAAGACATTGGCAAAAAATCCTGACACCATCTTGGATTCCGATGGGTCAAAGCGAGAGTAGCCTCCCTTGCGCCGCGCCAATTGCTGAGATAAAAACAGCTTATCTCCATCTGGAATATGAGCTAATTTCAAGATTATAAACAGTTGGTTCTTCATACTATGGCCTAGTATGCCCGAGTGTATTCCATGTTCTGCTAGACTCACTCAAGGTGTAGAAACCAAACTGGCGAACCAGGACAGATCTCAGGCTGAACAGCGAACAAATAACAAGTAATACACCAGACTGTGAGCAGATGCTTTGATCACACAAGTTTTACTTCCATTCATGTAATGATGGCCACTTTTAAATACTACTGTTCAATATACCAGCCAGTGACCAACCATTACTGGCTCAATGCTTCCCTCCGTCCTTGCGTTAAGACAACATTCTCATATGAATTACATGAAATGCAAACAATATTCAATGTCTGTTTATCACCCCAGTATATTTTCCTAACTTCCACAATGTGTGAAAGATAACGGTATCTGACTTCTAATTGAAGCATGTGTTTCAGATTTGAGACACTCCTATCCTGATATGTATAATTGGGTCGTTAGATAAGTGAAAGACGACCAAAGCAGCAATGGACGTTTTCAAAGCTGTCTTCGTTTGTTTGTGTGGTGTTAAGCTGACGTGTTCTTCTACAACCACTGTAGATGACAATGACATTGTGAGCCATGTGCAAATGATGCAAAACACCCTGTCATATGTCCTGTCTCAGCTGCAGTTAACCCAAGCTGAGCAGAAATCGACCTCAGATGAGTTAAGAGTGGTCAGATCTGAGCTCAAGATGGCAGAAGACACAATTCGTAACATGACAAGACAGCTGCAAAACGTCCTGGCTGAACAGAACGCAACTTTGAGAAAACACAAAGCTACATTGGATGAACTTACTGAAGACAAAATAAAACGGGCGACAACAGAATCATCCCTGGATGCTGTTCAAACACTCGTGAAGAACCTGCAAATAGAACATGAAAAAACAATCAACGACCTTGATGCCCTGAAATCTCAACTCGGGGCAAGCCACGACAGCCAAGTGAGGCTAGAAACTGAGTTCAGCATTCTCCACACAGACCTGCAGAGTGTAGAAGACGATCTAGCCGTAGCCAAATATTTGAGTTCACAACAAAAAGCGAATATAAACGCCATTACCACGGATTTAAATAACCTTCAAACAGACATGGCTAATGTAAAGAGTGCCGGTTTGGATTCTCTGTTGTCCCAAGTCAACACTTCTAAACTGGATGCATTATCTGCTGACGTGATGACAACTGCAAACAGAGTGACTATCCTGGAATGGAATCTTCACAAGGCTAACAACGACGTTCTGGCAATGAATTCAGATGTTGGGAAATTGGCTTCAAATGTGACTGAATTTCAAGCCAGTGTTTCTTCAGAAGTAAGTAAGATCAAGACTTCTCTCCTAGGAGATAGAAACCGTGAATCGTTACAGCACGACATCTACCGGAAACTCAACTCCACTTCGGATGTGTTGGGAAACATGGAACATGCAGTGGCGTCCTTGGAGACGGAGCTGTTGTTATCAAGACATGGTATAAGTGACCTGAATCAAACACTGCAGACCCTCATGCACAACGTATCAAACATGACAGGTACGTATGATTTTTACTGTTAGAATCAATGTTATCACTCATCGTTCACTTTTAACAGAACCAGTCCCGTGAAGGTCCCGAGGTAGAATAGGCCTTCAGCAACCCATGCTGGCCATAAAAGGCGACTATGCTTGTCGTAAGAGGCGACTAACTTGATCGGGTGGTCAGGCTCGCCGACTTAGTTGACACATCGGTTCCCAGTTGCGCAGATCGATGCTCATGTTGTTGGTCACAGGATTGTATAGTCATACTCGATTATTCAAAAACCGCCGCCCTCTAGCTGGGAATATTGCTGAATGCGGCGTAAAACTAAACTCACTCACTCTTAACAGAACCATTTTAAACGTATGTAGTCGATTGCTCGTTCTATTTTTACTTGTTTTTGTTTACATTGATAGGGTGATTATGTCTCATTTATCCCTACCTGCACAAACAACAATGTGTTACCAAAACTGTAAACTTTGTTCTTTGTGTGGTGTTGTTTTTTTTCAACAACGGCATACATGCAGCGAGTAGCCCATTGAAATATATTGTGAATTTCACACATCAAATGGCCACCATTCACACACGCTGTCCTGATTCTTTGTTGTCATGGGATACGCTCAAGACATAGACTGGTTCCTGTATTAAATGGATTGTCTGGTCCACACTCGACTATCCATAGACCGCCGCCGTACAGCTAGAAGACGGGTGGTTATTGCGTTAAACTAATTCACTCATTCACTCATTTCTCGACAGTTATTTTTTCTTCTGTTGCATCCTAAAGGCAGCAAAAATGTGACATAAACAACACTAACACAAAATTTATGATGCCACACCTTACCTCACTCCTATTTATTTGTGGTTTTGTTATTTGTTCCCGTCAAGGTGCCAGTTAGAATACTGGCCTTCAGTGGCCCATGTTTGTCGTAAGAGGCGACTATAACGGGATCGGCTGATACACAGGCAAACTGTAGCGCACATGGGTTGCGCCACATAGAGAAAACGATCAGTCTTCTTACCTACGAGCGAAGCGAGCAAAGGTTGGCAACGTACTTCCTTCGCTTCGGTTCGAAAAATATTTTTCATGTCAAAAGTAAATATCGCCACCATCAAGGAATCATTTCTTTACAGGGTTGTGCTCTCACATTTCCATCCCTATGTTGAACAGTTACGCGAAATATTTTTATTCAACATTTTAAGGGCAACTCGTGGCATATTAGACCGTTCTTCGCCTCCATTCCCCATATGGAATGTTTACAGTTACCTCCCCTGATTCATTCGCTCATTTACGCCAGAAATGTTTTTAGGTAGAATAAATGTTACGAAAATTCTAACAACAGCGACGACAGATAAGACACATAAACTCGAACAGGTTCATGCTAAAATTAGGCAATATGGTATTTCTTTTTAATTTCTGTTTATTCTTGTTTCATCACTCCGTTCAACCGGAAGCTGGCTTGGGTAATGGAGGCGTAGAACGATCTGAATAGTACGAGAGGCGCTTAAAATGTTGAAAAAAAACATATTGCACGTGAGTAATTATTAAACATGGGGTAGGGAAATCTGAGAGCACAACTAAATGAGCAAATAGGAGTGTATCTTTGATGGTGGCGATATTTTATTTTGACATGAAAAATATTTTCGATCCCAAGCGAGTGAAGTACGTTGCCAACCTTTGCTCGCATGTGGGAAGACTTGTCATATTCTCTATGCTGCGCTATTCAATTTGCGCTATAGTTTGCCTGTGTTTGATACATGCCATAGGTTCCCAATTACGCAGACAGATGCTTATGATTTTTATCATAGAGCTGGAATAACGTTGAGGGCGGCGGAAAATTAAACTCATTCAATCACTTTATCTTTCTTCGTTCAGGATCTGGTGCAAGACACGTCGCCTTTGAAGTACGGTTACAGAAGGAAATCCATTCCGTGCAAATGGGTGGCAAGCTGATTTTTGACACATTATTGTACAACAACGGCGCCGGATATGAGGCTTCCTCTGGTATATTCACAGCACCTGTGTCTGGATCGTACATTTTCTGGGCTCAAGTAATGCTAGATCAAGTGGAATCATATCTGGAGATATACATTGTCCAGAATGGCCACATCAAAGGAAAGGGGTACGCTGAGACTTCAAAGGAGACAGTATACGGCGTTGTTGCCATAACAACAGTCATGCATCTCTCTGCGGGGGATGAAGTGTGGTTTGAAAAGTGGAAAGGATCACAGAACATTTACGGAAACCTTTATTCTGGATTTGGAGCTGCTCTCGTTTCTGCTTGATCCTTTACTTATAGACACATAATCCGGATAGCTGCCAAACGTCTTGTAGAAGCTTTTGTTTTGAGGTGTTTATGGTAAATAAAGTATACCACCACATCATTGCTTACGGCAATGTGTTTTGGTTTTACTCTACTGAGTGAAAACCACAAGGCAACAAAGCAACCCCCAAAACATAGAATGCTTTCAATGGATGAGAAAAAGTGTATTGTGTTTAAGGATGACACAAGACCAAAGTCACCAATGAAAATAATAAAGTTCAACACATATACTGACAGCCAGACAAAATGTCTTTACTGAAGCCAGTCTACTCGCGATATGTGTCATTCATCACATATACAATTAGACCCTGATTTCTAGTATCAAACTTAAGTCTAAATGTTTACCTCGAGCTTTTATTCATATTTAACACGCATGAAAATGCATTTCACAGAATGAACTGAAATCGGTATTAAACTCAAACTGTAATAGACAGTGTGAGTTTAGTGGATAGATTATTTAAGTTTGTAATCAATGCAGCTGAGTTAAAAATTCAGCTGTTTCAAATTATGAAACTCAGTTTGAGACGAGTAAAAACTCGAGAAATCGGGGCCAGACCGTATTTTACCTTGACTATATTTTACTAAATTCTTAAAACGCATATATATAATAATTTCATTATCATTTGATAACCTAAGTTTGACATATCCGAACAGCTTGTAAGCAGACGAAGTTGTTGACACACATTCTGTAATCATACAGTATAAAAGAGATCAATGGTTGTTTACTCGTATTCATGCTTACTACAATGAGTGCCGGTTTAGACAGATTCCTCTGCATATTGAACGGGACGATTTAAAACCAAGACCAAGTTTTCAGCATTCAGGGAATTTTATCTGACAGAAGCACTTAAAAAGCCAATTGCTTTTAGTCTAACGGGTTTTCAAAGTAGAAACGCTGATGCATTTATAATGCAAACCTTTTAACGAAACGCCTTCTTGGATTTGGAACAATTATTCCTTTTGCAGAAAGTAGATGCTTCGTGGAAACAGCTGTTGCAAAACAGTTCGCTAACGGAAAAGGTATGTATTTTGCTTCACTTTGTCATGCTTGGAATATAGCAATGCTAGATATTTGACAATGGATGACGTATTTCGGCAATTTTGAAACTTTTCATCTCTCAGTTCCATCCATCTATAAAGATAACAGTCAATTTTTAAATCAGTCAATTCGTGAAATGATTATATATTTCAGTCATTTAGTGAAATGACTAAGGGGATAGCCATTTGGCATCATTTTGTGTAACAACAATCAATATACTTCACTTATTTCATTATTTTATTATCCATATCATTGCTCTGATATGGCGAGGGTTACAGTGAAGTATTGTCCCTGGAGGAATTACACACTCTGCTAACTCGAGCACATTTAACCGCCTACACTTTCCAGAGAGGTACACAAAGTCCGCAGTCTGGCTATCACTTCCACTTCCATCCTATCCGCGGTGGCTGAGCGGGTTAGACGGCTGACTTTGTGTGCAGGCGATCCTAAAGGCGCCTGATTCTGAGGGTTTGAATCACGAACTCGGTTCATCCATAAAAGCTATTACAACCTGTAGTTTGTTAAGACAAACTGTAATTCCAGCAAACAGTTACTGAGGCATTTGCCTGCATCATGTCTTTGGACATTTTTGGAAATATTTGACCACATTTAGATTTCAGAAAATTATCTAAGCCTGGAAGGGATCACACGGACCCATCAAATAATTTTATCACATGTATTCAATGCAGTGTCCGAACATTCAGTACGATCAGAATCCCATGTCAAGAATGCTATTGTAAATAAACAACACTACGTATCAATTTTCTGCTATCTTGAGAAACCTTATGATCCTACTAAGAAGGCTGGTATTTTAAAGGATTTGCATGATTTCGGTTTGAGAGGGCCTTCATTACCATTTTAGCTCATTTTAGCTCACACGTTTTAAAAGACAGACAATTTCTAGTCCAAGTGGGTTCAGCTCTGTCTGATCATTACAGTCAGGATCAGGATGTCCCTCAAGGCAGTATTTTGTTAGTCATTTTATTCAGTATTAAAATCAACAGTTTATCCAAGGTTTTAAATGATTCAATTGATGGATCACTTATTGTGGGTGGATTTAATATTTCCTGTCGTGGTATAAATATGCAAACTACTGAACGGCAATTACAGTTGTGTTTAAAGAGAATCCGTAAATGGTGTCTGGAAAACAGCTTTAAATTTTCTAAATCCAATACATTTTAGTGGAAAATGTAAGCTGCATAAGGACCCTAAAGTATCTTTAAAATTAATGCCACTCCCATTAAAGTTGTAAAGGAGACCAAATTCTTGGGTTTAATTTTCGATTCTCATTTATTCTTCTTACCACATATTTAATCCCTTAAAGCTAAATGAATTAGTAACTTAATGGCTGTATCTTCTAGTGAGGGGGTACGTACGTCCCAAAACGTTCGAAGTAAATTGAAATATTCCATTGTTTTTAGAATATGTGTCTTTTTAATGTATGGTTAGAACTGTCTAAATTGCTAACGGCTGAAGGGACGGCGCAAGTCCAGATAGGTCCTATGCAGGAAGCAAATGTACCGTAAGCTCCATGGTCCCATTTATATATCGTATTGCCCTGTGTAGGATGAGAAGATGTTGGTGTTGCTTGTTTTGACAATCAATTATGTAACTCTTGTAAGTGAAAACATCAGACCAAGGTAGTTAATGATAATTTAGATATGGCCATCTGTTTTCAGATGGGTCCATTGTCCTATTTTCGATCAAGTAAAAATCCACATTGAAGGAGTAAAAAACAGTTTTAAATGAGTCCAAATGATATTGTTTGTGATGGTAATGAATACGTAACTCAAAAAGAAACGTAAAGGTGGGTTTCGGATATGGAAAAATGGCTATTTATCGTGAAAAAGGAGTAAATGTTGAAATTGGATTTGTTTCCCTTTAGAACACATTAAAACGATGTTATGTTGAAATTTTGGACAGTTTCAGGAGGACTCCCTAAATGAAAACAAAATTAATTTTCCCTTTGATGCATAACGAATTGGATGTTTCTGTTCACTTATGAAGAAACATAACGCCAAAACGTACCCACTGTAACTTCATCCTGCATGAAATGCACTTGAAATGTACGGGAAACGGATATATAAGGCTCCTAGATTTATCACAACACACACTGCACTCAATACAATGCCGAGGATCAGTGCTGAAGAGAGGGAAAGAGCTGTCAGAATGCTGCAGACTGGGTCGACTGATTGGAAAGTGGCTGCTGCATTTGGATGCCATCGCCTCACCATTCTAAGGCTTCTACAGCCAGTTACATCCCCTCATGAAGACCGCTACCCCCGTCAACTGCACCTGAGAAACCGTTTTCAGACGGGCACTGTGACGGCAAATACAGCTCTTCGACGCCAAATATATAAGTCCCCAAACAGCGAGAAGACGCCTCCGACAATACGGACTGAGACCATACCGACCGCTGCAAGGAGTACGTCTTACACGACAATATCGTCAAAACAGGGTTGCGTGGGCCAGGAATGTCTGACGTTGGCAGAACAGAAACTGGCAGAAGGTGTTTTTTTCTGATGACAGCCGGTTCCAGCCTTACCGAGCAGATGAGAGAAGACGAATTTCTCGCCGCCAGGGTGAAAGAGAGGCATGATGTTGCGTACAGGAAGTTGTATCATTTGGAAGAGGCAGCTTTATGGTCTGGATCGGTATACGCGGCGACAGGAAAACAAACCTCGTTGTGATCGACACAGAGGTACAGAGGTACATCAACCAGGTTCTACAGCCAGAGGTCCTTCCGTTCACCCAGCAGAATCCAAACACCCTCTTCCAACAGGTTAATGCTCGACCTCATGTAGCCAGACAGACGTTACAGTTCCTCAACGTCAACAACGTTCACGTTTTGCCATGGCCTGCGAGATCACCTGATATTAACCCCATCGAACACCTCTGGGATTACCTCGATCGTCGGATCCTGTTACGTCAGCAACAGCCACATACACATCAATAACTTAGTGCTGCTCTGATGGACGAGTGGAGACAGATTCCAGCTGCTTTCATCCGACGTTTGATTATTTCATTAAATTCTACCTTTTTCAATGTCTCTTTTGTTTTCTGTGATTGATCGCAAACTGAACGATTGATACCAGTCTTAACCACATGGGTTAACATTGTCCACGAGCGTCATACAAAAAACAGCATTACTTACTCTTCTTGTGAAATGAACTATCTATGTAGCACACACAAATCGGTTCTTCAACTTGAAATGGTAGGGAAATTATTTACATATGAAGAGGTGTTACATTTCTTATGGCGTTCAGTTTATAATCTTTTCAGACTCTCTTTCTTGCCTTCAGGCTATTTAAAACTTATCATATAAACATCCATTTTTAATTGAAATAATTGAATTGAATATAATGATCTTGCTACTGGCCAATACGACATCGTCCTCTGTTGGTTACCCAGACACATTGGCATTTCTGGTAACACGATGGCTGATCTTGCTGCCAAGGCAGCACTCGACAAATCCGTGACACCACGTTTTATTCCATATTCAGATTAGATGGGTACCATTAGATACCCGTGATCTGATGTCAAAAAGGTAGTGGGACAGTAGGTATTAACAAAATACATGAAATAAAACCTACACTGGTTACACCTACTTGGGTTGTCAGTCCAGATTTGAAGAGGTCATGAAGCGACGATGTCGTGTTGGCCACACAAGGTATACACGTGCATACCTGTTTAAAGGTGAGGATTCTCCGTTTTGTATCCCTTGTGATGAGAGAGTCACGGCCATGCATGTACTCTCTTGATTTTGTCATCAGAAGGGATAGATATTTCAGTGTTAAAACATTGAAGGATTTTTTAATAATGTAAATTATCATTGAATAATTGATTTTCTAAAAGAAGTAGAATTGTTAGGTAAATTTTGAAGAATATGTTTTATAGACAGGTAACTTATTTTAAAAATGGTAGTATAAATTAGCAGCTGCGATTGTTAGTGGCTGTATCCTCGAACAGTGTTAAAATATCGTAAATTATTGTCCCCCCTAAGAGGTAAGTCCCCAAACTTTCAAACTCAAATTTAAACTTACCCGGTTTTTTAGACGTAGTATATTTGTTATTTTAGATTTCGGATAAAGGTTCCTCCAGTGTAAATCCAGCTTGGATTTTTATACGTACGTTATTTTAAATTTGGTCTAGACATTCACTAACGTAGTGGAACATTTGATTTGTTTATTGCAGGCATTTCCTTATATACATGTGTGCGAAATATTCGTTGCATGTCGATCACTCGTTGATCTTCACAATAGTTTACTAAACTTGAAGTAATATCCAGGGGTTGGTGATCATTAGCCCATTTTTACATGGTACTGTCTAAACTTTCTTTTTTTAAAAATACATGCTGGCTAGTTTTAATTCTTTCTTTTCTTTGTGATACTCTAGTTTTTTTACGGTGCGTCGATGACTGGTTCTTGAACTACTTATATTTACTGTGTATCTACAGCATTTCTTGTCACTATATGGCTGGACTATTGCCGATGAGACGTTAAATTTAAAAAAAAAACTCACTCACGCAAGGTAAAGAAAGATGCTTCCTTACAATTTCAATTCTTGACATTTTTATGTTTGCCAGTTTCCATGGAAACTGTTCAGACTTCGTTTCTGGAACACAATTTGAAAACCATGTGATATGTTTCAGTCGATCTTGGCAGATATGTGAGACAGATCTTGAAGTGGTGCCTTTTGCTGTTAACAGATATGTGGCATTTAGAGATATGTCATGAGTCTTGTTTAACACGTCCACAGGTATACTATCATACACTGGAGCTTTACCATTCTTTGCTTGAACTAAAACACGGTGTATCTCCTGTAGTGATATCTCTTCATTCTGATGTGGGTTAATGTCGGTGACGTCACTGTGGGGAACACCTCCCTGCTCAGTTCTGTTAGAGTTAGTATTAAGAAGTGTAGAGTACGCCTGTGCCCATGTATCTAACAGCACCTGTCTCTCTCTAACAAACTCTCCCCCCCCCCCCCCCCCCCCCCCCCCCTCCCTTCTTGTAAAATGCATTCGTAACTGGTTTGAACATTGGTCTGAACTGGAGAAGCATTGCTACACTTATTCTTGTTGATTATGTTACATATCGGTTCAGCAATATATTATTTTACTTGCAGAAACAAAGAGGGACAGAAACATGCACCTTTACAGCGGACGTGATTACATATTCCAGATAGTTAGCGCACTTTTCTTCCCGACCGTCACTGGAACCTTTGACCAAAACATGCAGCCGGTCGGACCTCAACTGTGCAAATATCACTGTGCCCAAATCAATGAATGCACCTTTTGCGTTTTTCTGATAAAAAGGCTCGCCTGTTTTGCTTCATGGTCCAAAACTCCACCACACACTAACGGACAGGAGGCAGTCATGTTAGATATCACCAAGGTAACGGTTTCTGTTTTTCTGGAAGTCACTAAAGTACAGACTAAGTCCCAATACTTTCATTATTTTCAAGGAGCAAAAAAATACTGGAGGTTTACATCTTGCTTGAATCTTAACAATCATCAGCTCTGCAGTGACTAGTAATCTCTGTTTTCTGTTTTGAGCAATGCATGGGATATGTGTGTTCTTGACAATTTGTGTTAAGGTAGCTAGTAATATTTATCATCAACTTTAATCAAGACATATTCCACTGAACTAATGCAGCTGTGAACACAAACATATAACAACTGAGTTGAGTTTTACGTCACATCGGCATTACTCCAGCCATAAACTGATCAAGTTTGCATTTGTTACCGTTGTAAGTCCACATCCCAAAAAAAGTTTTGTTTCAAAAACATATATTTTCATTTTATCAGGTTATTTACAATGAGATGCTTGCTAGCACGGGAAAAGCAGCCTCTTTGTCCAGTAAAATATCCTCTCTCTCTCTCTCTCTCTCTCTCTCTCTCTCTCTCTCTCTCTCTCTCTCTCTCTCTCTCTCTCTCTCTCTCTCTCTCTCTCTCTCTCTCTCTCTCTCTCTCTCTCTCTCTCAGCTTTAGGTAATTGGTAACATTATGTACGTAATCCTTCTCTCTTAGGCAAAACGTAGGACCTTTCTACAAAGAAAGGAGCTGTGCACAAACAGACCATCAAGGATGATTCTTTGCCGGTCGAAAGACTTTCGGTGTATAAAACGTAAGTGTCTTGATTATTTGCTCATGCAACTATACTTCGCGTCAACGTTTAGACTCAAAAGTTATTTTACATAGCTTCAGGAAAAGCACTGATATTTGTCATTTAACCAGCCTCTTTAAAAAACTCATAAAAGTTTCTTCCGAATGTAAGCATTTTGGCTTAAATTTGTGGTGAATTCCAAAAGATCCATCGGCCGAACGCAACGTGGCAACGTATCGGGACAAACTTCCTTGTGCAGATACGAGTTCATGTTTGCACGTATAAACAATTGGTTATAAGGTGCGCCGTCTGAAGGTCGCCATGTCACGTCAAAGATTCCATGGGTCGCGGCAGAAGTTTAAATGAAGCTCACAGATATCAAGCTGTACCCCTGCTTCATGATGGAAGATCCCAAAGTTTTGTCGCCCGACGATTTGGTGCATCACAGAATGCCAGATCTAACCATTGGACACAGTTTCAGCAGATTAATTCAACGAAGGACCGCCCAAGATCAGGACGTCCAAGATCCACCACGTTACGAGAGGATCGGTGTCTGCGCCTAAGGACCCTCAGAGACCGGCACACGACAGCAAGGGCCGTTAGAGACGACTCCCCACAGGGATACCCCACGGGGTATCTGTAACCACCAAATGGCGAAGATTGCTGGCACACGAGCACGTCGACCGGCAGTCCGTCCACCACTTCAACCCTGACACAGGCAGGCGAGACAGCGATGGGCAAATCAGCATAGTGAAAGGAGTCATCACAGATGGTCGACTGTTCTGCTCTCAGACGAATCCCGTACTCCTTCAGTTATTGTCGCAGACTGTTTATCGACGTGCAGGCGAACGTTTTGATGACGCCACAGTTCGTCAGCATGATCGGTATGGAGGGAGGGCCTATCATGGTGTGGGGCGGCATCTGCATGAATGGAAGGACCGATCTTATCACCCCATGAGGTAACCTGACCGGTCAGAGATACAGAGACGACATCATTGTTCCGACTGTACTGCCGTACCTCAGGCCGTTCCTGGTTTCAAGACGATAATCCAAGATCGCATCGAGTCAGACTCAACCCATTTCCAGCAACATGGTGTTCGTCATATGGAGTGACCTGCATTATGTCCTGACTTACTCTCCACTGAGCCTGTGTGGGACATGATTGGCCGTGGGGTCTATGTTCGGCAGCCACCGTCACAGACTCGAAGAAGTGGAGAATGTTGTGCGCCAGGAATGGCAGAATCTCTCTCAGCGCCCTATCGAGGTACACATTCGAGGGATGAATCGTCGATATGCTGCTTGTGTGCAGGCAAGATGGGTCTACACACGTTAATGAGACCTCCATAAACCCTGTAAAATTGTCTTACAGACCCTAAAACTGTGCACACCATATATTTTATTGATCCATTTTGTTATTGTCATTTGAATGCCATTAAACATCAAACTGGAGTCTTTGTGTTTGCAATCTTTTATACAGACATAAAGTCTATGGTTAAACACGTCAAATGACAATTAAATTAGTATGCTAATGATATTATTATCCTTTCTGCAATCGTTGACAAACGTGAGTCTAGACTTATGACGCGAAGTATATATGAATAAAGACATCTAGGAAATAGCTGATTCCAAATAGTATTTGTCAGGATGCCTCAAATGACATTCCACACTTTCAGTAACTCTTGTTCCTACAACCATGCGTGCACGTGTATTTGTGTCCAAGGATACTAAGTGCATAAGACAGAGAATTTTTCTACAACTGATAATTATTTAATCAACATACGAACACTGCTTACACCCTGAAAGTTGCATGCAGTTTATGAACTTGTTTTACAGTGATGACGTGACATTTGTACATGCCACTGTAAGTCCGCATGGTCCCTGGTATGGTGATCTACCTTCAGTTGTTGGCGATCTATACCCCGTATTTTATATTGTCTCGTCTAAATAGTGATATTAGTTTTAACTTTCCACACTAGGTTTAAATTGTAACTGTGATATTCTAGCTGTTTTGCCGTCCTTTGTCAACAGATTTTTATGAAATACATATATTCAATTTCAGTATTCAATGTTCTCGTCACAATATGGCTGAAATATTGCCGATGTGACGTTAAATATTAACTCACTCACTCTGTACATGCCAACAGCCTGTCCATATATAAATAACACAGTTATAATCTTACAGTGAAAACTGAAGAACAGACAGGTATCCTGGTTTCACCGCACAGAACAAGTTTGAAAGTGCCATTGCGAGTATTCCACGTTGAGGACAACTCCATTACAACATATCGCCATATACGACCACGTTTTGTCACTGCCATGGCATATGTACCGACACTCCAACAGGTTTTGATGGCTACTTCCGATCCGATGACCATCCAAGCCTTCTCCTTACATACTACTTCTAGTGTTACTGTGAGCAGGGACATGTTCACCCTGTCTATTGCTGTGGATGATGCCAAACAGCTTGTTTTCCTAGCAACGAAGAGGCCACATGCCGGTGCAGCTAGTATGGCACCTGATGGGGGGAATTTCAGAAAAATCACCAGGCTGTTGCCTCCCAGTGTACTTTGTCTTGATACCAGGCGAAATATTTTGTATAGCGCTGCCCGTGGATCTATCTTTTCTTCCTCATACTCTGGGAAGGGATTACGGAGGATAACAAGATCAGATGATACGTCAGGTCTCACATTAGGTGATCAGGGAAATGTGATGTATTATAACGAAAAGGAAAATATCGTGAGAATGGAGTTGTTTACAACAGAAAAAGTGAAAAAGGTTATTGGAATAGATACGTACGGTGAAAACATAGTTTACAGAAATGGTTATCTGTGTGTAAGTGATCAGTTCAAGGGGCACATGTACATACTGCATGAGTCGAATTATTCAAGTGTAAGGCAAGTTAATATTAAGTCTCTTTCGAGACTAGTGATAGCCCTGAAACCATAACATGATTGACTTTGGGGTTTCTTTTCTCTTTCTCATTATTGGTTTTACGGGAAACAATGCCTTTTAAAATCTAAACCATTTTGAAAATATGATCCCGATTTACAAGTGGTCTCTCCCAAATATGTTTACTAGAACATGATCTGTAGCCAGAGGAAGTACAACGTCACCTGCCTCATTAAATCTCCATTGTTATTTCAGTTTATTAAAGCTGTTTTATCCTGCAATATATCAGGCGGTCTTATTTTCAAAACCAGCTAATAAATGTTTAGTGTAATTGTTTCTATAGGACGAAGGTGTTCCACTTCCCCAAATTCTCACTCCAATCAACCTTCAACAAGGTGGAATTTTACTAGGGCCAATTGACCGTTAATCCCGACCCTCTGCTCTGGAAAATTTAAACTGGAACATTTCAGGAATGTTCCTGATCCAATTACTTTCAAAGGTCCCAATTATTTTTCAGACGTCTTAAATACTATCGGAGACTAAACAATTCCTGTCCTCTGGAAACCCACACAATGTTTGATACAAACCGCAAACAAGCTAGAAAAAAGTAGGAAGAAGGCAGAAAAGTACTTACCCTCAAACAGACTAAACGCCAGTAATGAAAGAAATACGTATTCAAAATCAATTCCCGCACACCCATGTCTAAGATGTGGAGCATGATTCAAAATATTAAGGGCAAGGGATCGAAATCCGATGTCCACCGTTATTAACTTAAAATCAAAATTAATTATGCACTTGATATGCAAATTTTGGGAACTAAACAGTTTGCCTGGAATATGACTCTGTCAAGTAAAGAAAAAGATTCAGCCTTGCTCAACATTTTTCAGCACAAGTACGTAAGTCCCCAAATGTCACATGCAACGTAAAACACTTTGCAGATTCCGTACTTTTTGGTATGCACTTACCGAAACAAATCATAAAAAAATGCCAATTAAAAAAACGCGATGAAAAAAAGCCCGCGAAATCGGAGTTCAAACGTTTCACTAAATTCCCCCCAGCGCTGGGGGGAAAACTGGTTTCAACAGCTGTGCTGCGCTGCGTCCATAACGCATGCGCAGTGATAGGTTCGCGGAGCTTGAAACAGTATGCATGCCCAGCGTCTGAGGTCGTGAGCAGTAGTCTAATCTTGGTTGTGTAAACAAACAAGTAAATAATCTACTCGTTACATAAAAAAACTTGTTGATTGTGGTAAGCAGTCTCTGTCACAGAGAAAGCTCAGTGTCTGGTTTATTCACACCTATATGTCTGTCTGCCTGTCTGCTAAAGACAACATGCAATACACAGCTTCAATCATTGACCACGTGCAATTTGAACTTAACACCTATCAGACTATACGACATAAAGAAAATATGTTGATTTATGACTCGTGCACCCGAGTCCCGTGTCTGCCACATTATGTAATTAGGCACGTGTGATACACATGACATGTGTTTTTATGTCTGTGGGTTGCAAACAAACTACATTCATTTTTTTCGGATGACTGGATCTGACGGAAACTGGTGCAAACTCTTGTTATTTTCAAGTCCTGCTTTGTACTTGGACGAATGACAGATTGCAGCCACGCAGTAGTTTACCATCTCTACTGACATGATTTTTTATTGGATCGAGCGCAAATTCAGAGAGCATGTATTTTCCAAACCCAACATCTCTATATACATTCTTCATGGATAACGACTTCTTTTATTGTATATGATTTTGTTTGACAACAGTATATGAATCCATACTGAAACGACAGATCAAGTACACAAAAAGAAGTTGTTATCCATAAAGAATCTTACTTTCTTCTGACTGGCTATACTTCTAAAATGCCCACCAAACAGATCATCTTTCTGTACACACAATGAGCCCTCAGCATATCAGCAAATGAAACAGCCAATGGGAAGCCGTCGTTACACTTGAGTGCAGATCCACCCGCTATGACTGGTCTCGGTCTCCCGAGGGCTTCGTTTCTGGGGAAGTAAGCCCAAGTACAAAATATTGCACTTTTGAATCGCGATTGTACGCTTATTTGTTTTTTCAAAAGCAGCAATGTATATTATATGTCATGATTAAAAGATAAATGTGTTTTAATTATGTTTGATTTTTTGGTTGCATGTGACCTTTAAGTTTACCGAGTTTTTGATCGTAGTATTCTTGCTATTTTGATTTTGGCTAACATTTCGTACACTCGACAGCGGCTGAAGGGATGATGTAAATCCAACTAGGGTTCATGCAGGTAGCAAAGGTACTGAAAGTCCCCTGGGTCCTTAGTATGGTGATCTACCTTCAGTTGGCGATCTGAAGCCCGTGTTTTACATTGTATTGTCTGCTTTAACAGGGATACTCTATAACAGGGATTGGTCACTCGCTAGCTTTCCTTACCATTTGTACTAATTAACGTGTGCCTCGTCATGCTCCACTGCACACGTCGACTTGGTTTGTTCTCAGCGCAAATCGGCTGCGCTTAACAGTATATCAACCAGTTTACTGTCGGAAACTATCGGCATCTCCCGGAGTAATACTCGGTAAATTGGAGTAGGCTCCCCTGAATGTTGTCACAACAAGCTGGTTACACTTCCTGTCGCCGAATGATGCATGTGTGGATTAATGAGAGGACTTGAGAATGTGTTTACACATTGCCTTGTTCAAAGACTCTCTGTTTATGTGACAATTTTGATACACCGTTCGAAACGATCGCCAGCCCAGAGGCCCAGCGTCGGTTGTTAATGTATCAGGCCAACAGTTTCAGTTATCTGCAGGCCCATGTGGTCTTCTGTCAATTAGATCTCATTTCTTTTCAACTAGCATCGTGCCCATAATTTGTATTAATGTTCAGGAATTATCCTTGATCCCTCATGTTAGGATAACTTCCAGTTTCACTTCATAGTATTATATATTCAGTGCCGCATAGGAATGTCAGCAGTCTATAACTAATGTAAACTTCTCTGTGCTCCATACACTTCACTAATGGATTTTGTAGGGACTGTGAAACTCTCTACAATGAAGACTATTTTGTTTTTATTGGTTTGATTTCAACAAAATGGGTATGCAGACTTTAAAGACTGCAAGTGGCAGCAAGCCCTGATGGCCAAATGGCAAACTAAAGGTTATTATGTTATTATATGTATTTGAAATGACCTGTTACACAATTAAAATGTCTCATTATGTTTCAGTGGTTTTCTGTTTGTGTGGAATGCTTAGGCTGCATAAAAATATGTTTCTCAGGCACATTCTTTTCAAAAGTGACGAGTAAGACTTTGATTTTTAATTTTTGATAGAAAAAATGTGACGAGGGAGGAACACATTTTTGTTTCTTTTTCCTTCAGGAATACAGTTAAGTTAAGCACATGGAAGTTAAGGAAAGTTAAGCACATGTTAATGAGTTGTAGATTCAGTCACTCTCATTCTTACAGACACTCAGTCTATAATGGACAAATGGACGGTCGTGGCAAAGTCGAAATTATTTTTTTTAAGAGGGCAGTTAATGAAGATGACCAGATGTCTTCCTTCATGTGCGCAATTGCATGGATACTGACAGAATGTCAACTGACACAGTCACTCCCCCCTAAAAAAACAGAAAGTTTAAAACCATCACAAAGCGTTAAAAAGTCCTTTGCAGTTTTGTCAAATATCAACAATAGTTTCAGAACTAAAACATTCAAGCATCAAAGGCATCCATGGCAAATTAGAACAGATCAGATATGTCATACCTCACACTTTCACCAGATAGAATATTCCCCTCAATACTTAGAGGTGTATTTGAAAGAAATGAATTTAAGGACGACTAAACACATTCAAACATTGGCTTGTAGTAATGAGTGATCAGATCAGATCAACGATATGTCATATTTTTCACACACATGAAATACTTGTGAATGTATACACCCTACCAATTATTTTTTTAATTCATAAAATCATCACTATTACTTCCAAACACCTCTCACCAGATGGAACTTTTTTCCCTAACAGAAATTAAAGGTGTGTGTGAAAGAAGTTTTTTGAGCAATAACTAGAAACACTCAAAAAATGCTGTGTAGTATTTCAATGGCGGATCAGAACAGATCAGCGAGATGACACGTTTTTCACACACCTCAAATAAATCCTAACAATATGTTTAGATTATCAACTTATAAACATTACCTGCAAACACCTTTCGGGTCATTGTATATTCCCCTCATAAATATTTAAGGTGCATGTGAAAGAGGTTTTGGAGCAATAACTAGAAACACTCAAAGTTATACTATTTCAATGGCGGATCAGAACAGATCCGCGAGATGGCACATTTTTCAACACCTCAAAAACACCCTACCGATTTTTTTTAAATGATAAAATTAGCACTATTACTTCCAAACACCTTTCACTAGATGGTATGTTCCCCTAATGGAAATTAAAGGTGTATGTGAATGAAGTTTTTGAAGCTGAAACAAAAGCACTCAAACAACGCCGTGCAATATTTCAATGGCGGATCGGATCAGGTCGGCGAGATGGCACATATTTCACACACCTCAAGTACGTCCTAACAATTTATTTTAGATTATGAAACTATCACTATTACCAGCAAACACCTTTCGCCTGATGGTAAATTCCCCTCATAAAAATTAAAGGTGTATGTGAAAGACGGTCACAGCAAAAATAACCTGGTTTCCGCAGTGCGGAAACCTGATGGAAAGTGGACTGAAACTTAAGTTTCCACCAAGAATCCAGTGAGTTTCCATTCTTTTACACTGAGTTTCCGCAATGACGGAAACTTTCAATTACTCACTTTCTAAGGGTTTCCGCACGGTATCCGTTACCCATGCTCCAACAAGTTTCCGTTGAGTTTCAGTTAAGTTAGAGATCCATCAGGTTTCCGCAGGGTTTCAGTCACCAAGACTCCATCAGGTTTCCGCAGAGTTTCAGTTATCAGGACTCCATCAGGTTTCCGCAGAGTTTCAGTTACAAACTGACCTACATAGTTTCCGCAGAGTTTCTGTTGCCAGAAAACTTTCCACAGCATTTCATTTACTCGGGTCACAGGAGTCATTCAATGTGTGTCATTGCATAAAACATTCTTGTTACTCCTGGTTGGCAAAGACAATATAAGGAGTTTGTGTACAATCATCGAGTATACATAAAGAAAAACAAAAGATGCAATAAGATTCACTGTTTTATTTTCAGACAAACATGGATCAAACATATATCTAATAAATAATAAAAAGATATAGCACTAGATAACAGATCAACATTTGTAACTTATGACAAAAATATTTCTAAAAACATGCTATAACAGTTGCATCCCTTGACTCCTCCTGCACCTCCTCACGCTGACACAGAAAAACACACCCCAGTCAGTCAATGCTAAACATATAATAACACACACCATGCAATACAATACAACAATGAAATGAAATGCAATAAAGAACTTAGGTGAATATTTAAAGTAAATAAAGGTCTCTTTGAAAATAGATAAAAATTAAGATTCAATTTAATTGTATTAATTGAAATACAATCAGAATATCAAAACTATTAAAGTTTTACATTGAGAATAATTCAAATTTAATTGATCACAGATAAAAGTGCGTTCATGTGATCGATTAGCTATTTACTAGCCCACTTGGGCATCCTTCAGCGGATATCTCTGTCATTCTGGTTGGATGCCGCATCCTGGTCTTAGCTTGTTGGCCTTAGCTTTGGTGGTGGCGTTGAAAATTGTGGCTGAGTCCAGTGCAGACGTCTTGAGTTTAGATTCCCAGGTAAAGGGGTAAGAGAGCAATAAATTGGCATCTTCTTCATCACTCACAACTAGTGAAGTCATTTCCAAGGTAAGTATAGTTGAAACCCTTTCCTTTCGTCGATCTGGCCAGTCAATAGTTTTCAGGCTTTTCATGCGCAGTGCAATTTTCTGAAAATTAAACAAAAATCAATCAACAGATAAACCATAATGCCAAGATGGATTGCAAATTATTAAAAAGGAAGTGTCGTGAAAAATCATTTACTTCATTAATCACCCCAACACAAGTTAAGCAGTTCATCACATTTAATGACATATCCTATTTTCTTATGGACACACAATCTGTTGCTCTGAAGTGACATGTAGTCACTGAAGTGTAGTAACATGTTTATATATCATCATTAACTGACTTGATTCTTATGTTATGATTTATGAAATTATGATCTGAATCATGTGTTACATATCTTAAGAATGTAAAAAGCAATAATCCATAAACGTTTTAAATGTATATTTCCGGAACTTAGAATCTGTCATCAGACATTGTAATGAGAAGAGTTGCTACATGTTAATATTCGAATAGATATACTTACGGATTTTTTTTGGGTTTTTTTGTTTTGTTTTTTTGCTGCTGCTGTTCTGTGTGACACTTTCTTTCCGGTTTCTTGTCTACTGAGATCACCACGCCTGTTCCGCCACACTCTACAAAGCGCTTCTGAAAATAAATGTTTAAAGTACTATACTGCATGTTTCACACATTTTAGTTCATCTGTTAGGCAAAGGTATTTATATATGCCATGCTGGCTGGGTTACTGAAGTTAACACCCATAAATCTGTCTTTACACTATTAATTAAATCATTAGCTATTTATAATGACAGGCAGGTGAGTAAAAATTAACTTCACAAGATCCTATTGACCATCCTTGATCGTGATATAGTCACTTGTTTCTTTGACTACTATGTTCATAGAGTCCTCGTCATCGGCTTTACTGAAATAAAAACAAATGTCATTTTCCTTGCACTTCATTCAATCATGCATCCAACACAATGTCTAATTAAAATTAAAGATCGTCAGTGAAAATTATACAACCAAGTAAACTACAGATTTATCACTTTGAATACATATATTGTTCTGAAAGTTTACCATTTTGTAGTTAAATGATTTAAAATAACCATCCTTTGTGTTATTTCATGCAAATTCTATGTACATCCTGTTTGCCAAAGTTATGCAACCGGTAAGTGAACAACTGACATAAAGATCATGAAAAAAGAAGTTTAGTTATATCACATGACATAACCTTGCAGCAATTAAGCATTGTAAAATCAAGGGGTCAGTTTGATGGCAATTTCACACAGGTGTAATGTTAAACTGATTTAGTTTACCGGCTATTCAAATCCATTTGCAAATGATACTTTCATGTTTTTTTTCATTTTGAGAAAACGTACGTAGGGAAGTGAATTAATGAAATATTCAAAGTGAAATTACCTAGTAACATGAGCACATACCTTCGATAGACAAGGGTGATCCTCCAGGAGCAGTCGTGTCAAGATATTTCTCACAACAGCCTGAAAGATTAAATCAAATACGTTAAACAGGTATATATATAACAGGTATATATATGATTAAGCTCAACACATATGTATTGAATTACTGAAAAATTACATGAAATTTCAAGTGTATCCTACGCAAAGCTAACAGTTTCTTATATGAATTTAGTGTTTGCCTAAAATAGTTCAGAAACACATCTGACCCCTCTGAGCGAATTTGGGGGTAAACAATTTCATTTCACTAATGATCAAGGATTGCATTTAAGAAACTACACCGAAATGTTGCCATTGAAAAAGCCCATCATTTTTATCATTCTTTAACATATATCTGAATTGGTGAAATATATCTTGCAATACCCAGTAAACTCATGAGTGAACCACTACATATGGCGGATCTTTGTGATGCGGATCGTAATTCATCCCCACCCCCCAACACCTTTTGTACAAGTGTTAACCGAGTTGCAACGCTAAAATTTGCAAACTATTAACAGGAGCACCAAAATCAAAGATAGTTACTTACAAATACAAGCTTGGTGTATTCTATACCATGTCGATCTATTGAAATGGAATATAAACAAACTTATTTTTCAGGCCTATTTTACTTAGATTTTACGATAACATTTAAAAATAATACGAACGAAAATATGCATTCGCGGGATAAACTTAAGAATCTATCCGGATTTCTGTCATTGACGCAATAATTCTTTAAACGTTATTTGACAATAAAAAAACCCCTCGGTCTTACCTGACACATCCGAGGTACTCCGAGTTCCTCGCATCCGTTCTCTGCTTTCTTCTCCAAGTCGCGAATTCTTTCGTCGAGTGCTTTTGGGGAAAGTGAGGTGGCCATGGCAAAGTTTACACGACGCAGCCATCTTATGCTTAAAGTTTTGAAAATAATTGCTAGGAAAACAAATTTGTTCCTACCCGCCAAACAAGATGGCGTCTCGCTAACACTCAAGGGAAATACACAGTTTTGTCATTGTTTTTTTTTAAAATAAATCTAATGTGACCATTTGACAGTAGATTTCCGCGTTCTACAACAAAAGAGGAGGGTACGCCCTGTTGTGAGTTGTTTTTGTAACAATTAGATAGTCTCGCGTGGACGTGATCCTGTCGCCATTCGTTTATTTGTTTACATTGCCGACATCAAAGGGGAGTGTGAAAAGTGGAATTCAGCGGATTGAATGTAAGTACTCAAAGTGACAACAGTGGGCAGTTATGGTTTTAGCAGTCTTTTCAGTTTTTTAGCGTCACTGATTGTTTTTTCTCAGTGTCAAGCATCAATATGTAGGCCTTGTGATTATTAACAGTGATTAATTGTGAAAACGTGTTCACCTTCCTTTAACAGGCCCGAGTCCTACTGATTTAGCACTCATGGGAAACTTTATTGTGGCAAATAAGTTATTTTCTAAGATCCTGTCAGGAGAAGGTAGTATCAGGATATATTTCTGCTGGATGGACCCCCCCCCCCCCTTCCCACGTACCATGTAAGTAATTTACGCACAGTGCTCACGGGGGTTAGAAATATTAACATTGTTTGCTCTTTTCAGTTATACACCCAGATCTACTATCCCTATCTACCCTTTGCGTTAACTTGATGAATACCTTTACTACTATTACTAATATAATTTGGTGATGTGTCACAATTTCTTTCAAACCTTAATTCATTTGTCAATGTGAATGAAGAATAAAGTACAATCCCACTGACCCTTTGGCTATGATTGGTACATGCATAATTTCTGCAGACTATTCGTGGCACTTTCTGCTGCAGGGACACAGTGCTTTGTGGACATTGCGACAAGTAATTGTCAAGAAAGACAGCCTAAAATCACGAGAAATAAGTTTCTGAAATATGGTTGGTTTCTACAATATTTGTTTTAACATGGGTACCCAGAGATATTCCATATATATGTCCTCGTTATATCTATTCATACAATCTGTACGCCAGAAATATTTCAACCAAGTCAGATCATACATTTATTAGTTCATCAAATTATCTAGTATCTCATGTTCTGTGACAGTTCTGTGTATCCACTTGTCCCAGTTAATCAGTTTGATTTGATATTTGTTTTATAACCATTAAAACCTTGTCCATCAGTACATGTTGCATGTGTTAGCCCTACAATGCATTGACATTATCATCACCACCTCAAGTTTCAGATTTGCAGATATGGATTGTGGACCAACAAACTCGGAGAATGACAAGACGCCTTCATTGGTATTTATAATTCACGCTATATTATCTGTTATATGCCCGGTAAGGGAATCTCTATTATAACAATATTATTCATATAGCTTTATAATGAAGCAGACACTATGTAAGTGCATACAACAAACCTTTTTGACCTCACTCAAAGTGTAAAGCGTAATATATACATATATTTTAAATTCCAGGAGAAATACGGCTTTTCTGTCCTCACTGCCAGACGTCTGTTTCAAGAAAAACACGTTATCTCCATCTCCGTAACGACAAGATGTTTGTTAGTTTGTAAAGATTTTTCGGGTGAATGACAAATGTTTCATCAGGTAAGTCATCAAAGAATTTTTAGATTTCACTAAAAATCGAGTTTGCACTGTCACTTTGCTATCCATATTTAATATATTTAATGTATGTATCATGCATGTAACTGTAATAACTGAAAGTGAGCAAATGGTAATACGTATTTAATATTTGTAATACATGTTATCTGCATTATCATATATATTGCTGTGTTTCATTCATTGGAAATGTTACGATTTTACAAGCTTTTCTTCAGTGAATTGTCTCTCAGTTGAATTGATGATTCAAACTGAATGTCCTTTTCCTTTCCAGGCACTGACAGTGACCAAGATATTAACAGCACATTCAAGGTTTGTGAGCTATTACCACCACAATGTGAGAGCCTGATTGATTCGGATGCAGATGTTTCGCCAGATATTAACCAGGACTCGCATACACCAACAAACATCTACAGAAGAACAAAACACTTTGTGTAGTGACTAGCTCGTCTTCATTCAGTGTGCCAACTTCCTGAGCAATGCTTGTGTGGAGAGAATTCTGTTACTCTTCTCTGAGCGCGCCAGTTTCTTAATACAGCGAATTGTGTACTACTGCAACTGCTCTGTTGCATTAAAATGTGACCTTTTCTAAGAAATGAAACAGTTGAATCATAACATTTCCAAAGTTTGTTTTTTGTTCAAATAAATATGTAATAAATATAACAAGATAATACAACATATTTCAGCTTTCTAAACTAACCGAACTCTCACTGTCATCTTCCTTGTACAGAAACCTAGCGGGAACCTACATTACCCAAGATCCACAAGGTTTCCGCAAGACCAGAAACTTACTCACTCCAGCTATAAAGGTTTCAGTAAACTGAAACTAAATGGAAACTTCCAACTACAGCTTCAGTTGACGGAAACATGACGGAAACTAAGACTTGTTAGTTTCAGTTGTGGAAACTATGCGGAAACTCTCATTGCGCGTTTCCTGAAACTGAAACCCAGCGGAAACCTACATTACCCAGTATCCATCAGGTTTCCGCAAGAACGGAAACCAAGTTATTTTTGCTGTGGGTGTTGAGCAATATCTAGACACACTTCAAACAACGGCGTGTAGTATTTCAATGGCGCATCAGATCAGATCTTCTATCTGCCACATTTTTCACACCCCCCAATTAAACCCCAACATGTTTTTAAGTCACAAAACTATCACTATTGCTTGCAGATACCTTTCAACTAAAGGTATAATTTCCTGCTAAAACATAAAGGAACGTGTGAAAGAAGCTTTTATTGACGAAACTCAGTCTATCTTCGCTGTGTACCGATAATTGAAGCCAGAGAGTTACAAGATGCCGACTTGAAACTTTACTACAAACATATTTTCTTATACTGACACTAATTACAAATATGTGACTAGAACTGAAGTAACAGAACAGGTGACTTATGTTCTACGTGTAGGATCCGAGTTGTCACAACACTCAGCGAATGTAATCAGCTGTTGAAAATGAACCGAGCTAAATCTTTAATACTAAGCTGCCGCCATATTGTCTCCACTGGTCACGTGACAAAGCGAGACATACGTTCAGCGGTTTTTCGAGGAGTTTCCACTCCCCTCTCTATATAGGCTCCCTGGCTTTAATAAGTAGAATGTTTCACATTCCCATGCCAGTTTTACATCCATATCTGTGAAACGCTAGTATTTTTACTGTCCTCTTGATAGGTTATAGTCTTCAAAATGTTCTCATTTTTCGCATATAAGTTGTTTTCGTCACGATATGGCTGAGATATTGCCGATGTGACGTTAAATGTTAACTCTATCACCCACTCGCTTTCAGCACAAATGCCTGTCAGATGCAGCTCTTCACACAACAATAAAAGTCACAGCAAAAGGGAGATATTTGCAAAAATACAATTTTTTTCCTTCAGCATGTCCTTGAAACCCAACATTTTGAAATCTTTTGGTATCATCATTAATCAGTATATTGTAGAACGAGCTCATTGCATGGAGAATGATAAATAAACACTTTTTAAAAAGACAATGAACTTTTGCACTCAATGACATTTGACCCCAATTTGTAACCTAATAAAGCATTTTTTGAGCTTAGCAAACAACAGATTCTAATTCAGCACAAACAACTATCCCAGCATTTGTGGTTTGCCTTTACTCATAAATGCCTCATGCATCCTTAGTATCCACATTTCTGAGAAATTTGACGAGACTAGTCTGTATTTGTCACGCTGGCAAATCATGAAACCTCAGGGTGATAAACTCTGAATCAAATCCACAGATCCATTTTCACAGAAGGATCCAAGGATGACAACAATAGCGATTTGAATTTTGATTGTTTGTTACACAACTTTTGTCCTAAGTTGAATAAAATTCTGAGGTTTAAATGTTCAATTGGCAATATAAATGTTCAATATGAATATAGGTATATTTCATCGTATCCAGAAGGACTCCAAGGATTCCTATCCAAATCATATGTAGAGGCAGTCTCATCTCCACCACCATAGTTGGCGGCAACCCATGCTTGTCATGAGAGGGGGTGCTTACTGGATCAGGTCATCAGACACATATGTCATCGTTGATCACTAGACTGTCTGGTTCAGACTTGATTATTTCTATACCGATATCAGACAGCTGGAATATTGCTGAGTGCAACAACCAAACAAACAACTAACTAACTCTATTAAAACAATACAAACTTGGTAAAAATAATTTATTTCTTTTTACAAACATGAATGCCAGATACATGCATAAAACAGTGATTCGCCTTGCTAGTTAGAAACTGATGGTATCATCACCCTCTGCTGTCATTACAGTGACTGACAAAGGTTTGTGGACCATTGCTTGAAGTCAGTAACAGTTCCAAGTTGTCAGACATAAAGTGACAAGTAAATTATCTGTTCTCACAATACTTATTCATCCTTATAATTTAAGAGGTTGCTGTCAAGTTCCTGGCTAAAACATTCACCTTTATAATTTGAAAAATATAAAAAGTTAATGTCCAATTTCAAATATCTGTTAGATACATTATCAAAACTACATCAGATTTTCAACATTCTTATTGATGGTAAGAATATGAATTCGGCATTTTAACAATTCTTCCTTTCTCGTGACAGAACATGAACAATAGTGCTTTTCATATTGTTTCACATTAAAAATTTTATGGGTGGTTTTAGGAAATTCTAGTTTTGGCATTCGACCTTTACATTATGTACCAAGTCACGTCAAGCTTTTATATACAATGGTAAATAAAAGTACAAACTGATCTCACATTGGGAAAGAGATGAAAAAGTGACAGTGAAAGGCGGTGTTTGCTCTAGTTTGACTCAACTGATTCATTTAAACATTACACATAACAGGGCTCGATTTAAGGAAATGAAACCTTATTGCACCTAGTGCAACCTTTCAGAGTCATTGCACCAGGCCAGCATACAATGAAACATAAACAGTGTACCATCTTAGTGCACGTACATATCGTTCCTGTGACCCAGAGACCATGTATCAATGGCCACATCAACTTCCTGTTTCACATGAGTATCTGCTAAAAACAGATGAAGAGTGACCTCCCTTGTGTGTCCCTTGCGATCAATGTATACTGCTTGACTGTGTATCAAGTCTGGTTTGAGTCAATCTGTATGTCTGTACATTCAAAAAAGAATTTGAAATTCAGATAGAACTTTTTCTATCATTAATTCATGCAACCATTAATCATGTTCAAGAATGATTTTTGTGCAGCTTCTATCAATGTTCCAGACATATCATGGCAGGGTGCACCAGAAATGGGCTTCACACACTGTACCCATGTAGGGAATAGAACCTGGGACTGTGACATGGGTAAACACTTAACCATAAGATTACACCTCTGTCTGACGAGTCATATTGACCTTGTCATATCACATTCTTGTTAAGCTTCCAGTTGGGTCCTTGCATAATCTCAACTGTCAGTCCACGACCTTGACTGACTGAATATGTGGTGAGAGCACAACCGGTGACCCTTGACCTGCTAACCTCTTGTAGATCTGACCTCCTTGCTGTGATGGGAACTTGCTGGCTGCTGCCTTTCCTATTGTTTGCTGAAGACAAAAAATATGGTTAAATCAAAACCAGAAACAGACATTGATCCCTCATCAATATCAGTACACCATGTGAGACATTTGACTGGGATGTCCCCATTGATCTACGCTGGTCAAAAATGGGTATGATGTAGTTAAGCTCGGTGACTTGTTGATTGTCTGTCCTCACACCTCATTGGTGTTAATCGTTGGATCTCTAATCACTGTATCGTCAATGTATGGTGAGTATAGGTTTATGGCAATTAGCAATATTCCAGTAATATCAGGGCAGGGGACACCAGAAATGGGCTTCACACATTGTACCCATGTGGGGAACCGAACCCAGGTTTTAGGCAAAAGCTTTATAACATTGTTACCCCACTGCCCCGAATTGAATGCGTTTGAAGTCTCAGAATACAATTTGAACTGTATTTAAGCAATCAGGTACAGTTTATTACGTCAACATGCAGACTGTCTCCGAGAATCAGTTAAATTACGATGATCTGTGTTCAAACGGGTCTGTAGCAAACCATGCTTGTCATAAGAGGCAAGAATCAAGATAAAGTTGCTAAATAACTTGGTTGACACATGTCATTGTAGCCTAGGTGCATGGGCTCATTCATGAAATGATCACTGGATTGTCTGGTCCAGATTGGATTATTTACAGAATACTGCCAAATAGCTGGAATATTGCTGATTGCAGTGCTAAACAACAAACAAATTGTGACTTATTTTTCTTCATATTAGCAGGCTCAATATATAGAAACTGGAAAGCTTCAATTTTTAATTGTTCCACATTTCTGTTTTGAGGCAATGCTAATTAAATTTGAATCTGTTACCTTGGTGACAGGCTGATGTCTCTCCACGATGACAGATGCCATGGGAGGAGCTAGGGTGGAACTTGCAGCCACCGGACCGCGAGAGGACTTCCCAGAGTCAACCTTGGCACTGACCTTAGCAGTGATGACCTTGCCACGATGTGAAGACGATGTGGCACTGGTGGGACGAGATGACACCTACAAGAAACAGTGGAGCTGGTTGTTAGTTTCATTTTCAGGAAGATTATGCGCACAGAGAACTAGTTTTAGTCATGATATGCCTGAAATATTGCTATTGATGCGATTTTAAACACTCACTCACTCAGTCAGTCACTCACTCACTCTGCTTAGAGACCATGGAGAGTGACCATTGTTCCCATGTCTGAGTGCCATTGTACAAAACAACATTAGTGCAAAAGACTGGCATAACCCTATGTTAAGGTATATGAGTTATTGTGACCTTAGCACTAAGACTGGTGTAAGCCAATGTTAAGGTATATGAGTTATTGTGACCTTAGCACTAAGACTGGTGTAAGCCTGTGTTAAGGTATGTGAGTTATTGTGACCTTAGCACTAAGACTGGTGTAACCCTATGTTAAGGTATGTGAGTTATTGTGACCTTAGCACTAAGACTGGTGTAAGCCAATGTTAAGGTATATGAGTTATTGTGACCTTAGCACTAAGACTGGCGTAACCCTATGTTAAGGTATATGAGTTATTGTGACCTTAGCACTAAGACTGGTGTAAGCCAATGTTAAGGTATATGAGTTATTGTGACCTTAGCACTAAGACTGGTGTAAGCCAATGTCAAGGTATATGAGTTATTGTGACCTTAGCACTAAGACTGGTGTAAGCCAATGTTAAGGTATATGAGTTATTGTGACCTTAGCACTAAGACTGGTGTAAGCCTATGTTAAGGTATATGAGTTATTGTGACCTTAGCACTAAGACTGGCATAACCCTATGTTAAGGTATATGAGTTATTGTGACCTTAGCACTAAGACTGGTGTAAGCCTGTGTTAAGGTATGTGAGTTATTGTGACCTTAGCATTAAGACTGGTGTAAGCCAATGTTAAGGTATATGAGTTATTGTGACCTTAGCACTAAGACTGGTGTAAGCCTGTGTTAAGGTATGTGAGTTATTGTGACCTTAGCACTAAGACTGGTGTAAGCCTATGTTAAGCTATGGGAGTTCAAAATGATCTAAGCATTGAGTCACCGATAAAAAGATTCCTAATCTGGGACCCTTTCATATTTGATTTAAAAGTTTATAACATTATATAAACATACTCACACTTGATCTAGCCTGTGAAACAGTAGAAGTACGTGACCCCTGACTGGTGACTATACGAGGTGGCACAGGGTCAGAAGGTTGGGTCATGAAAACAGCCTCCTGTGGTATTGTCTTTGAGTGACCATAATCTTTGTCCAAGGTATAACTGTCCAGATTGTCTGTGATATCATCAGGGGAGACACGCTTCCCAGTAGATGCTGAAAACAAACACAAATGACTGAGAGCCTTAGTGACGTGGGTTTAACTTGGCTCATTTTGTTCTTGTTAAACACAGCATGCAGTAATATTCCAGCTATATGGTGGCTGTCTGTACAGAATCCAGCCTAGACAAGACAATCCAGTGATCAACATCATGAGCATTGATCTAAGCAATTGGGATACAATGTATTTTAATAAAGTCAACAAGCCTGACCACCCATTTCTGTTAATGCATGGCTTTCTGAAGATCAACTCTAATCCTGATATTCAGGGGTATTTTTGCTTTAAGGAGAGTCATGGGTATTTTTGCTTTAAGGAGAGTCATGGATATTTTTGCTTTAAGGAGAGTCATGTGCATTTTTGTTTTAAGCAGTGTCATGGGTATCTTTGCTTTAAGGAGTGTCATGTGCATTTTTGTTTTAAGCAGTGTCATGGGTATCTTTGCTTTAAGGAGTGTCATGGGTATCTTTGCTTTAAGGAGTGTCATGGGTATCTTTGCTTCAAGGAATGTCATGGGTATTGGGTATCTTTGCTTCAAGGAATGTCATGGGTATTCTTGCTTTAAGGAGTGTCATGATCATCTTTGCTTTAAGAAGTGTCATGAGTATCTTTGCTTTAAGGAGCATCACAACATGTCAGAGGAGACACAAGCGAGTGAGTGAATAGAGTTTAATGCTGCATTTTAACAGCTATACAGAGCATCAGTTCGATGAGTATAAGACATTGGTCCATTGCGTTCAAGGTCAACCTTGTCTCTTAGCTCTTCTCACAAAAGACCTCGTAATGTGTTGTGTGTGTTGTGGATGGTATGAGTGAGTGAGTGATAATAATCGAGTCTGGACAAGACAATCCCGTGACAACAGCATAAGCATTGATCCACACTATTGGTGTGTACAGTGGTGAAGCAAGGATTTCCTTGTAAGGGACCAATTGGCCCTGAACTTTTGAAAATGTGGTTCAAGATGAGAAATTCAGGAAACCATGTGTCTTCATGGCTACTCTTCCACACTCACAGCTAAAAATACCACAAGTAAAGTTTGTGTATTAAATTGGTTTGGTTTTTTTCACAAAGGGATGAATGTCTAATCTCTACTTCTGTTTGAAAAGAAAGAAAGTCAAGGATATCTACGAGGTTTGGCTGAAAAGTTCTAAGCCTCACTGTGAAAAAAAGTTACAAAGTCCATGTTTGTAATTTATTTTTCTACATAGTCCCATTCCAAGTTCACACACTTTTGCCAGCAATGCTGCAAGGCCCGAATCCCGGTCAGGAAGAAATCTTCTTCAGCTACCTTAAACAAATCAGTCACAGCGGAAATGACGTCATCATTACTTGCAAAATGGCGACCGGCGAGTTCCTTTTTCATTTTGGGAAACAGGTGGAAGTCAGAAGGAGCCAAATCAGGTGAATAAGGAGGATGGTCAATGAGTTCAAAGCCACAATCGCGGATTGTTGACATGGCCACCACCGATTTGTGAACAGGCGCATTGTCTTGGTGGAAGAGGACACCTTTAGCGATCATCCCTCGTCGTTTGGCTTTGATTGCTTCTCGCAACTGGTTCAGTAGATCAGCTTAGTATCTGCCGTTGATAGTTTGACCTTTTTCAAGATAATCAATGAGCAGAATACCCCTGGGATCCCAAAAGACTGATGCCATCACCTTTCCAGCTGAAGGAACAGACTTGGCTTTCTTCGGAGCTGGTGAATCAGGATGCTTCCACTGGTTTGACTGTAGTTTTGTTTCTGGTTGAAAGTGATGTATCCAGGTCTCATCCATGGTTACAAATCGTGCCACAAAATCATCGGGATCTGCTTCAAAACGACGCAAATTGTCAAGGGACGTCTGGAACCTGACACGTTTCTGTTCTGCTGTCAAGAGCTTTGGCACCCATCTTGCAGAAACTTTAGTCATTCCTAATTCGTTGGTGATAATATGCTCAACCCTCTCATGAGAGATGCCCAATACACTAGCAATATGTCGAGTAGTCAATCGTCGATCATCCATCAACATATCGAGCACTCGCGTGATGTTTTCTGAGTGGTTGCTGTTGAAGGCCTTCCTGAGCGTGGGTCATCATCAAGGCTTTGTCTGCCATGCTTAAATTCTGCAGCCCACTTCTTTACTGTGGAAAATGAAGGAGCATCATCCCCTAGAGTGGAGACCACGTCAGCATGTATCTGTGTTGGGGACATCCCTTTCTTTTGCAAGTACTTGATGACTGCCCTGTATTCAGTTTTGTCCATTTCTGATGATTTCAGAGGGTAGGTTTACCAAAAGAGCTGTAATTGAGATAAAACTCTGAGTACGTTTGTAGTTCTTGTGTCTATGATTCACTAAATGATTGTCCTCATTGGTGGCAAACACCTGTCTCTACCTGGTGGGGAAAAACCACTCAGGCTGAGAACTTTTCAGCCAACCCTCGCACATAACCATGAAGACTAAAACTTGACGAGGCCATGTAGTTCGTTTCTGTTTCTTTTGCTTGGTCAAGATTTTCACATATTATCACCTCTGATGTGCAAAAACTCATATTAGATGCTAAATTTGTGCCAATTTTGTCGCATACGTTTATGAATAAAGGGATAATGCATGTACAATTTGTGGGAATACCGCAATTACGCAGTCTGGCTACAGCACTGTGTGTATGGTATGGTTCTTGTGTGTTGAATGTGTGTCAGAATGTGTGCATGTCATGCGTTATATTTGTTTCTGTGTGTGAATTGTACGTGCATGGCGTGGTGTGGCATCTATGTGCAGACAGATGTGTCTGGGTGAGAGAGAGAGAGAGAAAGAATAATTGATTCTGGACCAGACAATCCAATGAAAAAAACATGAGCATTCATCTATGGAAATTGAGTGTATGGTATGGTTCTTCTGTGTTGTATGTGTGTCAGAATAGAATGTGTGCATGTCGTGTGTTGCATTTGTTTTTGTGTGTGAATTGTATGTGTGGCGTGGCATGGCGTGGCTTGTATGTGCAGATGGATGCATACATTCATTGTGTATGTGTGTGTGTGTGTGTAACTGTAACTCTGTGTGTGTGCGTGCATGCATACGTGCATGTGACTGTGTGTGAATCTCTCTCTTTGTGACTCTGTATGTGAGCGTGTGTGTGTGTGTGTGCATGTGTGCGTGTGTGTGATCTATGTACCTTGTCCCTCCTCGCCCTCGTCCTCCCCGTGAAACATTGTCATGGCCTCCAGGTTCAGGGCACACACTCCTCTCATGAAGGCCTTCTTCATGGCCTCCTCATACTTCTCCCTCTCAACATTCATCCTGCCGATCTTGGCATGTGCAGACTCCAGCTCCTCGTTCAGCTGCAAGACAAACATCATCTCTCTAAACTACTCAATACTGTGTCCATTCACATATAAACTGAAGGGGGTGGTGAGCGGGCTTCATGGTTGAAGTGTTCACTTGTCACGCCGAAAACCAGGGTTCAATTCTCCACATGGGTACAATGTGTGAAGCCCACTTCTGGTGTTCCCAATGTCATATTGCTGAAATATTGCTTAAAGCGGCGTACAATCCAACTCACTCAATCTCTCAAAATTAAAATTGGAAACAAAGAATGCTGAGCTTTTAATTGAAACAAACTATGAAACTGTAAGAAACAAGACCTCAACAATGGCCCCTGCAATGTTAAAATATTCTTCACAGGGCTCGATTTAAGAGACGTTAACCTACTTGCACCAGGTACAACCTAAGGTAAAAGCCTAGTTGCACCAGCAGATTCCAGTTGCACTGCAGTTATTGCAATCAGCAGATGAAGTTATTTTCATGTTTTATCCAGAAGTTTACCTACTAAAAAACTGACTTGCACCTGATGCAAGTTAGATTACTAACAACTTGCACTTTGTAATATTGGGTTGCACCAGTGCAAATATTAAAGCATGAGACCTGTCTCATGCATATGTCTATACAACTATGTCAAAAATTAGTATGGCACCTCCCACCCTCCAGAAATTTCTGTTGATATGGAACTAGCCACAGAATGTTAAAACAAAGTTACATCATGTGTCCATGTGTTAACAGACCAACTGCATGAGTATCAACCATGTGATCTAACAGATGGTGATAAGCCCTGGTGTTCAACATGGTCAAGATATGCAGTAGGGATGATAAGGGTAGGGGTATCAATTACCTGATTTTGATGCCATCTCTACATTTGGTCCTGGGGTATAATGAAATACAAGTGACCAGAGTTCATTACTGTGCTCCAGGTCAACGATGACTAGGGCTACAACAATTCTGTTTCAATTCGTAAATTGAATTTGATGTCTTAGTTTCAATTTTCGATAACCGTTGTGAGAATTTCTATTAAATATTTGAATACCTATTTAAATGATTTCCACACAGCACAAACATAATTTTGATTACAGCACTGAAATAAGGCAAACGTCATTGGTTGATGCCAGGCTAATTATGAAATGAAGTTGACGATAGAGTTCACAATAAGAAAAACAACTTTGAGAGTTAATCTGATGTTTTTACTTGTACAAACAATCAAATCGAAAATGATCGAAGCGAGGGTCCAAAATTGAAAATCAAATCGAATTGAGATCTGGATGAATCGCTGCATCCCTAAATATGACCTTGTTCACCACCAACCTTCCTGATTTTGGCCTCATATTCATTCGTGAGTTGCAGGCACACGTCCTGTGCCTTGGACTGACACGCCTTCTCCACCCGCTGGCGCCACTTATTCTCGATGACCGAATGCCAGGCAACCCAAACTCTAGAAGACAAGCTTCTCTCGTAGTGCTTCCTGGCCAGATTGCTGGCAAACGCCTGAAACATGAAGAAGATAATTGGGCTTGACCTTCACTTTTCTGCCTGGTTTCTCTTCTTTCTTTCTTTGTTTGTTTGTTTGGAGACACAGTCAGAATATTATAGCTATATAAACGCCAATCTGAATGGCGTCATGAATGACATCATGCGCACCAGCCTAAGCAATTGGGATACAATGATATGTATCATCCAAGTTAGTGAGTCTGACCAACTAATCCCATCAGTCACCTCTCAAGATAAACATAGGTTCACATGCGTCATGTACAGGAGAAAACACACCTCCGAGGTTTTGGTAGACAATGTCAAACCGGAGGGGGAGGGATTTCCCAAGGAGCGGTGCCCTGAGGGATTTCCAAGCTCTGATGGTTTAACCTTGTCTACCAAAACCAAGGAGAAATGTTTTATCTAACACATATAGCGTCAATGATGGGTAATTTCAATGTAGATGATCATTTAATGAAGCTACATAACAGTAACTGAAGCGCATGTAAAATCAATCTAATGACAGTAACTATAAGTAGATAAGTTAACCCCACCACCTTTGTCGGCCCGGTGGCCGTGCGGTAGAGTGTCTGCCTAAGGATGTGAGATTAGCAGTTCCAATCCTGCATCAGAAAACCTTTGCATTGTGAGTTTTATCTTGAACGATAATTTTCAGTTAATTTCAAACACTCATGTGTTGCAAGAGAAAAGTAAAACCTGTCCCTCCAAAACAAAAACCTCAAATGTGGAAAACAAGAAATGACCCTACTATATAGTGAGAAGCACACTTTAGGTTTATACGTAACAGTATTTCTTTAAGCCGTATGCATCACAGCCTTGTACTTGTATATTTGTATCAATTTGATTTTGGGAACCAATTCGGATTTTGTTCCAGATGATAGTGGCTGTATAGTTTGTTTTCAAGATAATGTTATGGTCAAGTTACAGCTACTGTCACAGAGGAATTGCCTTCAGCAGAACAGAGAATTAATGCATTATCATAAATGAAAGACTTTTACAATGCGGAGTGTGGGAGACTTGACAATGACATGTCCAATATTGCCACATTTGAAATGCATCTGGACACAGCTGTCATATTTATGAGCATCAATTTTAGCCTCAACTGACCATGGGCCAGATGTGATGACCTGATGCGTGGATGAGTTTCGATTTACTCAACATTACAGCAATATTCAAGCTATGTAGTAGCAGTCTGTAAATAATTGAGTCGGGACAAAACCAGTGATCCCAGTGATCAACAGCATGAACATCATCTAAGCAATTGGGATACAATGACATGTGTCAACATAGGTAGCAAACCTGACCACCCAATCCCAGTAGTAGCCTCTTACAACAAGCATGGGCCGCAGAAGATCAGTTCTAACCCGGACCTTCACAGAAACCATGACGCTATGCCCTGATCATAACCAAGAGAGGACCTGATTGCTCACCTCTCTTTTCAGGTCATTGTGTCGGAGTTTCCACTCGGTGAACTTTTTCAGCATGTCAAACTTCTCCCTCTGTTTGTGCAGGGCGTGGGTGAGGTTGGAGATCACCTGGTCTTTCCGCTCGATGGACTGCTCGTATGTGTGGAGCAGCTCCTTCAGCTTCTCAATCTCATTCACCATCTGGTTCTTGTCCGACACAAACCTTAAAAGGAGAACGACATACAAAAGGGATATAGGGTTAGTTGGGTTGGGTTGGTTTGTTGTTTAATGATGCATTCACCAATTTGGCAGCTGGGATGCAACGGTATGTAAATAATCAAGCCTGGACCAGACAATCCGGTGATCAATATTATGGGCATCAATCTACACAAATGTTACATGTGTCAACCAAGTCTACCAAACACTTAACACTAGGCGACCACATCGCCCCTAGATCCTTTGACCAGGTGGGTATGCAGTGTTAGCAAAAGTTTCAGAATTTTTTGCGTAGATGTAAATCAAATGTTCAAATTTGTCAGATCCAACATTTGCATGCTTTGGACTTCAAAATGGACTGTTTTACCATTTTGGTACAACAACCGAAGGCCATGGTTATAGTGCAAACAGTGCATCTTAAAAGCATGGTTTACTGAAGATCAATTGTCAACCGGATCTTCACAGTTTTCTATTATACTAACAGGTGGAAATCAGCACAGCAAATTATAGTTCTTTGATAACTGTCCAGGGCTCAGTTTAAGAGATGGTAAACTACTTACACCAGGTGCAACCTAAGATATACACCTAGTTGCACCTGTCAAATTCTAGTGTGTTATAACGTCCGAGGTTTCAGTGCACATAAACATATTACTGTGATGTAGTACCCATGAAACTATAGCAATACAGGACAGAGCTGATCCCTGTTTTCAAGATCTGACCTAGCCAAAATGTGTCTATAAATAGCAATCTTTCACAGCCACAGTTATTCAAAGTTTAGAATAAAAATTCGGTGACATACTTTTGAATATACTGTTATTTATTTATTCATTAATTTCTCAAAAATTGACCTGCATCTGGCTAATAACTAACCAAACAGCCTCACGCTGATCACAGGGTACTACATGTACAGGCAGTTCCAAACGCAAACAATAGTGAGTGAGTGAGTTGAGTTTTACGCCACACTCGGCAATATTCTAGATATATGGTGGCGGTCTGTAAATAAAAAATCAAATCTGGACCAGACAATCCAGTGATCAGCAGCATAAGCATCGATCTGCACAAATGGGAACCAACAACATGTGTCAACCAAGTCAGCCAACCTGACCACCCGATCCTGTCAGTTGCCTCTTACGACAAGCATAGTCGCCTTTTATGGCAAGTATGGGTTGATGAGGGCCTATTCTATCCCGGATCTTCATGGATCTGCAAACAATAAAAGCTCTGCTATAATAGAAATCCACCCAATACCTTTCTCTCTCCTTCTGCATTTCCAGTCTGCTCTTCTCAACAATCCGGATCTTGGACTGACCAAATTCAGCCTGCAATACACAAATAATGCAATGAGAAATGTTCCTTATATGGCAGGACCAAAATGATGCATATCTCAGATGATAAACCACTTTCGGTATGGAGTATGGGTATGGAGAACAATAATTTGAGTGAACCATCATTTTCCGTGGCTGCATTTTGTATTTTGAGATGTAAAAAGTATACACAGTGAGTGAGTGAGTGAGTGAGTGAGTGAGTGAATTTAGTTTTGCTCCGCACTTAGCAATATTCCAGCTATATGGCGGTGGTCTGTAAATAATGCAGTCTGAACCAGACAATCCAGTGATCAACAGTATGAGCATCGATCTACACAACTGGAAACCCATGACGTGTCAAACAAGTCAGCGAGCCTGACCAACCGATCCCGTTAGTCGCCTCTTACAACAAGCATAGTCACCTTCTATAGCAAGCATTGGTTGCAGGAGGCCTATACTATCCCGGACCCTCTATCTGGCTCCTCCTAGCATGTCTCCCAAATATGCAATATTAATGTCTACACTGCAGTATGTACAATACATATATTGGCTCCTTCAGTTGACCTGCTTATTATGGGAATTAAAGTGTTTTTCTGAACAAACCTTTGATAGAAGGATAATTTTTGGATTTTTGAATCCTGGCATTTGTCAGCATTCGTAAGCAACCAGAATATACTGATAGGACTCTGGTATGCATGTTGATGGCAATGATAAACAATATTGGAAGAACTGACGAAGATGTTCCAAATGATGGTTAATACTAAAAGTTGAACTGCAGTGTGGAATGAAAATATTTTTTGACGAATATAACTAGATTGGTGTACAATCTGCTATGTGGGCATGTAATCATATTTCAAAAATCATAAAAAATACGCAAGGTAGGTAGGTCAAGATACATAGTGACAACACCAAGTTCACACTCATACACACTCATGGGTTTCACACACTGTACCCAGGAGGGGTATCGAAACTGGGTCTTCAACATGAACGCTTTAACCACTAGGCTACCCCAATGATTCCTTATTTTGCAGGTGACTATGACACTCCTGTGCCACTTACCAGAACATTTCTCTTGAGGTCAAGCGTCCACTGATCAAGAACGTTCTCCATCCGTGCCACATCGGGGTCTATGGTGGAGGTATAAACAGTCTCTTCTATCACTCTCTCCTCCTGTCTCTCTATCTCAGGGTCAGGGAAGTAGGTCTGCCTTGTTGTTGAGTACTGACTTGACACACGTGGAGTTGTATCATCTACCAATAGGAGTGAGTGAGTGAGTGAATGGAGGTGTGTGGATCGGTGGGTGGGTCGGTGAGTGAGTGAGTGAGTGAGAGTGGTTTTACACAGAGATAAGGGATAATACAACATTGGCAGTGATGGGTGGCAGGTCGGTGGGTGGATGTGAGTGAGTGAGTAGAGGTGTGTGGGTCGGTGGTTGGATGTGAGTGAGTGAGTTGAGTGTGGGTCGGTGGATGTGAGTGAGCGAGTGAGTGCATGCATGAGTGAGTGGATGTGTGTGGGTCGGTGAGTGAATGAGTGAGTGAGTGAGTGAGTGAGTGAGTGTGAGTGGTTGTATACAGAGATAAGGGATAATACAACATTTTCAGTGATCACAAATACCATCTGACCCTCGTACAAATCTGGCAGATTCGTCAGTGGAGCAATGGAAGTATATGACCCGCTGACCAAAATATCCGACTATATTTCTTAATGACTTTGACTGAAGTTGTTACATATGACACTTGATTGCTGTTTATAAATCTAATGTTTGCTAATAATTTCAGTGACAATTATAAGGAAAGTTAAACATGAAACGTGTTTAATCCTTATTCTCTGGGTCCTGTGAATTTTCAGTAGGTCAGACAGACACCTGAAACTTACTTACTTCCTGTTACACAGGTCGATATTACAACATAAGTTCAGGCTACAACATGGGCAGGCTACAACACTGGTTGCAGTTACATCATAAAGAGAGATTTTGAGGCCTAAGAAAGTTAGTGTGGTTCTGTGCAACATCATGACCCTCACCTCCAAGACCCTCCATACATCTTAGAAATCACCATGGCTTCCAATAAGAGCAAGGATCCAGTTTAAAATTCTGTCTGACATATAAATCTCTGCACGAGCAATCTCCTCCATATAGCAGGACCCTATGTCCCAGCACAGGAACTAAGATGGCAATACCACCTACTGACAGTGTCACAAAATAAACTCAAATCCTTTGGTCAGAGATCTTTTGACCATTATGACCCCTGCATGTGGAACTTTCTTCCCCAAGATCTGAAACTTTCTCCAGTGTTCGATTCATTCAAAGTTGGTCTCTTTTCTGCCAGTTCTACATATCATACTAACTTTATCATCATCATCCCTTCCACTCTACTTTTTGATTGTTGCGCCTTGAGTATGCTGCAGGCGTGGAAATAAGCACATTATAAACGTGCAGTGTTATTATTATGTTTTGCAGATTAATGATGAAAATGCAGCAGAGAGGGTTCGGGTGATCCTGGCACAGTGAGGCAGGTAAGGTTCATCATCAGCTCAGGGCAATCGCCCTCCTCTACACGCAGCCCAGACACCGAATGGGACTTCTCCCAGAAACCACTGCTTATTAATATTATTAATCAGTATTCAAGGAATAACTCCTGAACACAAGGCATCACACACTGCACCCATGTCGGAGACTGAACCCAGGTCTTCAGCATGTCAAGCAAACACTTTACCCACTCAGTCACTCTGACCCCAATCGCAGAGAAGTGGTTGTATCCAGGTTCAGTTTTGTGACATTTCATTGATGCTAAACATCAGGAAAGTTATGAATATCAGTTTAGTTATCAATAACATGTCTCACTGGCAATAAATTGTTTTTTCCCTAGGACATAAATGACATCTCCAATTACTTACACATCATATTTGTATTTTAACACTTCAAACCATTACTTGTGATGTATGACTGAAACATGTTGGTCAGATTACAATGACGATATCCCAGATTTACAAACAAACCAAGTGCCATCAGAAGATGTCAAATATCCCCAGACCCACATGTATTTGAAAGGAGAAATCATGACAGCTACTTCAAGTCCAGCTAGCTACTGATTTTGTTTTAGACTAAGTCCAAATTGTTTCCATGGAACTCAAGAAAAACATACATGCCAAAAATTTGCAAATAGCAAAATGCACCACATTGGGATCTCTCTCAATGCCTGCATTGAGTACTTTCAGAGTAGTACACCAGAAACGAAATTCACCAATTTTTGAAAGACTAAGTCCAAATGGCAATCCACAAATATAAAAATACCGAAAATCTGTACATGTATACAGCAAAAGGCACCACTTTCTCAGTATTGAATGAGCCCCGATCTTTACGATATCTGGTATATGATTGGTCGATGAGTGTGACAAATGGATCCTCCTTGTGCATGTGTTCTACGACTAAGGCGTTCATGATTCCAAACTTTGTGACATGAGTACTCGAGGGATCAGGCCTGAATACTCGACAATTTCAATGTTTATCTAAAACCAACATTCAACCCATGGCTGTCCCAACTTCCAATCTAGGAATAATGGAAAATGTATATGTGAATCTAAACTTTCATGAATAAAGCAATTGATATTTAATGTCAATGGAAGCATCTATTACCATCTCATTAATGCAAACAGCATGTGAATGCAGTGTAAGTGTCACTGTGACTCAGATCTACACGATCAACAATGTGATTAATATTCATGAGCTGAGCCAACGATACCTTATTACACTTGTAAATGCTGTAATATGATCATAAAAGAAACCAATCAATATAGTGATTTTTTAAAGATATTTAGACAAAGCATTCATTAACTGGTGTTTCATTGGATATCATGTAAAGATGGATCCACAACGAACTTAAAGAATAAAATATGCAAAACAAGATTTCATACTTCTTAGGCGCCATTAAAATAATGAAATGTTTCTCAGGCACATTTTTTTCAAAAGTGACAAGGGTGGTAGGACTTTATCTTATACTTTTGATAGAAAAAAGTGACAAGGGAGGAACACATTTATATTTTTTTCTCTCAGAAATACAGTTGAAAAGTTTAGATCGTGTTAATGAGTCGCAGATTCAGTCATACTCGTTCCTACAGACACTCATTCTTATAGTGGACAAATGAATGATCTGGATGCAGCAAAGTCAAAAATATTTTTCTAAAATGGCAATAAAAAGTTGTTATGCGCACAAATAAAAGTGACATGCCGATGCTCGAAAAACATTTCACCTTTTTTATCTAGCCTTACAGTGGAAACGTTTAGGTTTCCAACCAAAGACTAAGCATTAATTGAGTATCACTGCACTGAATTTGTTCTTCCGAACATATACTGAACGGAGATCACATCAAAGGTATTTTTTGTGATCCAAACTTTAAACTTTGCAGGATTTAGGTCTCCAAGTGTGAATATCATTTTGAATGCATATGTATGTGTTGATTATTGAATATGTAACACTAAAACACGCTGGATAAGGACGACTGAATATCTGTGTAGACAACAAGTTGAACAAGACTGAACTCTAATTGTATCAAATTGTAATGAAATTAATACAAGAAGGCAAGAATACAAGGCCAAGTTTCAAAGAACATAGCTCATTCTTGAAACACATCAGATATCATACAACTGTTTTTTTTCGTTTTTGCGTTTAGAAATTGCTGTTAAAAGTGACACAACTTTATCATGAAACAACAACTCAGCTTCTTGAAATTAAAATATGAAAGCAAACCCGCAAGCATTCATATATAACCTAACAATATGGCTCACACATTTACTTTAAAACAAACAAATGTAAAGTCTGCAACAGCATGAACTGACACTGATACTGAAAAAGAAACATTGACGTTTTTGCTGACTCTGCTGATACTGTACATACATACAGTCTATCAGTTTGTAATGTCGGGGAGAGACGGTAACACAGGCAAAGGTGTCTCTGTACGAGTTGCGAAAGGGATCTCTGTTATAGAGTCATCAGGAGTTTCTTTCTTGATAACTGGGTTCTGCCTCCTTTAATGCGTCTCACAGATTCTTGTTCAGGAATATGATTGCACCTGCAGCCTCCGGACTCAAGGCAGCCTGTTGTTTAGTAATGGTGATTCCGGCAACAGAGAACACGCATTCTGATGGAACACTGGTTCCACGCATAGAGAGATATCTATTGGCAAGCGGTGGTATACGGGGGAACCAGTTCACATTTACTCACCACCAAGATAGCGATAGAGACATCAAAGTACTTGTGCATTCAGGAACTCAGTGTATTCTGTTGTGATGTCTCTTTTGTCTTTGATGTCATCTGATATTTCGATGATGTCACAGAGTAGGAATGACATCGCATCTTCTGATCCGGGTTCTTCTTTCACACTTCAGTCATAGGTAGGTCAACTTTCGTACGCAGCTGGTCATCTGCTGCCTGAGTGATGGGGATAATATCTGCATCTGTTCAAGCTTAAGACACTTCAGGTTTTTTAAGCATGGGTCAACCGCTGCCGCTATCTATGTAGGCGATTGTAGGAATCCACCTTGAAAGAGAAGTGAGGAAAGACAGGCGGAGATTCTCGCCTTTATTTCACCAACGGTGTTGGAGAGAAGATCTCTCACTGCAAGGTAACTGTCAGCAGTTCAGTGACTAAAGGGTAGACGCCAAATGCTGTTGGAACGTCCTCACTACACAAAACTTCTGTTGCTAAAACAAGAGTTTTCAGTGCTATGACAAGCTGGTCCACTATCGTCCAGTGGTTGACCTTTAGGTCCAGGTATTTCTGTTTCTTGAAAAAGGGATCACAAAGCACTGCAACAATGTCACCGTGCAAGAGGGACAGGCTGTCAAGTAGAAAGTAGATGGAATTCCAGCACCTCACAACATCTGTTATGACATGTTTTGGGTTTGTTTCTAGTTTTTTCCTGATCACTTTCGAGAAACTGTGTTGCCATTGTGAACTTTGCAAAGAAGGCCACAAGTTTGCATGCATGCACACGCCATTGTGAACTTTGCAAAGAAGGCCACAAGTTTGCATGCATGCACACGCCATTGTGAACTTTGCAAAGAAGGCCACAAGTTTGCATGCATGCACACGCCATTGTGAACTTTGCAAAGAAGGCCACAAGTTTGCATGCATGCATCAGCATGTTTTCAATGCCAGGTACCTTGAGCCCATCATTAACAGCAAGTTGCAGTGTGTGGGCAAAACAGTGGACATGGGGATGGCCAGCTGTTTTTGCTGCAACTGACATATTTGATGCATTGTCAGTTGTGATGCCACACACGATACCAAATTCCTCCTGCTTCGATACCAAATTCCTCCTGAATTGCTTTCAGATTTGCAGCAATGTTTTCACCAGTATGCCTCTCCTCTACACGTCATGTTGCAGGGATGCATGATCTTAAATTATAATCTGATAGGTAGTGAACGGTGACAGTGATATAGCCGCAAGTGGCTACGCTTGTCCACATGTCCGTGAATGGCTACGCTTGTCCACATGTCCGTGAATGGCTACGCTTGTCCACATGTCCGAGAGTGGCTATGCTTGTCCACATGTCCATGAGCGGCTACGCTTGTCCACATGTCCGTGAATGGCTACGCTTGTCCACATGTCCGTGAATGGCTACGCTTGTCCACATGTCCGAGAGTGGCTATGCTTGTCCACATGTCCGTGAATGGCTACGCTTGTCCACATGTCCGTGAATGGCTACGCTTGTCCACATGTCCGAGAGTGGCTACGTTTGTCCACACGTCCATGAGCGGCTACGTTTGTCCACATGTCCGTGAGCGGCTACGCTTGTCCACATGTCCGTGAGTGGCTACATTTGTCCACATGTCCATGAGTGGCTACGCTTATCCACATGTCCGAGAGTGGTTACGCTTGTCCACATGTCCGTGAGTGGCTACGCTTGTCCACATGTCTGTGAGTGGGTACCCTTGTCCACATGTCTGTGAGTGGCTACGTTTGTCCATATGTCCGTGAGTGGGTACCCTTGTCCACATGTCCATGAGTGGCTATGTTTGTCCACATGTCCGTGAGTGGCTACGCTTGTCCACATGTCCATAGCTTGGGCAATGGCAGGTACTGTTTTGAGTACAGATATTACATACTCTTTGCAATCTTCATATGGCTTCATGAGGTAGTTGTCACAGCACATGGGACCTGCTAATATGGGCTCAATGCTTCAGATAGCCCTGAAACCCTCCCCTTTAACAAGGCTTAATGGTCGCATACCTTTAACACACATAAGCATTGCTTTTTGTGTAACACTTTCATACCATTTCCTATCAACAGACTTGTGAAGTTTAGTTACAAAATTACCAAACTGCATCAGCACTGCTTATTGAGCTGGTTTTCAGTGCATATATGTGGGTGCTTACAGGACAAATGCTTGCACACTGAACTTGTTTACTACCTGCGTTAATAAGGGAAATGCCTGCCACAAAGATGGCATGTTGTTTTACACGTTTTCACATGAGGTTGCCATCATTTCAAAAAGAATGAGCAGTTGATATCTTAAATATCAGTACCTACCTGGCTGTTCCAGATCAAAGTCACCCTCATCACCTTTGTCTCCGTCTCTCGAGCCGATGGGGCTTGGTCCGAAATCAGGCATGCTCGATCTGACCTGTGACAGAGTAATGCCCTTGACCCTTTCTTCTGGTTGACCTTTATCAGTGTCAACACTGACTGAAACGAGGCAAAGATAAACTAAATGTGAAAACAGTACTACATTTATGATTAGGTTGAAACCCACCAAAGAAATTGTCAAAACTTATGTCTACCAAAGAAAACTTGTTGACGTGTTGGTTGCATTGACTCCAGAACTTCCAGCCTTAATTGTCATGCAACTGGTGATGTGATGTTTATAGAACTGGATGTTACTGTAGAAGCCTCACGGAAGAAATCTCCTACAGCCAATCCCACTGTCACACCCATGTCACAACCAACAGAGACAGCCACCCTGCACTGTCACACTCTCTCTCACAATATGCAGTCATGATCTACAGTCACAACCATACTCACCACAGTCACATTACAGTCGCACTACTGTCATACCTAGTCACATCCAAAGTCACATCCACAATCACACCACAGTCACACCCAGCCATATCCACAGTCACCGTATTCACACTCACAGTCACACTCAGTCACACCCACAATCACACCTCAGTCATGTCCACAGTCACACTCACAGTCATGTCTACAGTCAGACCCACAGCAACATCCACAATCACACCCACAATCACACCTCAATCATGTCCACAGTCACACTCACAGTCATGTCTACAGTCACACTCAGTCACACCTCAGTCACAACCACAATCACACCTCAGTCATGTCCACAGTCACACTCACAGTCATGTCTACAGTCAGACCCACAGTCACATCCACAATCACACCCACAATCACACCTCAGTCATGTCCACAGTCATACTCAGTCATGTCTACAGTCAGACCCACAGTCACATCCACAATCACACCTCAGTCATGTCCACAGTCACACTCACAGTCATGTCTACAGTCAGACCCACAGTCACATCCACAATCACACCCACAATCACACCTCAGTCATGTCCACAGTCATACTCACAGTCATGTCTACAGTCAGACCCACAGTCACATCCACAATCACACCTCAGTCACGTCCACAGTCACTCACCGTCATGTCCAAAGTCAGACCCACAGCAACAGTCGCACTACTGTCATACCTAGTCACATCCACAATCACACCACAGTCACACCCAGCCATATCCACAGTCACCATATTCACACTACAGTCACACTCAGTCACACCCAGTCACAACCACAATCACACCTCAGTCATGTCCACAGTCACACTCACAGTCATGTCTACAGTCAGACCCACAGTCACACCCACAATCACACCCACAATCACACCTCAGTCATGTCCACAGTCATACTCACAGTCATGTCTACAGTCAGACCCACAATAACATCCACAATCACACCTCAGTCATGTCCACAGTCACTCACCGTCATGTCCACAGTCAGACCCACAGTCACATCCACAATCACACCCACAATCACACCTCAGTCATGTCCACAGTCACACTCACAGTCATGTCTACAGTCAGACCCACAGTCACATCCACAATCACACCTCAGTCATGTCCACAGTCACACTCACAGTCATGTCTACAGTCAGACCCACAGTCACATCCACAATCACACCCACAATCACACCTCAGTCATGTCCACAGTCATATTCACAGTCATGTCTACAGTCAGACCCACAGTCACATCCACAATCACACCTCAGTCATGTCCACAGTCACACTCACAGTCAAGTCTACAGTCAGACCCACAATCACACCCACAATCACACCTCAGTCATGTCCACAGTCACACTCACAGTCATGTCTACAGTCAGACCCACAGTCACATCCACAATCACACCCACAATCACACCTCAGTCATGTCCACAGTCACACTCACAGTCATGTCTACAGTCAGACCCACAGTCACATCCACAATCACACCTCAGTCATGTCCACAGTCACTCACAGTCATGTAAACAGTCAGACCAACAGTAACAGTCGCACTACTGTCATACCTAGTCACATCCAAAGTCACATCCACAATCACACCACAGTCACACCCAGCCATATCCACAGTCACCATATTCACACTCACAGTCACACTCAGTCACACCCATAATCACACCTCAGTCATGTCCACAGTCACACTCACAGTCATGTCTACAGTCAGACCCACAGTCACATCCACAATCACACCCACAATCACACCTCAGTCATGTCCACAGTCATACTCACAGTCATGTCTACAGTCAGACCCACAGTCACATCCACAATCACACCCACAATCACACCTCAGTCATGTCCACAGTCACACTCACAGTCATGTCTACAGTCAGACCCACAGTCACATCCACAATCACACCCACAATCACACCTCAGTCATGTCCACAGTCATATTCACAGTCATGTCTACAGTCAGACCCACAGTCACATCCACAATCACACCTCAGTCATGTCCACAGTCACACTCACAGTCAAGTCTACAGTCAGACCCACAATCACACCCACAATCACACCTCAGTCATGTCCACAGTCACACTCACAGTCATGTCTACAGTCAGACCCACAGTCACATCCACAATCACATACACAATCACACCTCAGTCATGTCCACAATCACACCTCAGTCATGTCTACAGTCAGACCCACAGTCACATCCACAATCACACCCACAATCACACCTCAGTCATGTCCACAGTCACTCATAGTCATGTCCACAGTCAGACCCACAGTAACAGTCGCACTACTGTCATACCTAGTCACATCCAAAGTCACATCCACAATCACACCACAGTCACACCCAGCCATATCCACAGTCACCATATTCACACTACAGTCACACTCAGTCACACCCAGTCACACCCATAATCACACCTCAGTCATGTCCACAGTCACACTCACATTCATGTCTACAGTCAGACCCACAATAACATCCACAATCACACCCACAATCACACCTCAGTCATGTCCACAGTCACACTCACAGTCATGTCTACAGTCAGACCCACAGTCACATCCACAATCACACCCACAATCACACCTCAGTCATGTCCACAGTCATATTCACAGTCATGTCTACAGTCAGACCCACAGTCACATCCACAATCACACCTCAGTCATGTCCACAGTCACACTCACAGTCATGTCTACAGTCAGACCCACAGTCACATCCACAATCACACCTCAGTCATGTCCACAGTCACACTCACAGTCATGTCTACAGTCAGACCCACAATAACATCCACAATCACACCTCAGTCATGTCCACAGTCACACTCACAGTCATGTCTACAGTCAGACCCACAGTCACATCCACAATCACACCTACAATCACACCTCAGTCATGTCCACAGTCATACTCACAGTCATGTCTACAGTCAGACCCACAGTCACATCCACAATCACACCTCAGTCATGTCCACAGTCACACTCACAGTCATGTCTACAGTCACATCCACAATCACACCCACAATCACACCTCAGTCATGTCCACAGTCATATTCACAGTCATGTCTACAGTCAGACCCACAGTCACATCCACAATCACACCTCAGTCATGTCCACAGTCACACTCACAGTCATGTCTACAGTCAGACCCACAATCACACCCACAATCACACCTCAGTCATGTCCACAGTCACACTCACAGTCATGTCTACAGTCAGACCCACAGTCACATCCACAATCACACCCACAATCACACCTCAGTCATGTCCACAGTCATACTCACAGTCATGTCTACAGTCAGACCCACAATCACACCCACAATCACACCTCAGTCATGTCCACAGTCACACTCACAGTCATGTCTACAGTCAGACCCACAGTCACATCCACAATCACACCCACAATCACACCTCAGTCATGTCCACAGTCACACTCACAGTCATGTCTACAGTCAGATCCACAGTCACATCCACAATCACACCCACAATCACACCCACAATCACGCCTCAATCATGTCCACAGTCACACTCACAGTCATGTCTACAGTCACACTCAGTCACAACCACAATCACACCTCAGTCATGTCCACAGTCACACTCACAGTCAAGTCTACAGTCAGACCCACAATCACACCCACAATCACACCTCAGTCATGTCCACAGTCAGACCCACAGTCACATCCACAATCACACCCACAATCACACCTCAGTCATGTCCACAGTCATACTCACAGTCATGTCTACAGTCAGACCCACAGTCACATCCACAATCACACCTCAGTCATGTCCACAGTCACACTCACAGTCATGTCTACAGTCAGACCCACAGTCACATCCACAATCACACCTACAATCACACCTCAGTCATGTCCACAGTCATACTCACAGTCATGTCTACAGTCAGACCCACAGTCACATCCACAATCACACCTCAGTCACGTCCACAGTCACTCACCGTCATGTCCACAGTCAGACCCACAGTAACAGTCGCACTACTGTCATACCTAGTCACATCCACAATCACACCACAGTCACACCCAGCCATATCCACAGTCACCATATTCACACTACAGTCACACTCAGTCACACCCAGTCACAACCACAATCACACCTCAGTCATGTCCACAGTCACACTCACAGTCATGTCTACAGTCAGACCCACAGTCACATCCACAATCACACCCACAATCACACCTCAGTCATGTCCACAGTCACTCATAGTCATGTCTACAGTCAGACCCACAGTCACATCCACAATCACACCCACAATCACACCTCAGTCATGTCCACAGTCATACTCACAGTCATGTCTACAGTCAGACCCACAACAACATCCACAATCACACCTCAGTCATGTCCACAGTCACACTTACAGTCATGTCTACAGTCAGACCCACAGTCACATCCACAATCACACCCACAATCACACCTCAGTCATGTCCACAGTCATATTCACAGTCATGTCTACAGTCAGACCCACAGTCACATCCACAATCACACCTCAGTCATGTCCACAGTCACACTCACAGTCATGTCTACAGTCACATCCACAATCACACCCACAATCACACCTCAGTCATGTCCACAGTCACACTCACAGTCATGTCTACAGTCAGACCCACAGTCACATCCACAATCACACCCACAATCACACCTCAGTCATGCCCACAGTCACACTCACAGTCATGTCTACAGTCAGACCCACAGTCACATCCACAATCACACCCACAATCACACCTCAGTCATGTCCACAGTCACTCACAGTAACAGTCGCACTACTGTCATACCTAGTCACATCCACAATCACATCCACAATCACACCACAGTCACACCCAGCCATATCCACAGTCACCATATTCACACTACAGTCACACTCAGTCACACCCAGTCACACCCACAATCACACCTCAGTCATGTTCACAGTCACACTCACATTCATGTCTACAGTCACACTCAGTCACACCCAGTCACAACCACAATCACACCTCAGTCATGTCCACAGTCACACTCACAGTCATGTCTACAGTCAGACCCACAGTCACATCCACAATCACACCCAAAATCACACCTCAGTCATGTCCACAGTCATACTCACAGTCATGTCTACAGTCAGACCCACAATAACATCCACAATCACACTACAGGCACAACAGTCACACCCAGTCACATCCACAGTCACACCCACATTCACATTTAGTCACACCCACAGTCATGCCCAGTCACATCCAGTCACACCCTTCAGTCACACTCTACTCACCATGACCAGAGCTCCTGGTGGGGAGGGAGTTGGTGGTGATGCCCCGTCCAGTGGGGGGTTGCGGGAAGGAAGAGTGGTTGTCCGTGATGGTCAGTTTGGTTTTCTTTGGGTCATAGTTGGGTAAGACGACTGCATACTTCAGCAGCTCATCATACTCCTCCTGAGGACAGATACAAGGTCAGTGAGCTGGGTTATGAGTGAGCGAGTTTGTTGAGTTTTACGCAGCGATTTTCAGGCTATATCACTGCAGGGAACACCAGAAATGGGTTTCATACATTGTACACATGTGGGGAATCAAACCCTGATTAACCTTCCGCACCGATTTATATCAGTAAATAGAATTTTAAAGAAAAGAATGTTTAACCTAATCACAGTGCACTGTAATATTCTCCCACTTAAAGTTCTGCCTGGAAATAAGAGAGGAGGGGTGGGGTGGGGTAGGGTAGGGGAATGGAGATGTGGGTGTGGGTGTGGGTGTGGGTGTGGGTGTGGGTGTGGGTGTGGGTGTGGGTGTGGGTGTGGGTGTGGAGTTGTCGGAGTGGTCTAATGGTGCCACTTGTTGAAGGGTCTGCACATCTCAGTCAAGCAGCGTAAAAAATGTGATGGTTCCTATGAATTTGTCAGATTTTCACCTCACTCAGTACTCAGTACAGGTAAGTCATCTTGACGTTTACAAATCTGTTTATCATCAGGCATCCTTACATAGCACTCACCTGTAGCCTTGACGACA